>NC_091392.1:41192954-41495984 GCF_032191515.1 Phaenicophaeus curvirostris | reverse complement strand
AGGCACATGGAAAATAAAGAGGTGGTTGATGACAGCCAACGTGGCTTTGCTAAGGCATTTTTACGCTATTCCACGTGACATTCTTGTCTGTAAATTGGAGAGATGCAGATTTGATGGATGGACCACTCAGTGGAAAAGGAATTGGCTGGATGGTCGCACTCAAAGATCTGTGTCCAACAGCTCAGTGTCCAAGTGAGACCAGTGGCATTCCTCAGGAGTCAGTACTGAGACCAATGTTGTTTAACATCTTTGATGGGGACATGGACGGTGGGATTGAGGGCACCCTCAGCAAATTTGCCAGTGACACCAAGCTGTGTGGCACAGTTGACACACTGGAGGGAAGAGATGCCATCCAGAGGGACCTTCACAGGCTTGAGAGATAAAGTTCAACAATACCAAATGCAAGGTCCTACACATGGGTCCGGGCAATTGCAAGCAAAATTACAGGCTGGGTGGGGAATGGACTGAGAGTAGTCCTGAAGAGAAGGACTAGGGTGCTGGTGAATGACAAGCTCAATATGAGCCGGCAATGCATGCCTGCAGCCCAGAAAACCAACTGCATCCCAGGTTGCATCGGAAGAAGTGTGACCAGCAGGTTGAGGGAGAGGATTCTTCCCTCTTCTGTGCTCTCATGAGACCTCAGCTGTAGTCCTGCATTCAGTTCTAGAGTCCTCAGCACAGGTAGGACATGGATCTGTTAGAGCAAGTCCAGAGGAAGGACACAAAGATGATGAAGAGGCTGGAGCACCTCCCATGAGGACAGGCTGAGAGAGTTGGGCTTGTTCAGCACGGAGAAGAGAAGGCTCCAGGGAGACCTTATAGCAACCTTTCAGTACTTAATGGGGCCTCTACAGGAAAGCCGGGGAAGGGCTCTGTATCAGGGAGTGCAGTGATAGGATGAGAGGTTTTCAGCTGAAAGAAGGTAAATTTAGATTAGACATTAGGAAAAAATTTTTTACTGTGAGGGTGGTCAGGCACTGGCACAGGTTGCCCAGAGAATTCATGGATGCCCCATCCCAGGAGGTGTTCAAGGCCAGGTTGGATAAGGCTTTGAGCAACCTGATGGAGGTGTCCCTGCCCATGGCAGGGGGCTTGGAACTGCATAGTCTTTAAGGTCCCTTTCCACACAAACCATTCTATTACTTTTTCCTCTGCCCTGAGGATAAGTATACCCTAACTATCCCTCATACTAAAACTTAAAAAAATATTAAACATGAAAACATTAATTGATATAGCTGCTGAGGGACCAAACCATTTCCAGTGGGTTTGATTCACAGTCCAGCTGGTGAGAGCAGTAGATCTGAGTTAATTCTACCTTTGAATCATATTTCTACTTTATAGCATTTATCTGCTTGTTCTTCAGCAACTCCCAAACCTTTGGTTAAGTTCAAAGATGTTGACATCCAACAGCCCAAGAGCCAGCAATACCCTAACAGCTTTGCTCTTTCTCAGCATGTGGATTCCTTCTGGCCTGCACAAGGTAAAAAAGAGCTACAAGTTGCCTATTTGCTTCTGCCAGTTTAGAAGGTGTGGGAAGAAGAAAGATATTTTGAGGCAGGTCACTGCAAACTGCTGGCTAAAGATGGTTTTCTGAGAAAGACATAGGCATGTATTGCCCTGGAGGATGGGAGAAAGTAATGTGGTTTAGAACAGAAAAGAATGGAGGTGGAGAGAAAGAAGCACTGAAAATCTGGAGAAGACTGGGAATGGTGCAGAAAAGTGAAATGAGAAGACCGTGGCAAGCGTGGGGGTGTTCCGAGGGTTGGAAGATGGGTGAACGCATTAGATGTGTCAGTAATGCTTTGCCCTTCAGCAAGCAAACCTGTCAGTGGAAGCTCAGCTGGGACTGGAGCATCATCTCCAGATGATGGGTGACTGATTATTTAGGGGCTCAATGCCTTATCGGGCCCTCAGCCAGACTCAAATGTGGTTTTGCCCAGTAGTGTGTAGGCTGGCTTTGTGGATGAGGCGTGAGTGGGAGGTGAAACTCACTGCATTTGGTCTGCCCTGGTGATCGAGCGATCTGAGTGGTGCAGACATAACCTGGGGAGTTCCTGCTAAGTGGTCAAATGGGAAGGAAAAGAAGAGAAGAAAGTATGGGGCAGGCTTGGGTACTTTGGCATGAGAGATGACACGGGCAGTGCATGAAATTTTGTACAGAAAGAAGGATGCTTTGGGGGTGGGTAGGACTGCCAGCACCTCCTGATGTGCTGTGAGTGCAGCCTGCACACAGCAGTAAACATACAGCCTTTGACTGCATACAGTGGTGGTTTTCCCTTTTGACCTTTCCTCCACTTTCTAGGTGGTTCTTCTCATAACTTTCTAAAAGCCTCCTTTTAGGAGATGCTTACAGCAAGGCATTAAGAAGAAGAAGAAGAATTAAAAGACACCACAAAAGGAGAAATCCAGGAGGACAAAACCAAGACACAAAATTTCCCCAGCCTCCTCCCTCCCCCTAGAAAAAAAATTAATAAAAAATCACCTTTCTGTGGTTTAGAGTGAGCAGAGGCTGAATTAGTTCGACTCCTATGAGAAAAATCAGCATGAGTAGTGGCCCCTTTGCATGAAGCGGTGGCCAGGCCCCTCCTCCCCCTCCGAAAGCAGGGCTCTTCTCAGTAATGAAGAGAAACTGCTTTCCAGGAAAGTGAAGGTACAGGGGCTGCCCAGAGCGCAGTGACCTCGCGCAGCTGCGGGGAGCTGAGCGCCGCGGCTTGCGGGCTGCCAACCTCCAGCACCGAGCTGGTGGGCTCCCGTGCTGAGCGATACTGCGTCTTGTGGAAAGCTTGAGCATGGGGAGCCACAGCCAGCAGTGCAAATGGGCACCCTGCACCCTGCACGCTGATGATGATTTACGTTCATTCCAGTCTGCAACACCGTCTGGCTGTTCTGGCTTACCCCCACAGCCGTGGCAGACTCCGCGCTCACGTGTTGCCAGCTTATGCTGCCAGCCTGTGCTGTCAGCCCAGCACGGGGTTCTGCGTGCTCCTTGGTTGGGCCTGAGGCTCGTGGAGCAGTTGGGAACATGGGCCCATTCTCCCAGCACCAGCCGGCAATGTGCAACCTGATCTGCCTGCAGGCAGCAAGGCTGGGAGGCGAAGCTGGAAAGCCAAGCAAGCCAGCAGGCTGCTGAGCCCTGGTGCAGCGGTTGCCATTGGGAAGCTGGGGCAGCCATGGGGCAGCCGCTGCGGGTTCAGTGGCCCCAAGCTGAGCTGGAGTGAGCAGCAGCCACAGTGCCGAGCAGAGACAGCCCAGCAGGACACTGGGATGCTTTGCTGGTGGCTCTTCAGGCTGCTGTTTCAAGAAAGGGGCTTCCCTCTGCAAAACAGCTCCTTTCCCAACAATCAGGTAGGCTCAAAAAGCTGAGATTAAAGGGTACCCAGTCTTCTGCTTCAGGTTTTTATGATATGTGGAGTTATTTCTGCGAGGATGCAAATCTAGCAACTTCTCATGTGTTTATTACTATCGAACTTCAAAATCAGATGAGTGGGGAAAAGGGAGGGCAGTTCTTACTGGCTGCCGGTGCAGTTATGGCTCTGTACATGCTGCTGGATCATTTGAGGGAGGAAGACCCAGCAGTCACTGACCTTCTAGGTTTTCAAAGAAAGCACCAGGCTGCATAGCCTGGAAGGTATTTAGGTCAGATTTAAGCAGCTGCAGAGAAAACAAATAGCCTTTCATAACTGTATAGCAAACTGCTCCCTCACCTCTGAATCTAGCCTAGATGTCCAACACCCTAGAGAAGTAACAGAGGACGACCTCCACAGAATCACGGAATCACAGAATCACTAGGTTGGAAAAGACCTCCAGGATGATCAAGTCTAACCATTCCTAACTGAACCATGTCCCCGAGCACCTCATCCACCTCTTTTAAACACCTCCAGAGATGGGACTCAATCACCTCCCTGGGCAGCCTGTTCCAGTGCACAATGGCCCTTTCTGTGAAGTTTTGTTTTCTGATGTCCAGCCTGAACCTCCCCTGGTGGAGCTTGAGACCATTCCCTCTTGTCCTGTCCCCTCTCACTTGGGAGAAGAGGCCAGCACCCTCCTCTCCACAGCCTCCTTTCAGGCAGTTGTAGAGAGCAATGAGGTCTCCCCTCAGCCTCCTCTTCTCCAGGCTAAACAACCCCAGCTCTCTCAGCCGCTCCTCATAAGGCCTGTTCTCCAGCCCCTTCACCAGCTTCATTGCTCTTCTCTGGACTCACTCCAGAGCCTCAACATCCTTCTTATGGTGAGGGGCCCAGAACTGAACACAGGATTCGAGGAGCGGTCTCACCAGTGCCAAGTACAGAGGGAGAATAACCTCCCTGGACCTGCTGGTCACGCCATTTCTGATCCAAGCCAAGATGCCATTGGCCTTCTTGGCCACCTGGGCACACTGCTGGCTCATGTTCAGCCACTGTCAACCAACAACCCCAGGTCCTTCTCCTCCAGGCAGCTTTCTAGACAGACTTCTCCTAGTCTGTAGCACTGCACAGGGTTGTTGTGCCCCAAGTGCAGGACCCGGCATTTGGCCTTGCTTAAGCTCATGCCATTGGTCTCAGCCCAGCGGTCCAGCCTGTTCAGATCCCTTTGCAGAGCCTCCCTACCCTCCAGCAGATTGACACTTCCACCCAGCTTAGTGTCATCCGCAAACTTACTTAGGGTGCATTCGATTTCCTCATCCAGGTCATTGATAAAGACATTGAACAGGGCTGGACCCAGCTCAGAGCCCTGGGGAACCCCACTTGTAACTGGCCTCCCGTTGGAGTTAACTCCATTTCCCACCACTCTCTGGGCCCGGCCATCCAACCAGTTTTCCATCCAGGAGAGTGTGCGCCTGTCCAGGCCAGAGGCTGACAGTTTCCTAAGGAGAATGTTGTGAGAAACTGTGTCAAAGGCTTTACTGAAGTCCAAGAGGACCACATCCACAGACTTTCCCTCATCCAATAAGCAGGTCACTTTTTTATAGAAGGCAATCAGCTTAGTTTGGCAAGACCTGCCTTTGATGAACCCGTGTTGACTGGGCCTGATCACACAGTTCTCTTGCATGTGCTTCATGATAGCACTCAAGATCGCCTGTTCCATGACTTTCCCTGGCACTGAGGTCAGACTGACAGGCCTGTAGTTTCCTGGATCCTCCCTCCAACCCTTTTTGTAAATGGGTATAACATCTCATCCTCCAATGGGGAAACAAGGTACCAGCCTGCGGCACTGATGGACTTGAGTGTGAGCTCCTTGGGGCTCTGAGCCCCCATAAATCCATGACCACCTCAGCTAGCACATCATAACATTGCTGCCCACCGGAGATGGTTGGAGAAGATCAATTAAGGACTCGATTGTGTCCCTGAGGCCTATTGTTTCTCCCTGTTATCCTACATTTTCAGGACATATTCCTGGAGTGCTGTTCAAAGGTGGTGGACCTTGCCTGGAGCCCTCTGCTCAGAATCCTTTGCTTGGAACAGGTAGCCTCAGCTTTCCCAGGTTTGTTCCTCCGTGTTGAGACGGGAGAGGATGCTGAACCCCATTCACGGGAGATGGGTACCAAGCTCTGACCTATGCCTACCTGCTTCAGAGGTTTCCCCTAGGCAGACAAAACCAGCCATGAAAGGCCACCCTCAGGGAGTGCAGGGAGCGACCCAAGATGCAGACCCCGTAGCAGCAAGGTGCTAAGTCATTGCTGGACTTAGATGCACAGACTTCCTTAGCTGAGGAATCTGAGCCTCTAAATGAAGAAAAACAATGAAGAAGGCAAGAAGGAGCGTAGCTATGGGCTATAGATTTGGTAGCAGCTGCAGCAGAAGCATTGCAGGCTGGTACTGTCTAACAGCAGTGTCTGTTGTGCTAGTCTAATTTCCAGCCAGGTCTGCTTTCCTGCTGATCATAGGACAAAGGACTCTGTCACATCAATCAATCATTGTTGTTTTGTTAAACATCCCGTCTTAATTCAAAAACTGCCTTGGGAAGCTGCCACCACCCTAAGTAAGTTGCTTGAGTATTTAACTACTTTCTCCACTATAAAATGTGCACCTCATCACGTGTACTTCTTCTCTAGACTGTTTTTTTTCTTGTGGAGGGCAGCAATTAAAGGAGCAAAAATTGAATTCTACATAGGTATACTTAGGCTTTGATCATATCGGTCCTAGGCGCTCCTTCCCCATAAGATGTCTTGCAATCCCTTAACAGGCCCTAGAGCTCTTGCGAGAAGCCTCTCCAACTTGTTAACTTCCTCCTTGAATTGTAGATGTCAAAACTGGGAATTCTTTCACACCAGTAATCACATCCATGGAATTAGCAGACTCAATATGATCTCCTACAATATAATCTCATTATACCTGCTCAGCATTCCCTGCTTATACATCTGAGGATGGAATTAGCCTTTCTGACTGCAGTGTTGTGCTGGGACCTCACATGCAGCTGCTCCTCTGCTGCGAGTCAAGCCTTTGCCAGCACCACTTCTTCCACTAACAGAGCTGCCAGACCAGAAGTGTGGCCCAGGTTGACTAACTTACCATTGCACTGTTTCAAAAACACGGCGTGTGAATTTTAAAATTTTAACTCTTGCTAGCTAGTCAATTTTCAATCCAATTACTACAAAATTTGTTAATTTGGTACCATTCCAGTTTTTTTTAAAAGCAGAACTCAGTGTAATACTGTATCGAATTCCTTGCTGGAGCCCTATTACGTCAACAGCTTTCACATTTATTAGCCAAATCCATAACCAAACCTATAGCTTACATCTCCAAAAGTTACCAAGCAGTTTTATGGATTCTTTTGCAGAACCACATGAGACTTGGCATTAACTAAGACTCTTGCCTTGTTTTTAAATGATGCTTGTATGTGCTATTTCCTTATTCTGTCTGAGGTCAATAAGGAGCTGGTAGGCCTGTAATTAGAAGTGTCAGATTACTTCTGGTTTTCATTATTATTTTGTCTCAGCCTATGGGGAATCCATCAGATTTTCCAAGGGAAGGAAGGTTAAGTCTAGACAAGAGCTGGAGAGAAACTCCACTCCTTCCCCTGCCGCTTCATACATTACTATAGGTGCTAACTCTGAAGGTGTGTTTTGGTTTTATACAGACCTGGAGAGCAGCTAACCTCACCACTTAACCAAAAGAGGCCCAAGGGATGGGAACCAGCAAAGACTCTTGAACCCATCCCAAATATAGAAGACTTTCTGATTAAGTAGAAATGGAAAGCTGAGACAGGGAAGAGTTTATTTGCATGGTGGGTGCTCATATATAATTTACATGCAATAAGTGTTTCTAGCTATTTCATTAGTTGCAAATAAAGTGATATGAATGTGCACCACTTGCAGCTGATGTGTGGTGCATGCCTGGGGCTGCTTCCAGCTGTATGGTGGTGGTTCATGTGGGGCTGATTTAACACTCCAACAGCTCCACTATCCAAATTCTGCTGCAGGTTAATCCCCAGAGCAGACGCACGCCACTTTTTCAACCACTCATATCTTGGCTAATTAACTCAAACAAAGATTCCAATTTAAATGATCACATTGGCCCCAGATTGTGGTGGGTAAAGAGCCAGCATCTAGTTGTCTCTCCCACCTTCTGCAGGGCTGGAGAGCTCTGGGGCAAAGAGCACAACAAGCATGTGCCTGGAGCAAGGGGAGAGAAACCAACCTAAGCCATTTTTTTGAACTTAATACGTCAGTAGCTATTTCAGTCATCAGGAACTCACTCACAACAGTGAAATTCAACACAAAATAAAGGAAACCAAAGGAAAAGTATACCACACAAGGTTCCTGGATAGGTCTGCTGTTGTGCTGAACCCAGGGGTGGCAGAACCACTTTGGCTGCAGGACGTTCATATCCTTCCCAAGCCGGCAGCTCGTTTAAAGACTGGCACCATCTCCAAGGCAGGCAAGTTTAGAGAATGGGGCTCAAGGGAGGGAGATGTCCACTGGGAAATGTCCATGGCATGCAGATCTGTGGTCCAGTCCCTTGCTGAGGCCTCTCCTTCTTGTAAGTCCTAGTCTCCTTCCAGAACAAGTCAAATTAGGGGATGAGGTCCTCATCCCCACAAACTTGTGCAGCGGGCAGGGATGGAAAAGCAGCTTTCCTCATGCAGAGGGACATCAAGCAATGTGCACGACAAAGGGCAGGAGGGATCCATGCACTGGAGAGGTGAGGGCTGTCCTGTGGTCATTAAATGCCTCTCTGGTCCCCTCGCCACCACAGGCTGCCCAAGCTATGCCCACACCCAACACCAACTGCTCTGTACTCACCAGATTTCCCTCATCTCCTTGCAGGAATCCTTCCCCTTCCTGGGCTGTTGGAACAGGGAAGGAGCTGGTCCCTGTTCCAGAGCAGGAATTGCTCTGCAGGCCCCGACAGCATCCCAGACCTGCCTGCTGCCCACAAACCCAAAGGCTGGGAGCCAGCATGTTTGGGCTGGTTATGGGACACATTTTGCCCTGTGATCAATCTCATTTTCCTGTCCACTGTAGATTGTAGCATATACTCACAATGTGGGGCTTTACATAGAGGCAAATCTTCTATGTATCTTCTGAAAGAAATCAGTTAAGCTAGCGATAGCGTGCTTTTTTACTTTTATAACAGCACAAGAGAGATTGGGGTACAGGGCTATTAGTAATAGAACACCATAAATAGATCAATATGTCAGTACTTCAGTGCTTGAATCCAACTGGCTATGGGGAATTTGTCCCTTGGTAGCGATCAATCTGCTGTACTTAAAGTTTCCTCACCAGATCCGCAGCTAGCACAAACTGATCAATGCTGTTCCAAGTCACTGGAGCATAACAGCTTTGCATGGCCCAGTGTTCACCCTTACAAGTCTCCTCCTCCTTTGCAAGGACACAGAGGTTAAATTATCCTTTGCTAAGTACATGGGATATTTCAGACTATAATAACTTCCAGTTCTTAAACAAAAGCAACCTTTCTTACCATCAGCTCAGCCAACACCCCAGCGCTTTGCCAGGTGAAGCCTAATTTGGTCCTTGGCAGGCAGCAGTTGCCTGGTGGTAGCCTGCAGCACTTCATAGAAGTAGATACAGCAAAATGAATTCTGTGAGCCATCCACATTTTTCCACGCATCCTAAATAGGGCCCTCCTACTGGGAGAGAGGTATGCAGTCCCGTCAGATGCTGCTGCTCTATCAGGAGCAAGTAGCATTGCTAGAGAAGGCATGAAAGACCTGGAGAAGAACTCAACAATCTGGCTTTGGCTTATAGGATGTTAGTCCCGCTGCTGAGGTAGGGCTTGGGGCTGCATCCCAGTGCAACCTTCTCCACTTGGAGCAGTGTCCCGTGTCACCTGTTGCTGATGATTGCCATGAAGAATTTTCCTTTCCTGTGAAGTCCCTGCTGGTGGAGCCTCCTATCAGAAATTACTTGGGATACAAGTCAAAGGAGTCAGAATTCACAAGAGAATGCATCCTTCCCACCCAAGCCACAGAGGTCATCTGTGTGACCCAAAGCAAAGGGAGCCCAGATCCTACTGGCTGCTTGAGTGTGGGGTGGTGGGAGAGAGGGCTCAAGACCTGTGAGTGGCGATGCACAAACCACCATTTACATCAGGATCCTAGGATTATCCCAAACAAGGCTTGAGCTCTCTGCTGTTAACAAGTCCCCTGGGACGAGCTCTCGGCATGTAGTGCTCAGAGGACATTGCCTGCAGGTACAGATTCTCAGAGGTGAAGTTCCCCATGCCTTGGGGACACATGGCAGCCAAGGCCTGGGAACCCTGAAGGGATGGCTGTCTGGACAGTGACACCACCTTTGATGGGTTCGTTCCACTGCTCCCTAGAGGTGGGTCTGGCTCACAAGGATGGACTCTGCATCATGTCTCAGGTCTACATGCCTGAAACTCCTTCCTTTTCAGACTGCAGGTAACTGGCAATGGATTTTTCTGGCCACTGCCTTTTGTCCTGCCAGCCACAGAGGTTTGTGTAAGGGGTCTGAATCACTCCTGCTGCTGACACGGGGCTCTCTTCCTCTAATCCAGCCTTGGACAGAATAAACACAAACTGAGCAGCTGCTGCCTAACAATGCGAATGCTTTCTGGTGGCTTGTCATGAAAAAATCCCAGCAATTCATAGGAGGGCCCTGCCCTCTGTAACAGCAGCAGCAGTGATTGAATACTGGGTGCATTTTACAAATCTGGCCTGCCAAGATGTCGCCTGCTTTTCACCTTTTGTATTCAGGATGCTCACTTCTGACAGTTGTAGGAAAGAAGATGTAGATGGTACTGTGTCCTCTCTCCCTCCACGTGGCTCTCCAGCACCACTTGTGGTCTGCTTTCCTGCTTCTCCTCCACGGAGGCCTAAGAAAAAGCAATGCACCGGACTTTCCAAACCTGTCAGAATTCATGTTCTGATTTCCTTTCTAATGGCTCACCAGGAGGGGAGGCTGTGAGCTGCGTAACTCTCATTTCTTCTCTGTGATGGGTCCCCAAGGTTACCTTTCAACTGCTGCGGAGCAGAGCCTGTTTTGCCAGGATGAGTTCGAGCTATGCAGGAGAAACAGGGCTGTAAGCTTCTATGCTGGTTTCTTTCAAGCTTTGCAGGCTGTTCTGAAAATGTATTGTGTAATTTAGGAGACTGATGTGCTGAGCCAAGCAGAGAGTTTTCAATTACCGATATAAAAATGACTCCCTAAGAACAGACATTCATTCTGCTCTCTCCGACTGTTCCAGCAAGGCATCCCACGGCTCACAGCACAGTTTGACTTTGCTTCATTTGACTGCGGAGTCCTTGCCTGAAGGGAAATGGTTGTGGTCTGCATTAGGCTTGGTGGACTCAGACTGCTGGAGGGAATGGAGGCACCAGCAAGCAGTATTCCCAGCCATACTTGGGTACTGACTTTCTCGAAGCCTGGTCTATGCAGTCACCCTCTTTCTGCGCAATTAATGAGGAAAACTGTGCAGTAAGCTTTCTAGCTGCAAGGGGTCTGTTTTCGCAGGAGTGGAACAGTGCTGTCTGCTGTTTATCTGCTGCAGCTTGACCCCACAGCACAGTCAGTTCACTGTGATGGGTCACAGTACGGGAGAGTAACTCTCGTCCCTGGAGCAACACGATTCCAGCAGGCGTAGAGAGTTCAGAAGAGTTTCTCCATCAGAGAGTGACAGAAGTTCAGCACTGGTGCCAAGCACTGAGCCTGTTTGATGTCGCTGTGTTGCTCCTGGGTCACAGTTAAAACATCTCACGCTGCGATGCTGCAGTGCAGGCGGTTTCCATTATCAGAACGTGTCTTTTGGAGGTAGTCAAGAGCACAGCCATCCCTCTGTCACTCCAGCTTCTTACATGTTCCCATCGTTCCCAGAGGATAGATGGTAGATCCAGACCTCATGGACATTGTTAACTCCTTGTTGCTTTTACAAAGCCCCATCCTAACCTTGTTATTCTCACAGAGTCCCTTCTCAACACAGCCTCCGTGCAAGGCACTGGCTACCTTCCCACAGCTCCTCCCTGCCCAGGGGAGAGCCTGCAGGAGCTGGGGCAGGGCAGGGGCTCCAGGACTAGATGGAGGAGGCGGAGGCTGCCATGGTTTCACCCGTTTGTACAGGCAACAAGTTTCAGGGTCTGAAGAAGTGGGCAGGCTAGGTTGCTGTGACTGGGGGAAGAGCTGGGCCACGAGAAAAGCAAGAAGGCCAGCAGGACCAGGGAAAAGATGGTACCCCTGTACTCAGCTGAGGCTGCACCTTGAATCCTGTCTTCAGGTTTGGGACCTACAAGAAAGACCTTGAGGCCCTGGAACATGTCCAGAGGCGGGTAATGAAGCCGATGAAGGGGCTGGAGAACAAGGCTTAGGAGTGGCTGAGGGAACTGGGGGTGTTTAGCCTAGAGAAGAGGAGGCTGAGGGGAGACCTCATTGCTCTCTACAACTACCTGAAAGGAGGGTGTAGAGAGGAAGGAGCTGGCCTCTTCTCCCAAGTGACAGGGGACAGGACGAGAGGGAATGGCCTGAAGCTCCGCCAGGGGAGGTTCAGGCTGGACATCAGGAAAAAATATTTCACAGAAAGGGTCATTGGGCACTGGCAGAGGCTGCCCAGGGAGGTGGTTGAGTCACCTTCCCTGGAGGTGTTTAAGAGACAGGTGGATGAGGTGCTGAGGGGCATGGTTTAGTGATTGATGCGAATGGTTGGACTCCATGATTCAGTGGGTCCTTTCCAACCTGGTGATTCTATGATTCTAACTTGTGCCAGGGAAGGTTCATACTGGATAACAGGAAAAATTTCTTCACAGCAACGCTAATTGACCACAGGCCGCCCAGAGAGGCGGCTGAGCACCCACCCCCGGAGGCGTTTTGAAGCCGGGCAGGCGAGGCCCCGGGCCTCCCCTCCTCCCGGGGCGGGGCAGGGGCCGCTCCCGCCCGCCGCCCGGCGCCGCCATCGCGGTAGGAGGGGACGGGGAGGGGGGATGGGGAAGGGCCGGGGGGTCCGTGCGGTCCTGGAGGCTCCCCAGGGACCTGGCGTGGAGAGAGGCGGTGGCTCGGGGGGCGCTGAAAGGAACGCAGACCTGATGCGGGTCGCCGCAGCGAGAGCTGGAGGAGCCCCCCTCGCTGCGAGGACATTGAGGCACTGGAGCGCGTCCAGAGGAAGGTGGCGAAGCTGGAAAACGAGTCCTACGAAATGGAGGCGTTTAGGCTGGAATCATAGAATAGAATCATAGAGTCACCAGGTTGGAAAAAACCTCTGAGGTCATCGAGTCCAACCGTACCTGTCTGCTACTAAACCATATCCTTTAGTACCTCATCTACCTGTCTTTTAAATAGCTCTGAGGGGCGGTGACTCCACCACCTCCCTGTTCCAGGGCCTGATGACCCTTTCGGTGAAAAATTTTTTCCTAATGTCCCATCTGAACCTCCCCTGGCGGAGCTTGAGGCCATTCCCTCTTGTCCTGTCCCCTGGCACTTGGGAGGAGAGACCAATCCCCCCACCTCTCCACAACCTCCTTTCAGGTAGTTGTAGAGAGCAATGAGGTCTCCCCTCAGCCTCCTCTTCTCCAGGCTAAACAACCCCAGCTCCCTCAGCCGCTCCTCATAAGACTTGTTCTCCAGCCCCCTCATTGGCTTTGTTGCTCTTCCCTGGAGAAGAGGCTGAGGGGAGACCTTATCACCCTACAGCTGCCTGAAAGGGAGTTGTGGCAGGGTCGGTGTTGGTCCCTTCTCCCACGTAACAAGTGATAGGGTGAGAGGAAATGTCCTTGAGTTGGACAAGGCGGGGTTCAGACTGGATATCAGAGAGAATTTCTTCACTGAAATGGTTCTCGGGCACTGGCATGGGCTGCCCAGGGAGGTGGTTTTATCAGAAAATGGAGAGATGAGGTGCTCAGGGATATGGTTTAGTAGTGGACAGGTACAGCTGAACTTGGTGATCTCAAAGGTTTTTTCCAACTAAACAGGTCTATGATTCTACGAGTCATGGCACCCGTGAGGGGCCTAAGGGGTTGAGTAAAGGTGCCATGTAGCTCAGTGAATGCCAGGCAGTGCAGCAGTGATGAGACAGGTCTGAGGCCAAGTGGGTGCTTGGCTGGTCGTTAACCTGTATCCCGAGCACTCCAGGGTGGCAGCAGGTGCTTGCCGTGTGGCAGAGCTGCTCACTGGCAGAGGCTGCCCAGGGAGGTGGTTGAATCCCCTTCCCTGGAGGTGTTTAAGGCACGGGTGGACGAGGTGCTGAGGGATATGGTTTAGTGTTTGATAGGAACGGTTGGACTCAATGATCCGGTGGGTCTCTTCCAACCTGGTTATTCTGTGATTCTGTGAAAAATGTGGACTGGTGGTGTGAAAGAGAAGAAACACCACGGTAAAAGAGAAGGTGATAACAGTCTAGTACTGGAAGCAGCATCCTTATTCTTGAAATTGTCTTTTTGGTCCAGGACAGGTGCCTAGCTAACTACAGCTAGCTGGGGGAATTCGGCACAGTTCCCTCTTGCCAGATCTCTGGCGCCTTCTGGTCGGGTTGCAGCTGCCGTGGAGACACAGAGAGGAGGCTTTCTCCTCCTGCTTAGGGAGAGGTTGTTTCTTCCTACGAGCATCACTAGTACGTGCTGGGAGGAGGATTCCCCAAACAGACAGGCAGGGATGGCAGCTTGGGATGTTGAATGGGGAGCTATAAATCAGCAAGCTGCTAATTAGGACCGCAGGAGTCTGGAGAGTTACTAAAGACCTGTATTACTATTTTCAGAGCTCTGGGCCATTAACAAGATCCCTGGGACATACTCTGAGCACGCAGCTTTCCAGAGAAGTCGCTTGGGAGCACTCTAGTTTGGGCATGTTCTCGGAGTTGAAGTTCCCTGTGCCTTGGGGCCACGTGGCAGCCAAGGCCTGGGGACCCTCGGAGGGACACCCTGTGCTGTGCTTGCATGGCTGGCTGGACAATGCCAACACCTTTGACAAGCTCATTCCACTGCTCCCCAAAGGTAGGTTTGGCTCATCAGGATGGTTCTTGCTGTGTTGCCGGGCTACACATCTGATACTCTCTCCCTTTCAGATTGCTATTATGTGGCAATGGATTTTTCTGGGCATGGCTTGTCATCCCACCGACCTGCAGGCTCTGCCTACCACTTTCTGGATTATGTGAGTGATGTGTGCCGGGTGACAACAGGTGGGTAGCTGAAAGGACCCCTGAAGGGATGTTTGTGCAGAGGGTGGTACATTGCTCCTGCTTCTTGGAACAAGCAGGCCAGAAAAGGGGTCAGTTCCCTCTGCTTCTCCCCAACCCGATGTTAGCTGGTGCTTTGTGACCACGGGCTGAAAAAGCATCCCACTTTCTTACTATTTTGTGAGAGAAGAACTAAGCCCTGGAAAGCAAGTGTTTCTACACTAAAAAGCAGTAGTGGTGAAGTGGTGGATGTAAGTAAATGGTTTTGCTGGACTGACTGACTGTAAACAGCCAGTGACTTCTAACCAGTGTCAAGTGTGAGTTGCAGACTCTTTGGGTTCTCCCTGATGGCAGTTTGCTGCTTGCTTTAGTATCACACAAAGAAATCAGAAAGCCAACATGCCCTGGGCTCCTAATAACTGCGGATCTAACTGCCCATCTGAATGCTGATCTTGGAAAAGGCTGTGGCATGTGCCCTTTTGCGTTCTTCATTCAGCGTACAAAGAGCCTCTGGAAGTTCTTTGATGTGCCAGCGGGTAAAACACGTCTTTCAGTGAGGTGTATTTCAGATGGGCAGCACCGACAAAGCAATATGTTCCTGTAAGTCTCTCTGAGTGCCCTAAAAATGGACTGAAGAGCCTGATGTGCTAAATGGTGCAGAGAGCTTTCACTTGGAATAATCATATTTTCCTCGAGGCAGTGGACCTGGCTCTGAGTCCTCATGGCTCTTGTGGAATGCCCTGCAGCAAGCAGGGTGCTCTGTCAAGGTCCCTGTCTTCCAGCAGATGCTGCCCAGTCAGGCTCCTTTCCTACTTGCCAGTCTCGTGCCTGGCAATAAATGGGAATTTGCTGTAGTTTGTTTGCCACAGGGAGAGAGCGCTTGAGAGCTGTGTGACACCTACCAAGGAAATGAGGTGGTGGATGCTCTTTTTCTGTAAAACTGGCCTACTTAGCCGTGTCATTTCTGGATTAGGAAACAAATTAAGCGGTGCAAAAACCCTCCCAGGAGAAGGGGCTTGTGCTGTTGGAGAAGCACCAAAATGCCACTGCTCTGGTTTCTAATGCAGCACTGTCTGTTTTTGTCTGTTGCCGCTTAGCCTTGCAGTGGAGACGGTTCACCCTGATGGGTCACAGTATGGGTAAGTGGCTCTTGTCCTTGTGAGCGGTGAGATTTATGGAAACAGGAGTATATAATTAACTTACAAGACATGCTGCTATGAGCTGTGTTGGAATATTTATTATATTATGTCAAGTACCAGCTTCCTGCTTGAGTGATTCAAAAATAGTTGCCCTTGTTTGAAATGCCTGTTTTCAAGACCCTGGGGTACCAACAGTGGTAACTCTTGGCGTGGGCCTTTCCTCTGCCCACAAGAAGGAAGAGTGATGGGCAAAGAAGTGTGGTCTGTGGCAGAAGAATTTGCAGGAGGCCTTCCTGCCTGGTCCCCACAAGGCCACAAAACCTGGGGACAGCAGGGCCCTTCTTGGTGGGTCACGGAGCTTGCTGAGAGGAACTAGACTCTAGGCTCTATCCCTTTGTGCTTGAGATATGATGAAGTTCTGCCACAATGTGAGTTTTGCCCCTCAGGGCTGCTCTGGCCTCAGCTCACAGTACCTGCACACTGTACTGCTTTAACTCCTCCCTGGCCTTTGCTGCCTGGAAGGGAGATGGGATGGCAGAGGACGGGAAGTCCAGCTGGCCAATAGCCCTTCTCTCTGCCTGCATCCTGCCTGCTGCAATCCATAGCTGGGGCTTTGTTCCCTTGGTACAACATGCATTTCTGCTTCTAAGGCAGCTCCTGCTGTGGGGAAGAGGAGTTCCTGTTCCCTGGCGGTGTCCTGTGCATAACTAAACACCCTTCTTTCCCTTGCAGGTGGGGCTGTGGCAGGAATGGTGAGTAAAGCATCCTTTCTTCATGGGGTCTGTGATTTCTGCAGCTGGAACCACAAATGGGAGAGGAATGAAGGGACTTGAATCTCAGGGGAAGAGAGGCCCTCCCTGACCTCCTCTCCAGTGTAGCAGGATGAAGACATCACTCGACACTCAGTTTTTCCCTTCCTCTCATATTGTTTCATCTCTCCTCAGTTCTGTTTCCTTTATCCTGAGATGGTGGACAAGCTGATCCTGCTGGAAAGTCTTGGCTTTCTCCTGGCTCCAGAGGTTAGATTTCACGTGTGGCTCCTCTCCCTTTTTTAAAATAAAAAATAGCTGGTTTTCTTCTTTCCCTTATTTGTTCAGAGAAAGCACTGATGTGACCAGTTCCTGACAGGCCACACAAGTCTCAGGGCTGGCATGGATCTGCTCCTTGTGGAGTGGGCTGAGGTCCTTGCTCAAGATGGCCCTTGGGGGACACTTGGTAGCTCTCCACATCCTGCCGTCCTGCAGCACTGCAATTCACTTGCCTGTGCCGTGCTTTTCTACAAAGGGAACTGGAACCTCTGTCCAAGCAGCTGCCATCTGAGGTTGTCTTTTTGCCTACAGCTTGATGGGTGACCTGGGTGCAAGATTGGTGGATTTCTTTTTCTGCTCCTGGCTGTTCACAGAGATACATTCCCAACCTGCCGTTATCGCTACCAGATGCTGGGGCTTTGGCTGGCAGAAGTGGGACAGAAACCCAGGGTCAGAGAGATGAAAGATACTGGATTTCTCTTGTTCTTTTGGACAGTTGTCCTCAACTCAAAAGTGAGGTAGGAAGGGGTAGAAGAGATTGCAGGAGTAAAACATTAGTAAGTTCTTTACAGCACTGCTGAATTTTCTGTTTCTACCTTGCCTTTTAAGCATTGCTTTTCCTTTTTCCCCAGAAATGGGCATTTTGAAGTCCATAACTGGTACCAGTTCTGAGGGATGCTGACGAGCAAAATGTCCTCTTCTACCCTCTGGTAAGGAGTAAAACGATTCAGAAGAGAGGGCTTACTCCTGTTCTCTACATCTTTGTTTCAGGACACTGAGGCATGGCTGAAATCAAAACGGATGGTGATTGACAGATTACTGAGTCTAGAGGCAAAGCAGCAAACTCCCAAAGCACGTAGCCCCGAAGCAGCATTGCAGAGGTGGGTTCCTGTCTGTCCTCTTCACCTGCTGCCTTCCCTCACCTTGGGCAGAGTTATAGCTGCTTGAACCAGAAGGAGAAACTATCTCTCCGCTTCCCCTTTCAAGTCCCCCAGAATTTCAGTGAGACCTTTGGCTTCTGTTGCCAGAAGCTGCTGGTTCTTCCTGCTCTTTTCTGAAGTAGCCCGAGAGCTGGCTGTCACCTTGTCATGCTATTTCCGCTTCGTTTCCTCCCTTTTCCAGCAGTCCAATCTCTCTGCCATGTCTCCCCCAGGCTCTTAGAAGCAAACAGACATCTGACAGCAGAGGGTGGGGCGATCCTACTGCAGCGAGGAGCAACTGAGACACCCGCTGGTAAGGGGCTCCTGGGAGACAGGGCTCATCGCAGTGCTGGGCCAGCGCTGGCTGCGGGAAGGGAGCGATGCCAACAGCCATTGTCTTGCACAGGGCACAGGGTGCCCTAGCAAGGAGTTTACACAGCTTGAATGGGATTAATTAAGTCTGGAGGCAGAGCTCTCCATTCACAGAAACTGGGGTTGGAGCTGAAGTCCTAGAATGACTAAAGAAAAGAAATAGAGGGAAAAAATAAAAAGGGAAAAAATGAATTAATCCTATTCCTCTTGTCTCAGAAAGTCTTGGGCACACCCCAAAGGTGAGGAGAAAGAGAGCAACTCCTGCTCCTGTAAGATATGAACACCTTCTCTTGTTTTTCCATTCCAGGGCTGGTGTATAACAGAGACATGAGAGTCCGTACGGTGAGCATTGCTCTTCTGATGTGCACCCTGATGCTTCTGAGCCCTGAGCTTACAGAAAACTCAGAGACAGAGGAGGCCGGCTCACTGAGCCCAGGCCCTGCCTCCACCCAACTGTTTACTTTCTATTTCCCTAATTCCCACATCTCTTTTAAAGGCTGCTGTTAAAAAAGCCTGTGCTCCATCATTGACTGACTCAGCTTACAGAGTCACTGGAAAATGTTACAGATTTTTTTTTAGCAGTTCCTCTGCCCCAGGGCCTCCTGGCTATATTTTCCTGCCATTATAACTTCAGGAAGTAGATGGATGGATGCTTGAGGCTGGCTTCTTTGTCAGGTCATCTGTATAAGGAGGAGAGAGAGAGAGAGTGGAGCAAAGTCTTTCCGTTTGACATTTTGAGAGCTTTGTGTCACCTTTGAGCAAGTTGGGCCTCCTCCACCTGTGCAACTGCCAGGCTGTGGCAGCTGGAGTAGTGTACTCTCTCCATTCCAGTAAAAAGAACTTTTAAAGCTTTTCTCTGCTATGAGATCATTCTCATATGTGCTGCATCCCAGCAGGCAGTGTTGTTGGCAGCCCTGAAACGCAGCTGGACAAAAGGAACCTTTGCAGAGCCAGCTAGTCTGATGCTTAGCCTCACTGCCTGTGGTGTCCCAGCACAGCAGCTGCTCTGGGGCTGCAGCCACTTCTGCCTTCAGAGCCGCAGATGCGGCAGGGGTCAGGGACACCCGCTGCCCCCAGCTGCTGTCCTTGACCTTTGCCGCTCTCTCTGTCTTTGCATCTGCAGCAGAATCGAGAGTACTTAACGGCGGAACAGTGTGTGAAGCTCCTGCAGAAGATTCAGGACCGCGTTCTCATTATTGTGTGAGTGAGGCAAAAGCCAAAGCAACCCTTGCTTGCCTCCGTGCAGCGCTGGGTGGAGGGGGGGAAGGTTAGAAAGGAGTCCTCTGCTACCCGCTCCTCTGCAGCAGCCACCCAGACCTTGGGGCCAGTTGGCAGAGCAGTACAGACTCACATGTGAGAAGTATTTCCCAGTTCCCCACCACTGCCCTGGGCTGAGCAGCCTCCTGGAGCAGGCAGAGAGCAGCTGGTATGACCTCTTCCCAGACAGATGCTGAATTTTCAGGCTTGGCTTTTGTGGCGCGAGGCTGACCTAGGAAATGCCTGACCTGCCCTGTCCTCCCCACGCTCCTGCCTTCATTTTGCTATCCTGGCAAACACATGACCCTCCAGAGCACCGCTCCTACTTGCTTTTCCCCCAGCTGCAGCAAGCCCGGCTGCCGCCTTCTCCAGACCCTGAAACCTCTTGCCTGGGCAAGCAAATGAACCCTTGGCAGCTTCCACCTCCTCCAGCCGGTCCTGGAGCCTCTGGCCTGACCCAGCTCCTGCAAGCTCTACCCTGCAGTTCCTGGAGCAGGGAGAAGCTGTGGGGAGGCAGCCGGTGGCTTGTGCAGGGCCCCACGAGCTGTTAAGCTGCCTGGATGGGTAGATGGCTCTGTCAGTCCTTGCCTGCATTTTTCCCATCTCCTTGGAGAGCAAGATGTGCAGGGGCTCTGGATAAATTGGCCCGTGTGGTGATGTTAAAAGCCTCTCTTGGAAATCGGGGGAAGTGCTAGAAGTTGAGAAATTAGGTGCAGTTTTGGCTTCCCTGGTCTGTTGAAGCTTAAGAACTTCCCTGCTTGTCCCGAAATGCAACATCATGGTGAGAAGTCCTCTAGGCCATACAGAGTACACACCTTTGAGCCTGGGATGTCACTGCGTCCCATCACTTGCTGCGTGGTGGGAGACAACATGATCTTAGCTGTGCAGGAGGCCTGCCCTGGTATTTCCCTCCCCAAGCAGGGCACAGCCTGTTTAAAACAGCAGCACTAAGTGGGGAAGAGGACAGAAGGGAGATGTAGCAACTGGATAGAAGGAAAAAGAGCAGAAGAAAGGGTAGGGACAAGGAATGGTGTACTCAGACCAGTTAAGGAGCCACTCTGATGCGACTGGGCAGTCAGACAAGGTTTTAAACAGAAAGTATGGCAGAAAATAGCTGCTTAGCCAGGCTGTGCAGTGTTCTCTGACTGCAGTGGGTATAAACTGGAGAGGGGCAGATTTAGACTAGTCATAAGGAAGAATTTCTTCACCATGAGAGTGGTGAGGCACTGGCCCAGGTTTCCCAGAGAACTTGCGGCTGCCCTATCCCTGGAGGTGTTCAAGGCCAGGTTGGATGGGGCCTTGGGCAGCCTGATCTAGTGGGAGGTGTCCCTGCCCATGGCAGGGGGGTTGGAACTGGATGGTCTTTAAGGTCCCTTCTAACCCATCTATTCTATGATCTATGACCCCATAACCCTGCTGTTCACAAGCAGCCTGGGAAGACCTGTTGGGTCCATTGTCCCACTCTCCTGGGGACACTGCTTCAGCGTGGGACTGCGGGAAAGACAAACAGAAGCACACTGTGTGCTGTACTGAGCCTTGCTGTTGCTTTTCAGAGCACAAGAAGGACTCTTGATACCGCACAAGCTAGACACCAGAAATCACTTTGTGAAAGCACTACGGGAGACATTCGATTCTACCCTCAAAGAGGTGAGAGCAGACTCCATCCTTGCATCTCCAACCTGGGAGCAGGAGTGAGGAAGCAGCTTACCTTGGTGGCATCCCCAGTGCGTGATTTGCCCTTTACAGCAAGTCCTCACACACGGGAAGCCAACTTTGCCCCTGCTGCCCAAGTTATTACCGCACTCTGGACTCAGCATTTCCCCAATCCTCCCATCCCCCACATCCCCACTGTGAGCACCACACAGCAAGCACAGCGTGCCTGAGGGAATTCTTTCCCAGACTACATCTTGTGTCTTCTTCCTCCAGCACATCCAGATAGCCGAGGTGCCTGGGAGTCATTTTGTGCACCTGAATGAACCCAAGGTGGTGTCCGGGATCATCAGCAACTTCCTGATGGTGCAGAATGCCAGAGCCAGGCTCTAGAAAAACGGTCACTGCTGCAGCGCTCTAGAACAGGGAGCTAAAAGGCAGGCTCTGAAGGAATTGTCACCATTCCTACCTCACCATCCAACATCAGTTTCATGATACCATTCCATAAGCTCAGCTCACTGCAGGGTGGAAGCAGGTCTGCCGGAGTTTCCCTGGAGGAGAGCTGAACCTAACGTCTCAGTTGTCAAAGGGAAAAGGAATCATTCTTCCAGCTCTGTTAAGCACAGGGATAGATGCCCAGAGCAGCCTTCCCCTTCCTTACTCCTAACTTGCACCCTGAAATGGAGCAGGAATAAGAGGCATCCTCTGTGAGAGCAGCAACACCAACAGCAGAGACACCGAGCCCCTGCAAGAGGCAGGTGGCTCATCTTTCCTCCTCCCCGAGGATGGTGATGCCAGTCTCCCCTCTGCTGGAAAAAAACAACACTGTTGTGCTGCTCTGCTTACTTCCTGAGCTCAGAGGGCCTCGGTGTCTCTGTTCCACTGTGACAGCTGCTTGTCTAAGTCAGCTTTTAACGAAGAGCTCACCTGGGCTCAGAAGGCCATTTTAATGAACTCCTAGGGAATGAGTCACTAATCCTGTAGCTGAAGCAACTGCTAATAATGGAAAAGTTGGCAGAGCTGATTTCTGTCTTTCTAAATAAAGATTAATCTCCCAATGTTAGCTCTGTCTTCTTGACTGTAAGACAGCGAAACTCCTTTCTTTTGGGATGGCTGCTCACCCAAGCAGCTAACACACCAATACTGGGAGGCAGTGATTTTTACATGCATTTTGCTTTAGGTAACGGCATATTAAGGATCCATCTGCCTCCAAGTTAAACTGATGCAAAAAGCCAAGTAAACCAAGCAGGCCTGGCAGCCTCCATGTGCAATGGAAACTGTGTTTGCAGTGGGTTTTCTAGGGGAGGGTAAATCCATTTTAAGCCAGCTCTGCGGAATTTACCAGCATTTCCACCTTACCTTCACAGTGGCGCCTGTATCGAGGCTGCAGGCAGCAAAATAAACATGCAGAAGCGTGGGGGTGGGTGGGTTGTGTCCTCTTTCTGATCAGAGTGCACTGGAGTCAACAGTCACTAAGTCTGAGGCTGCACAACTGTTCTGTGGGCGGTACGAAAGCACTGCTGGCTGTACCCACAGTCATCCTCGCCTGCCTCCTGTGGGCTGGTGATAGGTTAGGTTAAGTGGAAGCAGGCCTTGGAGCAACCGGCTTCTTCCTCCAAAGCCAGGCTGCCATCTCAGCTTGTTCTGGTGATGATGCTGAACATCAGAAACTCCCATAGCCCAAGCTAGACATGGCTGTGGAGGCCATTCCCATGGGAGGACTTGCCATAAAGGCCCACACTGCTGGAATACTGGGCACCTTGACACCTGGCTGAGCGGGAGCAGACACTGAGGGAAGGTGTAAGGCTCTGTACCAAACCACCGATCTTTACCTACGACAACAGGTCTGCAAACTTCCTGGCTGGGCTTTTCCTAAGGTCACTTCCCTCCTCTTCTTACTCTCCCTGAGATGACATGTGCAAGGAGCACAGGTACGCAAGCCATGACTTTAATCACCACCCCAGCACACGAGGAGCTGTACCCCACAACAGAGAGGCCTTCCCATGTTGTAAGAACATACCAGCAGTTTATTTACAGTTCTTCAGCCACTTCTTGCCCCTGAGGAGGCTGCACTAGGCTAATCCCAGCTCTCAACGAGCTTTAGGAGGGCCTTGGGTGGCGGGGAGATACAGATGGTCATAGAAGTGCCTCAACCTGAGCACTTTGGGAAGTGGTGCCACAGGGCTGGATGACGACCAGGAGGCCAGGAGCAGGAGGACACCAGTGCGAGTGAAGAAAGCTCCTCCTCCAGCAGCAGTTGCTGGGATCTCCCACTTCAGATCCAAGGGCAAGGAAAACCTGAAGCTGCCTCAGTTCCTTAAAATCCTTTTGACAAATGGGAGTCCATAGGCATCTCTCCCACCCTCTGATGCACAAGCACCTGAAGAAATAGCACGGCAAGGCCATACTAATATGGCCGAAACTTGCGCTGGGCTCGCATCAGCGCGATTCTCTGCTTGTCCTCCTCAAATTTCTTCCTCAATTGTGCAATATCTGAAAGAGGCAGAAGGAGGATAAGTCACACAGGAGCAGCAGATACCTCCCTCTCCTGAGAAGTTTCACTTCCACACAGCAGGAGGGGCTCAGTTCCAACACCCGAAAACACACATTTCCCAGAGCAGGTCCTTTTGAACCTGGGCCAAGTTCCAGGCTGGGGCTCTGGTTGCTCATTTCCATCAGTGCTGCAGCTCCCTCTTCGGGAGGAAACAGGCTAGTTTTCCCTTTCAATTCCTGCCTTTCAGCAGACTGAAGGAACATCTATCGGAAAGCCACAAGCTGTGCACTCTCCTGATAAATACTCCAGCAACCCTTGTTAGGACAGGTGGTGGCAAGGGGCCCCCAAGAGCTGGCAAGACCATTCGCACAACCGCCCAGCCAAGCATCCACCTGCAGCCGGACACAGCCTCCGCTAAAGGAAAAAGGGCGCTCTTTTTGTCACAGTGTAAGAGACAAAAGACACAGGCAGGAGTAGGAGGCGATTCAGACACTCACGCTCCCTCTTGGTCTCACGATGCTGCCAGGCATAGAAGTTGAGCAGCTCTTTGCGGGCCCGTTTCTGCTTCTCCTTCTCCAGCACTCGCAGGTTGGCAGCTTCTGTCCGGGGCAGGCCAGGCTTACGGCCCTTCCGCGTTACCTTCACCCAGCCCTCCTCGTCTGGAACACCCTCCTCCTTGGCTGCTTTGGCTTCTTCCTGTCAAGACAGAAGGGTGAGGCAGCTCAGTGCAGATGGGCTGCCAGCACATCCCATGCACGGCTCCCCCACAGTCCTCCCTTCAGACACGGAAAGCTACAGCTCCTGCTTCTGTACAAGATCTGAAAGAAAGCATGGGACCAAGGGCACAGGTATTCATCTCTCAGTCACGATGCTGCAAGCCAGCCAGGGCCCAATTTATTTGTGAACACCTATTGTAAGCCCTGGGTGCAAGTGTCACGTGTTGGACCCGACTGCCCACCAGTAACTGGGAGCACAACAACCTTGACAGCCAGAGCGTTTCCCTCTGCCCTTTCCATTGAGGCCTGGGCACCGCGAGGTCCTCTGTCGTCTTCTCCCCTCCCCACATAAAATGCTTAGGTGTGTTCCCTCCCCAGCCTGGCCTCACCTCTGCTATCTTTTTGTCATAGTCTTGCATGTAGGCATCCACCTCAGCCCTCAGCTCCTCCGGATCCACGACTGAGGCCGCGTAGCTGTCAATCCACTCTGGGACAGAAAAGGTAGAAGTCAGCAGAGGCCTCTGCTAGAAGCAAGCACTAGCATGAGGCCTTTGGGCAGCTCTAGAGGGAACCACTGTGTGGATGGGCACTGTCTGTTCCTGTTCCTGTCCAGCTTCCCCACAGCAAAAGCTCAACCGCCTTACAGCCCAGGCCACAGCCATTAAGTGATGGGAAGAACCTGCAACTTTTCCAGTCAGGAACGGGCTATCCTTAACTCCAAGAGGCGCAACATGCAGCGCTGCATTCCTGACAAGGGGTCACATCCAAAGGGCTGCCATCTTGACAGAGACCTGATGCCTGCTATTGAACCTGATTTCCATTCTGAAGGCAAGATGCAGCCAGTTTCTCTGCATCTACATGATACTGAGGAGACGTCCTCCATGATACCAATGATCCTACTCTCCCATAGGATCACTGGACCACAGCATAACATCTAGTACCACAACACTGCTACCTTGCGAATCATCAAAGCGGGACAACAAAACACTGGACATGTCCCAGCTCAGTATAAAATGGTGAGAATTAGTCTAGGACATACAGGGTAGGATTCAGTGAGGAAGGTTTTTCCCTGGCACCAGCTAGCAGAAAGATAGCTAGGGCTCACTTACTGCTAATGCCAGTTTTCACAGGGTGACTCTCTGTTGATATCAGCAAGGGACCCTCCTGTGACAGAGCTTTGGCTGCCTGGACAGCGGCTGGTTTCCGGAACACCACGTATGCTACTTGAAATCCCTAAAAGAGACACCTAGGCCAGTCAGATTCATCAGGGAAACCAGCAACGCAGCAAGGAGCTGCAGTACAAACAAAATAAAAACTAATAAAAATCAAACCACAGGTGGATAGCAAAAAAAGATAAAGTGAACTTAAATAAGTAATCACATTGCCCAATGCCCTCAGACGGTTTCCCATATCATAGAATCACTGAATGGTTTGGGTTGGAAGGGACCTTAAAGACTACCCAGTTCCAATGCCCTACCAAGGGCAGGGACACCTCACCACCCCCACAGCAAAAGATTTCTTCCCAATATCTAATCTAAATCTCCTCTTTCAACTTAAAACTGTTCCCCCTCATCCTGTCACTGCACTCCCTGATAAGGAGCCCCTTCCCAGCTTTTCTGTAGCCCCTTTTCAGTACTGGAAGGCTGCTATAAGGTCTCCCTGAAGACCTATCTCATGTTCCTATTACAACCACGGAGTATTTAATAGAATCATAGAATAACCAGGTTAGAAGAGACCCACCGGATAATCCAGTCCAACCATTCCTATCAAACACTAAACCACGCCCCTTAGCACCTCGTCCGCCCGTGCCTTAAACACCTCCAGGGAAGGCGACTCAACCACCTCCCTGGGCAGCCTGTGCCAGTGCCCAATGACCCTTTCTGTGAAAATTTTTTTCCTAATGTCCAGCCTGAACCTCCCCTGGCAGAGCTTGAGGCCATTCCCTCTTGTCCTATCCCCTGTCACTTGGGAGAAGAGGCCAGCACCCTCCTCTCTACAACCTCCTTTCAGGTAGTTGTAGAGAGCAATGAGGTCTCCCCTCAGCTTCCTCTTCTCCAGGCTAAACAACCCCAGCTCTCTCAGCCGCTCCTCATAAGGCCTGTTCTCCAGCCTCTTCACCTGCTTTGTTGCGCTTCTCTGGACTCGCTCCAGAGCCTCATCATCCTTCTTGTGGTGAGGGGCCCAGAACTGAACACAGGATTCAACTTTGCGATCTTTTCCCCCCATTCTGACCACCAAATCAATATTCCCGCCCCACAGAAGGGCTTTACCGTTGCACTTTTCCGATTAAAGAACTTGGATGTGTGCTTTTCTTTCTTCTCTCCTGGTGTCGGCTTCTCACACATTTCCACAGACTGGACATGCCCACAGCGGGCAAATAGCCTAGACAGGGAGTCCTTCACGCAGAAAACAAGGAAGAACAAACAGTCCAGGAAAGCCACATTAATTCCACTCCCTAGCCTCTCTTGCCCAGACTCCAGAGCATGCTGGGAGGCTACCCCTGCACAGGGACCCCAGCCCAGAGCGCACTGGGAGGCCCCCATTCCGGTGGGAACCCAGCTCAGAGAGCACTGGGAGGCTCTCCCTGATACAAAAAGTAGTTAGCATTACAAAAAGTGGAATATTTTGATTTAAGCTAAGGTAGAGTTAAGTTCATCCAAGTAACTGTACTTTTTGGAAGTTAGACACAACGTCCCTCTTATAGCATGTTTTTTTACAGCATGTTTTGTCAAACAGTGTTTTTCTAGACACTGTTACATCTTGTGTGCAGTCTGATCTGTGCTGAACAGGTGTCTCTTCTGTGATCACCTCTGTTTGCAGTCTCTCTCCATCTCAAATACAAGGTCAGGCAGAGCTGGAGCCAGCTCCAAATTAGCAAAAGATCTGACTGTTGTGAAGTTCATAATAACATTAAAATTAGACATTGTGTCCAGTTCTGGAACCCCCAACCTAAGAAGCACATGGACCTGTTGGAATAGGTCCAGAGGCCACAAGAATGATCAGAGGGTTGGAGCATCTCTGCTATGAGGACAGGCCGAGGGAGCTGGGGGTTGTTCAGCCTAGAGAAGAGAAGGCTGCGCAGAGACCTTATAGTGACCTTCCAGTACCTGGAAGGGGCTACAAGAAAGATGCGGAGGCACTTTTTATAAGGGCATGGAGTGATAGGACAAGGGAGAATAGCTATAAATAGTAGAGAGGAAGATTTAGATTAGACATTAGGAAGAAATTCTTTGCAATGAGAGCGGTGAGACACTGGCACAGGTTGCCCAGGGAAGCTGTTGCTGCCCCATCCCTGGAGGTGTTCAAGGTTGGATGGGGCCTTAGGCAGCCTGGTCTGGTGGGAGGTGTCCCTGGATGACCTTTAAGGTCACTTCCAACCCCAAACAGTCTATGATAATATGCATTTCCCACTTACAGGCACGTGTGTAAACTCTCCTAAAAATATTATGCATATTTTACTACTTTCCGAGGTCTAATTTTAATGTTATTATGACCTTCACAACAGCCAAAACTCTTGCTAATTCGGAGCCGGCTCCAGCTCTGCCTGACCTTGCCTTCATGGGGAAAGGCTGCAAAGCGAGGGGATCACAGAAGCAGAGACACCTGCCCAGCACAGATCTCGCGGCACACGAGGCGTTATCATCTCCAAAGAACGAACGGTGTCTGCGAAACGCTGCCTGAAGGAAAACACGCTGTCAGAGGGCCATTCTGTCCAGCTTTCGAAGAACGCCATTACTTAGATGGAGCTTAACTCTGGATGGACTCAGCAGCCCCCCCGCCCCACTCACGGCGCCGCAGTAGGGGGGGACGTTGAGGACGAAGAGCGTTCGGCGTGGCGGGTGCGCGGTGCCGGCTCCTTCGCGCACCTGGTGCTCCTTCACCAAGAGCCAGTGAGGCGAGCGCTGCCGCTCCCCGAACTTCACCGCCAGCGCTGCGGGAAGGGATGAAGAATCCGTTAGAGACCGCGCTGCACCCCGGCTGCGCCCCGACCCCGGGGCCCCCTCCCCCTCCTCCTTCTTCTTCTCACCAGCGAACCCCGCCGGTGCCACACGCTCCGTGGCCGGCGCCATCTCAGTGCAACCGGAAGCGGCGCGGCCGCGGGGGATGCTGGGAGTTGTAGTTTCCGCTCCACCGCCCCGCCCCTTCCTCGCCCGCGAGCCCCCGCCGCGCGTTCCGTGGCGGGCGCCATCTCAGCGCGGCCGGAAGTGGCGGCTGCGGCGGCGCGTGGGATGCTGGGAGTTGTAGTTCCAACCCCTGCTCCCCCGATGCGCCGCTAATGGCGGCGGGAGAAACTTGGTGGGGAAGGCAGGGAGGCGCTGCCCGCCCCGATGGGTGGGTGTGACCATAGAATCATAGAATCGCTAGGTTGGAAAGGACCCAACGGATCATCGAGTCCAACCATTCCTATCAATCACTAAACCATGCCCCTCAGCACCTCCTCTACCCATCCCTTAAACACCTCCAGGGAAGGTGACTCAACCACCTCCCTAGGCAGCCTCTGCCAGTGCCCAATGACCCTTTTCGTGAAAAATTTTTTCCTAATGTCCAGCCTGAACCTCCCCTGGTGGAGCTTGAGGCCATTCCCTCTTGTCCTGTCCCCTGTCACTTGGGAGAAGAGGCCAGCTCCCTCCTCTCCACAACCTCCTTTCAGGCAGTTGTAGAGAGCAATGAGGTCTCCCCTCAGCCTCCTCTTCTCCAGGCTAAACAACCCCAGTTCCCTCAGCCACTCCTCCTAAGACTTGTTCACCTGCTTTGTTGCTCTTCTCTGGACTCGCTCCAGAGCCTCAGCATCAAAAAGGTTTCCCTGCCCAGAGCTTCCCCACACACCATCGTTTAGTTTAGTTTAGCAGCTCTGAAAAATTATAGAATAGTTTGAGTTGGAAGGGACCTTAAAGATCATTCAGTTCCAAACCCCAAAAATCATAGAATAGGTTTAGTTGGAAAGGACCTTAAAGATCACCCAGTTCCAACCCACCTGCCCTGGGGAGGGACAATGAACGGTGTTAGGAGACAGCCACCGTGCTTAATCATAGATAGGCAAATAAATTAATCTAAAATATACATAAAGCCCCAAATATAAATATATATTATTATAATACATAAAATGTAGGAACAGCTGTTTTTAAAGACTTTTCTTAATGATGAAATGTAAAAAGAATAAATGACCTTTACTGAAGAACCTGTTTTGGCTGAATGGAAGACAGCATCACCCCAAAATAAAGATGTTGAAGCCAGATGTATGCAGAAGTATGTGAAAAAGCTCAGAGAAAGTAAGAAATCAGATGGAGAGCTGGCTCAGCAAACCCCTGTTAGTTATCAGAAGAAACATCCTGATGTTCAATAGTGCCAAGTGCAAGGTCCTGCACCTGGGTCAGGGCAGCCACAAGCACAAAGGCTGGTCAGAGAATGGATTGAGAGCAGCCCTGAAGAGGACTGGGGTGCTGGTGGGTGAGAAGCTCAATGTGAGCCAGCAATGTGCGCTCACAGCTCAGAAGGTCAACCATATCCTGGGCTGCACCAAGAGAAGTGTGACCAGCAGGTCGAGGGAGGGGATTCTGCCCCTCTACTCTGCTCTCCCGAGACCTCAGCTGGAGCACTGTGTTCAGTTCTGGAGTCCTCAGCACACAGAGGACATGGGTCTGTTAGAACGAGTCCAGAGTTGGCCATAAAGATGATCAGAGGGCTGGAGCACCTCCCATACAAGGACAGGCTGAGAGTTGGGCTTGTTCAGCTCCTCTCCTTAAGGGAGACCTTACAGCAGCTTTCCAGTACTTAAAGTGGGCTACAGGAACTACGGATGTGGACTCTATCAAGAGAGAGAAGTGATATGATGATGCAGAACAGTTTTAAGCTGAAAGAGGGAAGACTGAAGATTAGACATTAGGGAGAAATTTTTTTGCTGTGAGGGCAGTGAGGCACTGGCATAGGTTCCTCAGAGAAGGAGGATAACCCCCTGGAGAAGTTCAAGGCCAGGTTGGATGAGCCTTTAGGCAACCTGATCCACTGGGAGTTGTCCCTACTGGTGGCAGCGGGGTTTGAACCAGATGATCTTTAAGGTCCCTTCTAACCCAAACCATTCTATAATTTTTGAAATGGTACAAGCAAAAGCCATGAAAACAGGCCAAACTTGTAAATTGGAGCATCATTTCAGAAGTCAGCAGGGTTTTGAAAAAGCCATATGGAATTAGTGCAAGCCATCAGTGTTTCAGGTGCGAGTTTTATCTTCAACAGCCCGGAAAAAAAGTAACAAAAACACGTAACCATGTTGCATGAGGGCAAACCTGCACACACACAGGGTCATCCAGCGGGAGGCAAGCCCAGTGGAAGGCAAATAAGATTAGCATGAAAACTGCAGGAAAGCCAGGAGAAATCAAACCTGCAAGGTGAACTGCCTGGGAACAACAACTGGCTAAACTCTTCTTTCAGCACCCAAATTAAGAAGCCACAATGTGAAGTATTAGAAGACTGAGACAACTTTAGAGAGCTGACTGAGGACAGGAAGAGTATTGCACAAGACATTGCAGTAAGATAAACCATGGAGTAGTGTTCAGACAATCATTGACTTCATTAATAATAAAAAAACCTGCCATGGACCCAAGCTAGAGAATAGTACTTCTTCCAAGGAAGTATGTTAATGTCATCTCCCAGATAATCTGAACACAACACACAGTTTAACAGCAAGTTACAAAGTGCATCTTGCTATTTGGCTTTTGGAATGCGCGTGAATCTATTGATAAAACAAACCTGCTTGAATCCCATTTTTTTCAGAAGAGACAAGATACACATTCACAATACACTTCTTCATACTTCCACAGCTTTCCATCTAGCTGACAATGAAGCTGCTCTACCTCACCCAGGCCATCAATAACAACTGTTGTTTGTTCTTTCCTGTGACAACAGAATCAGAATTAGGTAGGGACACATATTGCTCCCACTCAGCAGCAAGAATCAGCTAGTAATTTTGATGATCCAGATTAAAACGCTTATGAGTATCAGCTCTCTCATCCATATACTCCTCTTGCTCTTCATCAGATCGGTTTTGAAGCTTATATATTCTTCTAAAAGCATGCTTGGTTCAATGTTGGAACAACTCCACCTGTATTTAGTTGCTTTGCAGCATCTAAAAAGGCTTAGAATCCACTCTCTGTATAACAAACGTTTATTCAGAAACAGATAATACATGATCTCCTCCAACCCCTAATGTTTCCTCCCCCTCCCCCCAGTTTTTTTGTTTTAATAAAACACAAGTGTTCGATGGGCAATCTAAAAAAGGAGACCAACAGCTGTCTAGGTCCCCTCCCCTACAAATATCTGCTGTTCACATGAAGCACCCTACCAATAATGGTGGTGTTGGCTTCCAAACCAAAGAGAGTACTCTGGAAAAACAAGTCCTGTCAAGTCCTCAGTTACTTCCATGGCTAAAAGGGATACAGTGAGATAGAGGAATGGTTTGCATGAACTGGATTGAGTAAAGAGTTAATACAGAACAAGAAAGCAAAAGAAACATAAGGTTGACTAAGAAATGGAATCTAGACCTACAACAGTTACAGACAGCTCACTGAGGTTCAGCAGAGCTTAATAGAATGTATTAAGTTAGTCTCCTAGCTAGGACAAAGTTCAAACCCCTGCCAATTCTGGAAGTGGCTCTTAGCTTTCCTCTCTTACAATACATTTTGAACACAAACAAATAGAGCTATTGGGACTTCAAATATCTATGGCAACACATTGTACTAACAAAGGAAGTGTCAGAAGTGCCACCCAGTGGCCTGTGGCTCATCAAAGCTGCTCACAAAGTACATCCCTGCTGCTCTGGACAGGACTTACCAACACTCCCCTCCTATGCATTCCTGACAGAGTGCTAATCGCTCTACTCTCCAAAATCCCTCCCAGAAGCCATGATGTGTACAAATGCTTGAGCAGTGTGCCCATACAGCACCCAAACGACCTCTCAAGTTCCCACGTGCAAAAAGACTGCTTCCTATGTATCGGTATCTGAAAAAAGCCTCAGCTTCTTCCTTTTCATAGGAAACCGGGTAAGTTAGAAGGCAAGGAAAAAATTAATGTCCCTGTGCCAGCAAGAGGATGCAATGCAGTTTAATGGGAGTGAAACACTTGGATTTCCTCTAGTTCTGAACACAAGCCTAGTCCTTATTTTTCAGTCCAGAAAGAGGACAGTAACTAAGCCTGACCCTACAGGGGTTCACTGTACAAATGCCATAGGCTTTCCCCCAGCCCTTCCCACCTCTCTGCATTACCAGAGTTAAAGCATTCCTCCCACAGAACGCAGAAGAGAGTACACTTGTGCATACACCCTTTTTTTGCCTGAAGCCTCTGTTGGTTTGTATACACAGCAGGAAGCTCAGGTTTTCAAACTTCTCCATGTCACAGAAAGTCATCCAACAGCCAGAATGAAGTCATCTGTCACCAAACACATACAAGTCAAAGATAAAAAATGGTGCTTCCTGTATGGAGTCACATCTGACTTGGTACCCAGCACAGCCATTTCAGAAACCACGTGGTGTTCTTGCCTGCTGATAATCAAGGGGATGCACCTTTTAGTAAAAAGGTCAATCAGAAGAAAAGAGGAGGAGATCACCACTCCTTCCCTCAAAGGCTATGTGCATTTTTAATGGCCACTAGGGGCTTTGGAATAAAGGAGGGAGTTACATGGTATATGCTTGGTAATACATTAGTGGCAGAAGGGGGAGGTTATTCTTTCAGAAAAAAAAAAATCATGGAAGAAAACTCCAACTATGAAAACAGAAAGTACACACACAAGAGGAAACACTATTGTACAGTAAGGTAGCAAACATAGAAAACAAAAAAATTCAAGGCAGGCAAATGCAAATAATATCTGCACTCCTGCACTTTTTTCATTCTCCAACTTAAATGAGTGTTCCAGTCCACTGTTCACTTCACCTCCTCAGAGTTTAATTTTGAATTCTGTGGGTTGCACAGAGGCAGAGACCCCTGAGGATTTGAAGAGTGCCTTCAAGATAGTGTCAGGGTCCACCTCAGCTGGGGGATTTGAGGAGGCGCTTGCACTTGACCGGCGTGGTTCCCCTTCCTTCTTCACTGAAGGGGTATCACTCAATCGGCTGGAAAATTGAAAAACAGCAGTATTCAACCTCTCATTATAAAACAGAATTTAACACTATGTCTGCATTTACTGTTCTTGGTGTTGCCCCTTTCCCAGTACGAGAGACAGAGGTTTTAAATATGCTTTCCTCAAAAGAAAATTTGCTCATCTCAGACTTGTTTTAAGCTTCAGGGTTGTGAACACCATGGAGTCAAGCTATACTGCACTCAGTTCAACACAGAGTGCCGCAGAGAGGAAGAGAAGGAGAATATTCATGGGACAATAATTAGCCAGCAGTCTGTGAGAGGCTATTTTGTGTTACAAAATGGAAGTTTTAGCATTAAGATGTAGGGCTTTGCTGAACTGAACTTACAACCTTCTTGCAAACTGTGGATTCATAATTTGTTTTTCACTAAGAAATTGCTGAACAGATAGTTCAGAGAAATAAATAGATAAGATAATGTAAGAAATACTGCCTTCTGGTACAGTACAAGATGTGCTTAGGAACTTATAAAAAACAGGTTGGGCCAAGAAATCTACTATGGAAAATTCAACCTGGTAACAACATAGTAACAGTTTTGGGATAGGTTGTAAATTTAGTGAGAGGGTAGTCTTGCCTTAAAAGAAATGGTATAAAAACCCGAGGTTTTTTTGACAAAGTGAGCGCTCTCCTTGCCAGAAGGAGATGTTCCCGCAATGGCAATCATGAATAAATTCTAAATAACACTGCTTTACAAGGCACGTGCCTCAGTTTACCTATTCAAATTGTGAGTGCTTCTCACAAGGCTTCCTACTCCTTTCCCTCAGGTCCTCCTCAAAACAGAACCTGCAAATGTGTTTGATTCTTCCCCCACCCAAAGGACACTTACAGCAATATCGGCTGGTCTGAGGTGATGACATTCCCATTCATGTGAAGATTGCATTTCATTGGTTGACCTAAACACACACAATAAAAAACTCCTTGTAAAAGAACTGTGGCAGGGCAAGACCTCAGAAATAATCAGACATCATTGCAAGCAACAGAGTTCCGCATGCGGGGGAAACATCAGAAAGAACAGCTGAAGCATCTTCTGTTGCAAAATCACGGTAACACGAAGAGCCACTGAAACACTCAGTGCAATACAAAGACTCACTAATTAAGAAATTACATACAGATAAAAACCCACAGCAGAAAGAGAACAGAATCTCCCATTTTCAGCTGCTGCTCATCTCACATTCTTAACATATCGCTCATCTAGAGAAAGTAAAAGCATCTATTTCCAGACCAAAATTAATAGCTAATTTCAGCCTATAGCAACATTACAGGTGGATTCAGATCAACAATTGCACTGTTCAGAATTTATGGAGAAGTCAATACTAATCGTTTTACAAGTCTGATTCAAAATGTCTCTGACTACGCCTTGAAAGTTTTGCAAATATTAGCTTTACTTGTATTTTGCAAACAGCTCTTCTGCAAGCTGGTAAAAACTTCCCTAAGGACCACCATCTAGCTTTTCCCACTAGATTAGAAACAAAAGAAATGTAATCTGGAAGTCAGACCAGTAGAATCACTGGGACCCTGCTTCTAGCTTTAGCATTCTCTTTCCAGGAGAAGACTTTTCTGAATTTCTCTTAAACAAACTGTGCTGGTTACACAGGAGCGTATTACATCGTAGATCTCTTGAACTGATTTTCTGGCATCTCCTCTCTCTTGGAAGCATAGGAGCATGTGAGATGCTTTTAAACTCTGCTGAAGGAGAAAAGTGGCTGTTGACTTATCCATCCTAAATGCAACTCTGGCCTCAAACTTACCATCTAAGCACCTGTTGTTGTATTTCTTATATGCTGTGATAGCATCTTCTTTCTTCACAAACACTACCTCCGCCACTCCAGGGTGCACCAGCCGGGCTCGCTTCAGAGCGCCGCACACACAGAACAACTCCTGAGGACAGACAGGTAGTCAGGACTAGGGTCACATCAAAGGTACCACCTCAACCCAAGACAGAGTGAGAAAGGCTTCATTTCCTAATTGCACCATCCACTCTGCTTAGTAAATACATCGCAGAATCTTGCCACTTGTCTTATTTTGTGTTTGCTGCGGTATGAGTACTTGGCATTAGTAATACAGGTTGCACAAAGCTTCTTACTGCTACCAACACAAGCAGAAAAGTTCAAGGCAAGCGTCTTATACCATTTGTCACATAAAGATCAGGCTCATTCTCAAACTACTGAGAACGGAAGCGACTATTAGATAGGGGCGTAAGTTTGGGGACAACATCAAAGGTATGATTTGGCATGAACTCTAGGTGACACTGTGTCTCTGTACACCCTAGAAATTGTACTGTGTTTCAACTTCTTAAATTTTTAAAAAAAAATGTGAACAAAACAACACAAAAAAACAGGAGCTCAAAGTTTTTGCAAGGAAAGGAAACCCACATCATATCCCCCTTCACGGCATTCACTGTAAATCAAGTGATTTATCAAAAAAGGTAGGTTAAGTGAAGGAAGCTTCACTCATCCACAGTCCAGCAGTAAGCAACACTCACAACAATGTCTTCTTCTGTGACTCGAGGATGCAGATTGTTTACGGTCATCTTCGTGCCTTCCAAAGGACTGAACGCCAGCTGCCAACACAAACAAATGCATCACATAAAGGTCAGAAATGCACCAGACAAAACAGCACAACAGAGACAGCATTATAAAAAGTCACTAAAGGGATGTCTGGGAAGGTCTGTACATATACAGAAAGGCGAGAGGTACAGCAAGTAACAGGAACTATCACTGCTTACAAAAGCCCAGGCTATCCAGTGAAAAGGAGCCCCTTTTCCATGCTAATTCATCTCTGAAGTAACTTTTCTCTTTATTCCCGTGTACAACACTAACTTAACCTGCATACATACACAGTACTCTCTGGTCATGCCCACGCTCTTAAGCACTTGTCTCTGCCCCCCTCCACACCAACCACACCACCCAAACCACAGCTCCAGTCCCTCAAGAGCGTGCTGAACTCAACATGACCGGGAACACCTGGTGGGTTACCTGTACCCAACATCAGGCAGTTTGGCAAAGCAATTCCATACAGTTTGTCTATAAATTCCCTGAGAAGTCGTGTGTGGCACCTTGGTTTTGGCTGAGATTGAGTTAATTTTCTTCCAAGTAGCTGGTATAGTGCTGTGGTTTGGATTTAACAGAAGAACGATGTTGACAACACATTGATGTTCTTAGTTGTTGCTAAGCAGTGCTTGTTCTAAGTCAAGGACTTCTCAGCTTCCCATGCTCTCCCAGGGGCAGGTTCACAAGAAGCTGGGAGGGAGCACATCCAGAACAGAAGACCCAAGCTATCCCATACCATATAACATTGTGCCCAGTATATAAACTAGGGGGAGTTGGCTAGGGGTCTAGACTTGATGCTCAGAAATGGGCTGGGCATTGGCCACCAGGTGGTGAACAACTATATTACGCATCACTTATTTTGTATATTCTTACCTTTTTTCTCTTCCTTCGCTGCCCTATTAAACTGTCTTTATCCTAATCCACAAGTTTCACCTTTTTTTCTTTCCAATTCTCCTCCCTCACACCACAAGAGAGGGGAAGGAACACACAAGCAGCTGCACCACAGTTGGCAGCTGGAGTTAAACCACTAGCTGTGGACAGCAAGAAACTGTATATGGAAGAACCCTTTTTTCCTCCTTACTAACTGCACCAGATGGAAACAATGTAACTAGCAATGTTAAACATTATTCCTAGGGACTTGGAAGCCTCCAAGGGGTGTCTAAACAATTGCCACCTTCCTGTAACACAGGTTCCTCCAGGATCATGTGCTCTCATGCTAGATAAAAAAAAATGAGAGAAGCAGTATGTACCAACTGACAATTCCCAGTTTCTCAAACGCTGAAGAAAACGATGTTTAGACAAGTTTCAAATTCCTGGGACACAGGTTGCAGTTATTAGGATAAGCTTGATGGAGTCCCAGAAATAATGGTGGAAGGCAGGTAGATATGAGCTGCTTGCATAACCAATGAGCAGCAGGTCTGAGACTTCTATAAAGAGCATCTCCCACTTCCCTGAGCTCACCTCAACAGGTGCTGGTTCTTTTGGAGGCTCCTCCTTTGTCACTAAGGTCCGGGACATGTTTGTCAAGGCCTTTGTCCGCATAGGAGAGGGAGGTGTAGGTGGAGCTGTGTACGTATCATTCTGGACCACTTTAGTAAGGGGAACAGTCTTGGACAGAGAGAATTTATTGCCACTCAGCCCAGTCTACAGGAAGAAAGAATAAAGTATCTGTAAGACCTGCAGGCCACAAGAATCACCCCTTCCCTTCAACAGGAGGAGAGCATTACTAGTGTGCATTAGAACTCCATGTTCTTCCTAGTGTCAAAACCACTACACTGCTGGAGACTTTCAGCTCTGAGACAAAAATCAACCACAGTTTCTGGGCATGCCTCTATCCCAAAAGAGCACTTCCCTCACTAACAAGCAGTTTTTAGTTTCACATTCTTCTTAAATGAACTTTGCCAGTGTGATCTGAATTTGAAAAGCTCCTTTTATCCGAAGATTTTCAAGTACTTTACAAAGTATAGGAAAAGATTGCTCATTAACAATAAGATTGAGCTGCCCTAGTACAAACAGCAATCCTTCTTCAGAAACACCAAGCTAGGGCATGCAAAGAGGTGGAGTGTAACCCTCCTAGCTGGAACTACCTGGGGTGTTTAGAGCCAGAATAAAAAAGGTGCTTGGCAGCTGCTGTGAACACAGAAACTAAACCCCATAAGGCTGACTTGAAGCATCACAAATGGCCAGGAACTCTATTCTGAACAGCTACACGAGAAAAAAAAAACAAACCAAACCAAAAAAACCATGAGATAATCATTCCACTGAACTGCTTGCATGATGGTAAAACCACATTAATTTGCTTTCTCAGAGCTACAGAATAATATAGGACAAACCCATTTCCAGACCTGATGTCTGAAACATGACTAACTTCAAACACTCATCAGGTTGGCTCAGGGCCTTGTCTGCAAAACTCCGAATACCTTGGAGAATGGCAATTTCACAACCTCTTTGGGTTCCTAGGCCGGACACCCTGAGCATTACACAACTCTCCTCCTATACCTAACTCGAGTTTCTTTTGCTACAACACATTTGCTGCTAATTCATTCTTAGTATACGACCGGGCAGGACCCCCAGGCTGTTTCCTACAAAGCTGCTTTCTAGCCAGTCAGCTCTTAGCTTAAGTTAAAGGGTTATCTCATCCCAAGAGCAGGACCTCACATTTGCCTGTGCTGAAATCCTATCTTCTCCAGAGCATCAGTACTCCCTAAACCGCCAACTAAGATTTGGCATGGCAAGGGATTTCGTGCTTTGATGTCCAGCCTCCAGAAGCAGCAGAAAGCTTCCCTAGCTTGCCGGCTCAAACAATAATGAGACTGGTTCAAAGCAATTCCCCAACAAGAAAAAAGTCAAGAGCTAACATGCAGCAGCAACCTGCCAGCAAGGGAGAAAGCACGCATTCTGGCTGCAAAAGGCATATAAAACTACAGCGAGCACAAAAGGGTTTCTGTCACAGAAAAACACACTAGAAGCATTGGCACAAATGGAAAAGGGCGAGGTGAAGAGCAAATATTTCAGGAGAAAGCATTATTTACACACTTTAAAGAACATAAGCTCTGTAAATATGCAGCCTGATTGTTCATCCAGTGTGAACATGGTGTAGTGGGGACCATTCGAATAATCCCTTACCGCATTGTGCAGGAAACTGTTTGTGGTGGTGATCTTCATCTGTTTGCTACTAACGGGAGAGATGTTGTCATCATCATCTTCCATGTCATACAGACCCTGAAGAGAAGCAAAGTAATTAAAGGTTCACAAGCAGGTAGATTTAATGTAGACGTCATTTCCAGAATAAGGAGTTTTTCCTTTCCATCAGCCTTCTTCAGGTAATGAACGTGAGTACACTAAACTTCACTCCTGGGGACATGCAGATACTTCAGCACAGTACCTTGCATTGAAGGTATGTGAGTCCATTTCAGAACATGAGTGTAAAAATTATCAAACTTCATTTCTGGAAATGTAACAGGGAAGCTGCTTCCCTAGGTGTACTGAAACCACACAGACCTCTCTAATCCCTAGACTTCATCACAACTGAGGTAACCACATTAATGGAATAAAGCCTCAGTGCCTTACTTTTTAGCAACCTGCAGCCTTTAAAGTTGAAGCCTGTGCATATGACTTTTAATTAGTTTTTTTAAAATAAAGCAGGCGCCTGCGAATACATCCGAACTGAACGTTCCTCTTGAATAGCCTGCTTTCCTCAGCACAGTACATATCTGGCTGGCACTAGAAAACACTGTGCTAGGAGGTTTACTGAATGAATAATTAATTTTCCAGTTCAACTTAATGCTCATAGACCTGCCTTACGCTACTGAGGCAAACTCCTACACAAATACTTTTTCATAGACTCTAAATAACGTTAAGAAAAAGTCGACACACATATGGCACTGCCAAGAACACAAGAAGTCACAACTCAAAACAGCTCACCATTAATTCAGCAGAAAGGTAAAGAAAAAGGGAGGGACTAGCAATGGCAGCTTGCAAAATGAGTGGGCTTTCAGAGTCGGCAAGATTCTGATTAACGAACAGGAAATTAGTTCAAATCACAGACATGCTATGAAGGGCAATAACAAAAGGGATGGTCAAACAGATGATAATTGTGCATAAAAGAAAAGAACTGCAGAAAATGCTAGCCATCAGGACAATGGACTTGAGTTTGAGATGAGTGAAATGGATTCGAGGCTTATACTGATAAGGTCAGAATAACAAAGACACTTCCTTAAGTGACAGCATCCAGGATAGGTGAGGGCAGCAGGCCAGTGTAAAGGTAAAATATACAGATAGCTAAAAGTTACCATAATCAAGGACAAAAAAACCCCTCCCAGGATATGATATTGTGAATGTCAGTTTTCCAATACTCCATGTAATACTTCATGCATACACATATACAAAATAGAATAACAAAAATTATTAAACAAAATTAACTCATCTCTGAAAGCTCCCAAGGCAGTGTGGGGGCTGAATGGCTGGTGGCCATGACCAAGGCCTTTAAAATCGATCCCAGAAGAGACAGCACAAATTTTAGGGTTTTCCTCAAAGTCTGCTTGCTAAGGAATGTGGCAACTTTGAAAATACACCAAAATACCAGTTAACACCAGTATAACTCAGGTTATATAACAGGTTTCCAGTGGACACTCACAGCTGGGATTTCCCAAGGAAGGTTATACCCTCTCCCACCTCACTGTAAAGCATTTATTTGACCAAGTACAATCACATCCATTCCCTGAAGAGGCTGGCAGGATGGTGAATCAAAATAACTGGCAATCTGATCTGATCTGATGTCACTGAGAAATTTACAGAAAGACACCAGAGCTAAAGGTCACAGTCTCTAGAAAAAACACGCAGCACATACAGATAAAAACTGGGAATAAGTTCTTCACATTCATGCAATACACAAGGAATCGAGATCAATCTGATTACATGAAAACCTCAATTACCATGAAACCATCTTAACCATGCAAGAAGACGGAGCTAAGCTGTTGGAGAGCTTCCAAACTACTTTTCTTTCCTACTTAGTTTTCTTTGAACCTGCCAATGTTTATGAACATCTTCCTTCTCCCGAAAAGTAACAAGCAAAGAACAGAGAGCAGGCACACACCTGTTTGTGTGTATGGTTGTTCACTACATTGATCCTCATTCCCGGGGGATGAGACTGTCCAGGAACTGGAGCCTTCTGCTACAGTTTGAGAAAGAAGCAAAGCATTAAACACCACAGTCCATCACATCCCCATTTCTGAAGATCAGAGATCTCAGTTGATACCCTGGGACCACTTAAATGAAATTCACTCTCCTGGGTCTTGAAACATATTATCACTATACGCTTTTAGGTAACGCTTATGTTTCCTGTGATATGTTCAGTATGAGGCAGCTTTGCTGAACTGAAGAAATTAAAACCTAGGGCCTTGCAGAGAAACCGATTTACATTATTTTGGTTTTAGTCTAAGATTAGTGGGAAGGGGACATAATGCCAGCCCTGTCGGCACTGACTACATCTATATTTCTGACAGTTTGAAACCATGAATGGGGTAAATCAGTAAGTAAGCTTCTCTTCTTTAACGCTACAGGGAACCACAGGTACCCATTTCCATCAAACTCAACAAGCTGGGACAAGACACAATTTTGTTCAGCTCCATATAAAACAAGTGTATAATACCCCTTCACACTAGAGCTGGAATGTAGCTACACTAATCAACAATGCAAATCAAGCAGCAACTCCCTCAAAAATGCCCTTTTGTTTTTCAAAAAGCTGGAAGTTGCTCATTACAGACAAGAATGGATCTTCTTACAAAAATACTCCACACAGGCAGTAAAATCTTCAGATCCGCATTTTCTCCAAACTGTAACTCATACCACAGCACCCTCAAGTTTCAATTTGCTAAATGATTCAGAAGCAAAGGTACCTGTCCTATGGAAACACCAGCAGAACTATGGAAATTCTGTGGGTTTCAAGACTTTTTACCTTCCTTTAGGAGAAACAAGAGCATGGCAGAGGACATTAGAGCTGCGTGCTGCATCTTGGATCAAGGTACTCTAGTCTGACTCTATTCCCACATGTGGGAAGAGAGAAGGGCTGTGGGCAATTGGAGATTCTGGTATCAATCTTCAAAAAAAAAAATTAGTTAATTGCTCATGTGCACAGTTTTGGGTTTTGTCTACATCACCATTATATTCTACAATATTTTTCTTGCACTATGCTGTCTAAAACAGAAAGGAAGTATTATAGGTCAAACCAAGTCTTAAAAAAAACAGGTCAGAGAACATCACTACTGAACCAAGATTCTGGAAAACATTTTATCTCTTGGAAACTTTACAGAAAACATTCAACTCCTAATGGCTGATGGTGGTGATTTGGCTTAGAAGTACAGCATGAGTACTAATTACCCTACTGATTAAAGCCGACTGAACAGACTGCTCTATTGCTCTGTGATTAGCCCTTCTTACTGCCACAAGAGCCCTTTCTCTTTCTTAGGTCAGCCTGGCAGGAAACCTGCAGAGTAATAGGAAACTTCCTAGGCTCATTTACAGGAGAAATACGTTTCATACTCCTGAGCAAAACCCAGAGCTGAACAAGAAAGCAGACTCATCTAAGCTTTCAAATTTATGAGAACAGGAGATTTTCTGGGTAAGTGTAAGCACCCTGTTGATCCTTGGGAGAAGGAAAATGAAAGACGTAGGCTGGGAACTTCAGTTATGTCTTGTAGAGGTGAGCAACAAAACCATTCCTCAAAAAACAATCCTGACAGTCTGGAAGCTTCTCTTCTGACTCTGCCCACAGTACCTATCACACATATAGCTCAATAATAGCCATTTCTCAGAGAAGTTTGCCAAGAATCAAACTACTGCACACACAGCAAAATGCAATTAGAAAACTGTCAAAGGAAATCAGCAGGTTAGGGTGATCGACTGATCAGACTGCAATTGAAACAAATCTTCAGCCCCAGCAGGAATGCATCGTGGCATCAGGCAACTCCCTGGAAGCCAGGGCTTCCTTGGAAACCAGACAAGTAGAAACAGAAACTGCAAGGGGACTCACTGCATTTCAGATCTCCTTAGATGCAAACCTAGCTGTATATTCTAAATGGTTATCCCAGCACTAGAATAAACTGATTACCTAGACAGGACAATTCACCATATCTGACTGCAAAGAAGGGTTGTGTAAGAATGACAAAAAAGTATGCTTTTTCTTTGTCTTTTGGTAGGAAAGAGACTACTTAACCATTCAAAATACTTTTAACGCTGACAGGATCATTGCTTTAGTGTTTATCTGGCCCCAAATTCAAATGAAAATTTAAATGAAAGCTGTGATTCTACAAAACGCCCCAAGCAGCTGCAAGGGCACCCAAAAGGCTCTGAATGCCACCCTACAAGTTCTACTTCACTATTGCTTCTACTGTAAACACAGTCATGTACTATCATTCCTACTGGACTGCTACAGAATAACTGAGATGCTCGGAGGTGGCTTGATTGACCTACTTGGATAGTTTTGGTGATTTTCATGGCTGGATTTACTGTCCCCATAGTTGGGCTGATAGTAGCCGGAGTGCTCCTTTTTAAGCTGATTTTCTCTCTGGCATCCACCACTTTGGTCACCTTCTCAGCAGCAACACTTTGCTGTTTACGGGAATTCAACATCTCCCGAGCATCCTGCATCTTCCCTTTGATTTTGAACCGAGCGTCCTTTTGAACCAGTTTTTCACGGGCATCTTTAACCCCCAGTTTGTGTCGGGCATCAGTGAGTCCAATCTTCTGTCGGGCATCAAATGTCCGCTGGAAGCTGACAGCTGGTGGTGGCGATCTGTTTAGATTATTTTGCTGTACCCCAATGCGAGACCGTACACCTCCAAATACTGGCCTTGTATTAAGCCTGGGGGGGAAAAAAAAGCATTTCAGGCATTATAAGATGTGATAGTTATCAATAAAAGCATTTGTGTTGCCGCAAACAAAAGCTCATTATTACTGCACAGAAATCCACTTGGGTTAGATGTCCAAATGCAACAGTAGAGCTCCTAAGCTGTTTTATGCCGGATTTTACTTTGTATGTAAACAGCTAAGGAACTGATTTCCAAAATCCATCCTTAAGCTCACATTTGCAAACTTAAGTGAAGGGTCTGACTTCAGCTGGCCTAAGCACATACCACATTTAAACAGAAATCATCAGCAATATGTAGGTACTTTATGGAAACCTCTGAAGACAAAGAGAAGCAGAAAAGACATTGTATATTTAGGACTCCACAGCTCTGCTAAAGCATCTTTTGTAATACAGTAACATGTTCTGATACAGAGGAAATGTGGAACAACACCTGATCAAGAATTCTGGACAGCAAGTTCAGATAGATATATGGGAGGGTGGAGGCTTGGATTTTACGATGTACAAGCACCAGTACCAATCTCAGTTCAAAGCTACCAGTTTCAAAGCTGATTAAAAGCCAGCAAGAGCACTTATCAGTCAAATTACTTTTTAACATCGCTGACTCTTCTCTAGTCTAACAAACTGAAGGGCTGCACACAACAGCCTTGTCTTTTTAAGCACATCATCAGCACAATATTGAGCACAGAAAGATAACAACCCACAGAAAGGGCAGCACTTGTACACAAGATTACTAAGAAGCAGCCCATTATGTAGTGAAAGCTGAAACCAGCTTCTTGCTACAGGTCTGACTCACTTTTCCAAAATCTCCCCCAAAAGAAAACAGCTTGTCTAGGTTTTTTAAATACAGTTCCTCTTTTTAAACATTTTTTAAGGTTTCCTTTTTTCCACTGTGTTTTTTTTCATTAAGATGTCAAAATGACAAGAGAAATGTAACAGTTAAGTTACTTAAAAAAAAAAAGTATTCTTGCTGCTGGCTTTTTAAAATTTAACAAAAGCTACAGAGGGCTTCTGTAGCTTCATCTGCTTTCTGAATGTTCTGGTTTGAGCTAAAGCAGAACCGATTTTCTAACTTTTCACCTAAGCCTCTTCCAAGTAACTTCAGCTTCTGAAAGTGAACAACATTTTCCAGACAAAGTCTGCCTCTGTAAGTGATAATACTTAAATTTTATCATTATCACTGAAGGAATGGGGCACTGGTATATAGAAAGTCCATTGCTTATACTTATTCCTACAGAAACCAAAGCCATCCTCAAGCCCATGGATGCTGCAGTGAAAGGGGCGAGAAAGGGTCACACCTGCAGGGAGGAGCAGACAGGACACGTGACAGCAGACGAACTGACTAGAGTACTCCATTCTACACACATCATACTTCGTATGAAGCTGAGGAATCACAAGGGTCAAGGTCTCTTATTCGATGACTGGCATTCAGTGAGGACCTGGTCTGCCTCTGAGCCCAATCTGTGGGTTTCTAAATCCAGTTCCTGAATTCAGCTCCCACCTGCCACCGAGTCTATCCCAGGACTTTCCCAGTGCCTGCCCTACAGCATCAGCAGTGACCTATATAGTCATAGATTTTGCATATACATATTTTATTATTTTCCTTTTTATTATTATTGTCTTGTTAAAGATGTTTTAGTTTCCAACCCCCAGATCTCCTTCTCTCATTCCCCTTTCCCTTTCAGGGGAATCTGGGATCACAACTGCCCAGGTGCAGCTGCCAACCAGGCTGGGCAGGAGATAAACTGTTACACTGAAATGTATATTGTTCTGTACCATAAAGTCTAAAAGCAGATATACAGAATTTGTTGCAATGCTCAACAGGCTAACATGACAAATTCAAACGATGAAGCAATTTGAATTCTTCTAATATAAAGCTATACAGCTCTGTATAGCATTTCCTGATCTAACCCTACAATCTTAAGAATATTTACAGTCACGTATTTTCAGTGAAGAGATCTATTAAAAAAAAAAAAAAAAAAAGAGATGGAAGACTCAACTCCCACTTCTGTCTCTCTCATTCCTGTGTCCAGGCAACTGGAGAGATGGAACTGGGGTTCCATTTTGTTACCTAGCTCCTGTGGCTTCTCTCTCATACAGCCAGAGCGCTCGAGCTAGAAGAAACAGCAGTATTATGAGGACCATTTATTAAAAAATACCCAAAATAACAGAGAAGACTAACAGTACCCGTAAGGCAACAGACACAGAACAAGACTTCCCTTGCAAAAAGCATTAATTTTGCTGTGTTGAAAGCATTTGGCTAGAGTGCTACAGAAAGGCCTGATGAGCGGCTCTTTTTAATGAGCATGAGAGAGGTCAAAGCAAACCCAGAAATATATATATATATCAGCATTTAAGCCAGAATTAGTTAAAACTGCTAATGACATGAACTAATGACACTGGTTAAGAAACTCTGGACTGAAGATTACACCGTCTCTTAAGACTTGCATTTATGCTAATAAGCAACTCTCTTCTGCAGAGAACTGCTTACCCCATTAAAGCACTAACTGTCTATGCGTTTTGTGCCACAAAGATAAAAGGGAATCTTAAACATCTCATTCACTTCCAATAATTCCAAATCCTGGCTTGAACGTTTTTTGGATTGGTAAATTTTATAGGTGAAGATTTTTCTGCACTTTCATCTATGCTACTGAACAACACGGATATAATGATTTCAGTTTATTCAGTTTATTCACAAACTCAAGTTTGTTACCTCAGAAATCTCATAAAGTGAGCTGAACACAACAAGCAAGAGAAATGCAAGTCACAAATACTCTTACAGTGCTGCAAAGGGATTATTGTTCAGCAAATAAAAGCAGGAAGAATTCCTGGAAGAAATCAGAGTTAAGGAGGGATTTGAAAAAGGACAAAGGAGGTGCTTGGCATATTAAGCAGCACAAGACTGTTCCAAATACACAGGATAACATGAATGAAAGCACAAAGCCAAGGTCTTGTCTAGACTAGGATTTAAATACGTGTTTGAATATTTTGCTACTACGCATTAGCAGGTAACTTTCAAAATACTACTCTAGACATATAAATGTAGACAAAGTAAATTAAAAAAAAAACAAGACCAAAAAACCAACAACGAAACAAGTAACAGGATAAGAAAAGTGATAGGATGACAGGAAATAGCCTCAAGTTGCACTAGTGGAGGTTTAGACTGGACATTAGGAAAAATTTCTTTACTGAAAGAGTACTAAAGCATTGGAACAGGCTGCCCAGGGAAGCGGTGGAGTCTCCATCTCTGCAGGTGTTTTTTATGCGTAGATGTGGTGCTTCAGAGTATGGTTTAGTAGGCACGGTGGTGTTGTGTTGATGTCTGGAATTGATGGTCTTTGAGATCTTTTGATTCTATGATTCTATAACCTTAATGATTCTATAAAAAGGAGCACACTTGGCTAACAGATAAGAAATCCACGGAAGCATCAAGGGACTACGACAAAAGGGAAGATAAAAAGCTACCCAGAGGAGAAGCCCTATAACTACCAACGGCTGCATCGGAGTCAACGGCCCAGCCCGCGCTGGAGACCACTGCCCTACAAAGAAAACGACTGAAATCTTGGAACAAAACCACGGACCACACTCCACACTCCAGGCAACCCCCTCAGGTTATCCTTAACCACCCTACAGCTTCCAAGGGCCCAGGCAACAACCGCGACGAGGCCGGGCCAGCCTGCAGGCTTTGCTCCAGCGGGCACCGGGGGGAGGTGGGGGATGGGAAGAGGGGGTCAGCGCGGGGAAGAGAAGCAGAAAGCGGCGGGGTAAAGCAGCGGTGAGGCGGCGGGACCCCGGGCGGGGCACGGGGGGCGCAGGGCCCAGCGCCGAGCGACGGCGTCGACGGCCAATCGGCCCCCACGGCGCCGCCTCAGCCAATGGCGACGGAGGGAGCGGGGAGCGGGGCCGGGGCAGCCCGCGGCGCTCCCTCCCGGGACGGAAGGGGCAGCGGGGAGAGCGGAGGAGAGCCGGGGAGGCGGCAGGGCCCCGGCGCTGCCGGCCGCTCACCTCCCTTTCAGCGTCACGCCGCGCTTCCGTATGAGCTCGTCCAGAGACAGGTCCGCCATCTTGCCGCGGGGCCCAACGACCAGCCGCAGCCAGCGAGACCCGGAAGTGACATCACCCCCGCGCGGGAGGGGGTGGGGCGGGGCGTCCCACAATCCATAGCGGCGCCCCGGCCCCGCTCATTTTCATACGTTCTGACCCGCGCCCTCGCGTTTCGGCCGGTAGCAGCCGTTATGCGGCATGAGAGAAGGAAGAGAGCGGGTGATAGATAGGGGAAAGAAAGATTAAAACCATATCGTGTTGAATTACAAGGGGGCGCGGCTCACCCTGACCTAAATAGGTGCCGCGCAGATCCCTTCCCGCGGGGAAGCAGTGCACTGGTTATGCCTTAAACTTATGAGTAAGGAAAATAACGACCCGGGGTGACGCCCGGGTCCTCACTGCCAATGTGAGATGAATTTTTGCGCGGGTACAGGTCGCCGCTGGGTGCCCCGCCTACTTCGCGGGATGCCCGGCTGCGTGATCTGCCCGGCCCTTACAGTATCAGCTGTGTGAACGATAGAGAGGGGTGCGATAGGGATATGGTATTTTAAGGTTTTGACCGGATTCTCGCAGCATTCTGCGTCAGAAATTGTCAGCCTCTGGCCTGGACAGGCGCTCACTGGCCTGGGTGGAAAACTAGTTGCATGGCCAGGCCCAGAGAGTGGTGAGAAATGGAATTAACTCCAGCTGGAGGCCGGTTACAAGTGGTGTCCCCAGGGCTCAGTGCTGGGTCCAGCCCTGTTCAATGTCTTTATCAATGACCTGGATGAAGGCATCGAGTGCACCCTTAGCAAGTTTGTGGACGACACTAAGCTGGGTGGAAGAGTGGATCTGCTGGAGGGTAGGGAGGCTCTGCAAAGGGATCTGAACAGGCTGGACCGCTGGGCTGAGACCAATGAGCTTAAGCAAGGCCAAATGCCGGGTCCTGCACTTGGGGCACAACAACCCTGTGCAGTGCTACAGACTAGGAGAAGTCTGTCTAGAAAGCTGCCTGGAGGAGAGGGACCTGGGGGTGTTGGTTGACAGCAACTGAACATGAACCAGCAGTGTGCCCAGGTGGCCAAGAAGGCCAATGGCATCTTGGCTTGGATCAGAAATGGCGTGACCAGCAGGTCCAGGGAGGTTGTTCTCCCTCTGGACTCGGCACTGGTGAGACCGCTCCTTGAATCCTGTGTTCAGTTCTGGGCCCCTCACCACAAGAAGGATGTTGAGGCTCTGGAGCGAGTCCAGAGAAGAGCAATGAAGCTGGTGAGGGGGCTGGAGAACAGGCCTTATGAGGAACGGCTGAGAGAGCTGGGGTTGTTTAGCCTGGAGAAGAGGAGGCTGAGGGGAGACCTCATTGCTCTCTACAACTGCCTGAGAGGAGATTGTGGGGAGGAGGGTGCTGGCTTCTTCTCCCAAGTGAGAGGGGACAGGACAAGAGGGAATGACCTCAAGCTCTGCCAGGGGAGGTTTAGGCTGGACATCAGGAAAAAATTTTTCACAGAAAGGGTCACTGGGCACTGGCAGAGGCTGCCCAGGGAGGTGGTTGAGTCACCTTCCCTGGAGGTGTTTAAGGCACGGGTGGATGAGGTGCTGAGTGGCATGGTTTAATGATTGAAGAAATGGTTGGACTCGATGATCCAGTGGGTCCTTTCCAACCTAGTGATTCTATAATTCTATGATTCTATGGTCAAACCCCTTCTAACATTCTGTGTGTCTCCAGGGCACAACCCTTATTTCAACTCCATCCTAACGCTCCATATGTCTCTAGAACGCAATCCTTCTTTCAAACCCCTCCTAACATTCCATGTGTTTCCAGGATGCAATCCTTATTTCAGCCCCCTCCTAACGTTCCACATGTCTCCAGGACACAATCCTTCTTTCAAACCCCTCCTAACATTCCACGGGTCTCCAGGATGCGATTCTTCATTAGGATTTTGTGGGAGGAGTGATGCCGTTTAAAATCAGACTAAGGAAAGAAAAATAGTGAGTGAAGGAAAAGCCTGGTTGTGCAGGTTTGGGCAGAGGTGAACTTTCCAGTGCTCTTCTAGTGTCACCTCCTGCCCTATCCTGACTCACCACCTGCAGGATGGTGGCTCTGGGTTTCACCACAGCCCAAATGCTGCTGGATCTCATTCAGAGTACCTTCTGCAGCACAACATCCCCCCACCCCCCGTGCCCTGGCAGTGTGGGGTTTCTTCCCATTCTAGCTCTCCAAAATGGGGCATTTTTCTTCTGCCCACAGCTCTATCTCTCCTGCAGCAGCTGTTGGGAGGATCACCTCTGAGGTTCCCTTCCACACCTTCACCATTCGCTTCCTGCCGTCTTCCCACCACAACACCCTGAGCTGCAGCAACCCCAAGGCATCGTAGAATCATTGAAGTTGGAAAAGACCTCTAAGATCATTGGGTCCAGCTGTCAGCCCAACGCCACCCTACCAATTAAACCATGCCCTGAAGTGCCACGTCCACATGTTTCTTTAATACCTCCAGGGATGGAGACTCCACTGCTTCCCTGGGCAGCCTGTTCCAATGCCTCACCACTCTTTCAATAAAGAAATTTTTTGTTAATATCTGATCCAAACCTCCCCTGGCACCACTTGAGACCATTCTCCTCTTGTCCTATCACTTGTCTTCTCCTGTCACTTGGATTCCCATCACCTCACTGTGTACGCGGCAGCATCCACCGCATCACTGGCCCAAGCATGCCTTCTGTGCCGTCCACAGGAAGGTGTTGGGAAGAAGGTCTTGGACTTCAGCAAAGTGGGAGCTGCCAGTGAGGGTCAGAGAAGAATGCAGAGGTGACAGGCACAGCTGAGGTGGCTGCTCCTGGATTTTCTCTCAGGAATGTTTCAAGCTTTCATGAGCCCAAAGTCCTACCAGTAGTGATGCTAAGTGACTGCTTGGTTGTCCAGTGGCACTTGATCTGGATCAGGGTGGCACATGACTGCATCGCTATCAAATTAGGGTATGCAATAATAAGTTCATGCCCTTTTAGTGCTTTTGTGTTGCTGTTCTGCAGCTGTTGATATAGCTGATCAAACTGAGGTGGTGGCGTGGATGATGTAGGACAACTGTGAATCCTGCCGTTGCAAAGCTGACAGGCAACATCCATTTGAGCAAATTTGTGTGAATATGAGAGCAGCCCAGGTGGTTCCAGACTCGAGGACCATCTACCCAGCATCCTGGTTCCAGCCTTCAAGGACCCTCGATGGAAGTCTCCTCCAGACACCTGTCCAGATGCCCGTAGACCCCAGTATCTGTGCAGCCATGATACCCTTTAACAAGGAGTGACACACATCCACTCTCTGCTGCCTGGTGAATGGTCACCTTGTGCTCGTTTTGCTTCTGTCAGCCTAGTTCTTGCAATTGAAGGTGGAGAATGCACTTGTGGCTCCTACTCACCTTCTCTTCCACCTGCAATCCCCATAAGTCATCTTCTCCGCAGGTGAAGGGTCCAGGCCTGCTGACTCATACCGTCAGTGAAGTTCCTTTCCTTCTGCAGGTACCTCCTTCCCATGCTGAGTAGGAGGCTTGTTAGGGGGCATTAGCCATGCTGTCGTGGAAAGGAAGGGTTTAAACCTCAGGATCTTCCATTCCTTGTGTTTATGATTGTTTTACATTTTCTAGGAGACACAACAAGCTGTAGCTCAGTTTTCATGCGTCTCTCCCAATTTCTACTCACAGCTATGAATGAGAAGTCAAATATTTGTTCAGGGATGAGCCCCGGCCTCTGCTTAACCCTTCTTGAGGCTGGGAGAGGAGGAAAGGTGCCAGCAGCAGCAGAGAGACCTCCCTGAGTTCAGGGGTGCCTGCAAAGGGCTCCTTGTCCAAATGTAACAGTTAGGAAAGCTCCCGACCATCTAAGCTGTTAGAAACCTTATTTCTTCTCTATTAATTATAACAAAATCATTAAAAAAGCTATTATGTAGGCAGTGTGCTCCCCCTTGAATGCATTAATACCATCACCATAATCGTTACCTTGACACAGAAACATTTGGTGTTAAAATGATTAAACAATTTTGTAATTAAGCTCTAGGGGGAATTAGCTGCTGTTAGGGGTAGATTTGCTATGTCAGGTTTTGTACACTGAAGTAGAATCCTAATAATTACAATAAAAATCTCCTGACTTATTATACATTCCTTTTTTTGTTCATGCTGAAGTCATAGAGACATCAACATTTTTGAAGGTTATACCAGCAATATTGGCTAATGTGAGTTCTGTTTGGGTTCTGGTTCTTGTTTATTTCTACAAACTGAGATCTTTACTACCTTGTTCATTATTTATTAAGACACATGTTTCCTAGCAGGAACAAATTTAATTTTAAAAATTAAGAACAGAAAAATAAAAAGGACCAAATTTGGGATTTAACTTGGACTAAAACATTTGTAGAAATGATGGGATATTCTTACTATGGTAAAAGTTTAACTATTAGCAAATAAGCAGGACTGGTTATCTTCTTATTTCATCACTGGAGCACTTCAGTTATTTGCATAGGACATAACCCAGAACAGGACAGGTTGTGGTGGTGTTGCTTTTTGTCCAGGTTAGGCATGGATGTTGCAGTGGGAAAAGTTGATTCTGGAAGCCTGGATGTTGGCTGCTGGGAAGTTTGCTTGTCCTTCTTGGCCAGAGGAGGTTTAGGTTCCTCCTAAACCTCATCTTGCAGCTGGTTGTGTTAATTTGCGTTTTTGGCATCAAACACCAGCACTGCTGCTGTGAGCCCCTCACTAAGCATTTTAAAATTCCAAACTTTCTTACTGAAGTGTTTAGGAAAATTGGTCCCGCCCCACATAACTGTCCTCAGAGTACAGGAAGATAATCCAAGAATATCATCTAAACCAGTCTGAAGAATTTTAGTTGTTTTCTGTTCCGAAGCACTATTCCCTCTGTTTTGCCAGCGTGTGTTGGAGGAATCCTGAATGAAGGAATCACTCAAGAATAAAAGCCTGTGGTGGAGTGGCTTCTGTGCATGTGGAATGTGAATTGCATTGGTATTTTGCATTTGTATTTGTCATATTTTCCGCACTGTTCAATTCTAGCTAGATAAACAGTGCTTGGTAAACATGTGAGTTCTCAAATGCTGGTGAACTTAGTACAATGATTCATGCCATAGACACTTGCTCTGAAGATAACCTTAATATAAAACAGCATGTGTTCACCAATATTACTCTATTGATGTTGTTGCTCTTTTAGTCCTTTGAAAGAACAGATAATGATTGCTGACAAACTATGCTTTTTTCACCCAGTTTATCAGATTTGTCCTTTGGTTTGTGAGCAGTTGTGGGGAGGAGTTGAAGGGGAGAAGAAAATCCATTCACATTTTTGCTCATGGCTGAACAGCGTCCCAACCCGTTATCGCTGCGTTGTAAGAATTTGGCTTCAGTAGCCCAAGACAAACCCTTATAGAAAATGAAACTGTTTGAAACACGTCAACTGAAGTTACGAAACATGTCAGTGTTGCTACTCGGGTCAATTGCCGGGTCATTCCTTCAAAATTTCCCATGTTGGTATTGAGTGATCTTAGTTCTCACAAGAATGTGGGATAAAAAATTTCTGGGGTTTTTGTGAAATAGCTGCTATTTGCCTTCTGAGTATTTGAGAACCCAGGCCTTTATGATGATTTTTTCTAAAGGCTCATGAGTATTTGAGAGTTTGGGACTTCTATGATGGTTTATTTTTCTAAAAGCTCCTTGATTTCACAGATTTTGGGGGTTTTATGATGATTTTTGCTAGAAGTTCCCTTTGTGGTAAAACATTCCATAGAATCATAGACTAGTTTACCTTAAAAATCGTCTAGTTCCAACCCCCCTGCCATGGGCAGGGTCACCTTCCACTAGACCAGGCTGCCCTGGGCCCCGTTCAACCTGGCCTTGAACATCTCCAGGGATGGGGCAGCCACAGCTTCCCTGGGCAACCCATTCCAGTGTCTCACTACCCTCATGGTGAAGAAATTCTTCCTTATGCCTAGTCTAAATCTGCCCCTGCCCCTAATCCTATCACTACAAGCCTTTGTAAACAGTCCCTCCCCAGCTTTCCTGTAGCCCCTTCAGATACTGGAAAGTCTGTATAAAGTCTCCTCAGAGCCTTCTCCAAGCTGAACAAGCCCAACTCTCTCAGCCTGTCCTCATATGGGAGGTGCTGCAGCCCTCTGATCATCTTTCCAGCCCTCCTCTGGACCTGTTCCAGTTGTAGTCAGACAGGTCACAGAATAAAAATGCTGGTTTTATTTAAATCTAAGTGACAGGATAAACAGCAGTGGGAAAGACACCCCTTCTGAGTTTAATATACAGGAAGACCACCCATTTAGCCCCTTAGCACTTGAGTGGGCTTGAGTGGGAGAGTTGTGCAACTATTGGAAAGAACAGGTACAGAAGGTTTAACCACCAGATGTGTTAAAAATGCATGCAGAAACTACATAATGAAAAAGGAAAGACAGTGTAAGCATGGATCTTGTTAATGGCATATCGGAGACAGCACTGACAAAGAACCAAAGAACATTCCCATTTGGAGCAACAGATGCTTGATTTGCAGAATCAAATTGTAATATTACAGTTGCAGAATAAGTTGTTTGCCGATAAGTGAGAAGCTTGCCAGACTGTAGCTGAAAGACCTGCTGTATGGGTTGCGTGGCATAAATATAAGGAAATGAGGGAAGAAGTAAACCATGAGAAAGTACGTTCGGTGATTACAGGAGCAGGCGTGCAGTGGGATCCTGATAGAACATGAACTAAATGATACAATTAAAATGTTTAGATAGAAGCCAGGGGACCTCCTGCTCTCTTGGATGATGCATTCGTATGATCAGGGGGTGATGAGGATGAATTTGGATGGCAGAAACTCTAAGAAATGTTTTAATTTTAAGTTCAAATTCTCTTGTGCAAGATGCGCTGCAAACTGAAATACAGAACACAAATCTATCATCTTTTCCAGCTCAAGGGTGTGATACTAAGTATCCACTGAAAATGATTGGCAAACATTCTAAAAACATTCTAAAAAACCCAAAGGTCCTGGGGTAACTCGGCCTAGGGCACCTGCTCCTGAACCTCAAATCTGTGCATCGTGGGCCCCCGCGGGTAGATCAGTTGTTCTGGGGGAAAGGGAGAATTGGGAGTCTTATTCTGGCTTATACTTATGGAAAGAGACTAGGAAGATAGTCCAGTGTAATAAATCTGAACGAAATGACGGCCAAGGGCTTCAAGCATTTTGAAGGATCTTAGCTGATACTGGAGCAAAGTTCTCCCTGATATATGGGAATCTTTAGGACATCTCTTTGTTCCACCTCAAACATCCATTTAGCTGGCAAAGCAGGGAATTTACCTGGGAGCCTGGGAACTTCGAACAGGAAGGCTGCAGAGAGAAAGATTTTTAAATATCTGGTATAAAACCAAAACAAAACAGAAAGAAACAAAAAGAAACAAAAGGCAGTGGCCACTGCAAAGAGTTTCTGATCTTGAGAATGCTTGGGATAAATCAACTAGGAAAGTTTTGAGGAGAAAGTCGCAGCAATTCAAGTAAACTAATTCTGTTGCTTTGTAATCTGCCTGGAGTACAGCCAGTAGGCACTGAGGGGGGGAGGAGGAGGGCGAGGAATGCCATTCCTTCCTTTTGAAAATGCAACTTTTTTGTTTTCCTTCATGTGGCTCTGCCCTTTTTGGTTTTGCCGTGGAAGAGTATGCCTGTCCTTAAGAGAAGCAGGTTGGAAGAAGCTATGAGAGAGCAAAGTTTCAGCAGCAGCATTTCTCAAATCCTTTTAGTGATGGTGTAGAGCCAAGGAAGAAAGGGAGGACTTGTGTGAGTTATTTCACGATTGTATCCTGTACAAGGTGGAGGAAGGCAGGATGTGTCTGTGTGACCCAACCTGTTCTTTGGGGACATTCTTGTCAGGAGGCTTCAGGCTATCTCAGGACAGCACAGCAGCAGCCACAATCTGCCCCCAGTGACCTTTCTAGAACAATGGTGTTTTGTTGATTGCTCCAAAATGCTTAGATTTAGCTGGGCCATTTGGTACTCTAATCCCACACCTCACTTGGCTGGTAGGAGTGGTTAGAGGAATGCAACCTACACCAAATGTGTGGCTTAACTCACTGCACCAGTGCGCTGGATGCTCTCACCCTCAGACATCAAGAACTGGCAAAAGAGGTTGTGTTGAATCACGGGCTAGCTGTTGTTCTTTGCACCAGGAGATGGGAGAGTCTGGCAACGAAGAAATCTCATGCACAGAGACGCTTCATGGCATTCGGTGGATCTTTGTTGCTATTGGATGAAGAACTATTGTCCCAAAACTTGTGGGATCATTTACCCGGTGTGCAAGCCAATAACTCAGAGCTGAGATATCAAGGTTTATTCCGGTTTGCACAAAGCAGGGTGCTAGGCAAGTTATCTCACAAAACTAGCCCACCTCAAGAAAATTCCTCACAGGACTTATCCTGTTCTTCATTTACAAAATCTCTGCCCATAATTACATCAGATTTACATTTATTGGTAATCTATCTCATTAATACTCAGTGTCTCATGGCTGATACAACCCTCGCTTGCTATGAAATTAGCTGTGCATGCCCTCTAGTGTCCAAGTTTTTGGCCAGTGGATTGCTTGGGTTTGTGGTCCATGAGGCAGGGGTTGTGATGCCCCTTGCCAAAATTACCTCTGTTCCAGTTCCTTCAAGGATCCTACTGAGTTCATGTTAGTAGGCAAACCATCAGCCTGGGACCCTGCTGAGTCTTCTTTTTGGTTTAGACAGGTCTCTTGATTTAAGGCCTTCAGTGTTTTTTTGCTTTTCTCTCACAAAGGAAGCTTAATTACTTTCTACAAATAATTAACAGATGCTAACCTATATATTCCTTTTGGGTCATATTTTTCTCAAGCTAGGAACATATGGTTAGCTTAGAGAGAATGGGGCTTTACACTGGGCTCTTATAGCAGCATTAACTAGTTCATATTTTCAATTGGATTTTTACATTTGATTTTCTTTATATCAGTACCTGCTCTGTTGTGAGCAGTGACAAATCCAGCAGTGCAGGAAGGAGGCAGCCCATTCACTGTTTTGGGGCTACTGCACTCTAGGCCAAATGACACCTCTTGCAGGGAGGGGGAAATCGTTGCTCCTTTGAGATCCACTGAGTGTATGTAACAAGGAAAAGTTGTTTTGGCAGTACCTTAGGGCCCAAGTCTGCTGGATCCTGCTAGGTGCTGTACAAACAGAGTAAAGAGTCTCCTCCTGCTGCTAAGAGACTAGGAACTGTGTGTGAAGCCTGCTAGAAAGGATGAGGCAGTGCTTGTAGCCTTCTGGAGGCTTTTAAGTCAGCCTTTGAAATATAAAGCTTTTTAACTTGTGCGTTTTAGCCTAAAGCCAGCAAAAAAAGATGCTAAGGGAAGAAAAAAAAAATCAAAGGAAAGGACTGTACATGAGAAGCTGCAGAAGCGATGAGCTCCAGGGAGAAAACTTATCCACAGAACAGGACCAGACTGACTCAAGGAGCCACAGGGTCTTAAAAACTAGGCTAATAAATCAGGTATAAAAGTAGAGCTTGGCAGCTTGCCATGCTGTTATACGATTGCACCTATATAATCGCATGGCATTTGGCTCAAGGTCATGCTGAAGCTTCTACTTGCTGATACTGGATAACTTCCCTGCCATTAACCTTCTAAAGCCTGGACAAGATGAAGTGTTAATGCTCCGCCCACCTTAGTCTGCAAAACCTGACAAGGTATGAAAAACTAACTATTATTGTTCTTTCTTTTTGTGAAAGTTGTAGGAAATATGGTGCATATGTAATTTTAATCCACCTGCTGTATTCGGTAATAAATATTTCCAGTAAAGGTCTTTTATGGTCAGTTTCTCAGAATACTCTGCTTTTCTAAAATCCAGTTTTCTTGTACGTACCTGGATTCCTGCTTGTGTTGTCAGTGACCTGCAACATGCTCACAGAATAGTGGATTCCTGAGGGAAGCAGAGCGATTTGCTTGCAGAGAGCTTGCAGAAATTTTACTTTCTTTCTGGGGGCCTCCAAGAAAATGCCAGGGGGGTTGTGCAGCTAAGGAAACTGCTGGACTAGGCAGCAGAACCGGAGGAAAGGAATTAGCAGGCGCACAGCAGGATTTCCAGTCAGATTTATTTGGCAAATCTCAAGAGTCTCACTGAATATTTTGTCACACAATCACATAAAACCACATTTGCCTCATTACATCCCTCTTATTCTGTGAAATACTGGTTTTAGAGCACATTGATCAAGAGCTGTGGCGGGAATGTGGCTGAAAGGTCATGAAGTTGTACAGACATAGGAAAGTGGCTGAGTATTAACAGGCAGGTAGCATTTGTGTGGACACCAGTGGCCTTTTGGCATATGAGTGAGCCTCGATGTCTACTCACACCTACACACACGTGTCTTCCGAGAGTCCCACTGTAATCTGACAGTATCATAAGAATAGCAAGGAACAAATGCTACATAAAATGTATGCATGCTGATGAGGCAAACATCTTCAATTTTTAATACGTGCTTGTAAATAATGATTCATCCTTGGTGTCCCAAGCCAGAAGCATCTAACTTACTAGCTCTGAAAAGCAGGCAATTCATGGGGGAAGGAAAAGCAACATCTGGGGCAGCAGCTGTTCCATCTTCTTGTGGTCATGTAAGTGAAGTCATGCTACTTTTCATCCCAGACTACACCTTTTACAACAACTTGTTCTCCACATTTAATTATGGGCCACAGAAGTGTTGGTTTTCTCCAGTACTCATAGCCTTTCTTGTCTACGTGCTCTAAGTATTTTAGTTCCTGTAGGTTCCAGACAGCTTTAAGTGGTGAGTCCTGAAGAAGCAGCAAACAATAAATTCTGCAGCACTGCATTGTGAACTCTTTTTGAATGGTAGTTTTGGGGTCAATGCTGGCTTGCTGAAAATCAAGTGAAAACAGTTTTCAAAGCTTTGTAGTGTTATGTTGATGTAATGTTACTTTCCCTCCCTGCTTTCATTCTGTGCAGCTGCTTCACATGAAATAAGCACTGAAGACCTTCATTTGTCAAAACTGATGGTACCATTTGAGTGGGATGGGTAGGGGCCCGAGATCATTTTAAAGGTTCTTTTATTTACCAAGTCCTGACTTCTGGACCATTTCAGCATACAGCAACTGTTTCTATTTCCTCATTAGAGAGATCCGCAAAGAGCTTGATAAGGCTGTGCTTTCAGAAAGACCCAGCAAGCTGCAAAAGGAGGAAGCTGCTTTTTGGAAACTTCATATATATATATGATATATGGTACGTAGGACATATATATATATATATATTTCCCAGGAAAAAACAACACTGTAGTCCACTTGGATAGCAAGTGTCGGGGCTCTGTGCACACCAACAGTCTCTCTGCCTCCACAGGGTTTTGGCTGCATGTGTTCAGGGTCAGCTCTGATACAGTATGGCCATAAAACCTTGGATTCAATTGCTGCGAAAACAGCTGTGCTGGCAGAAAGGGTGGCGTGACAAGGAGTTATGAGAAGCTTTATCTCCACTCACAGACTTTCCCCCACTTGGCCCAGGAGCTGATTCAAGCTCAGTTGTGGCTGGGTTCTTGCCTGAGCTGTGATGTAGGGATGCCTGTGCACAGCCTTGCTGATCCTGACCCACAGATAGATCAACTTTGATAAGCTGATGCTTGGTCTTGACCTGCCTACTCACTGTAGATTTGCCCAGTGATTGCTTGTCTGTGGCTGACTCTGATCACACCACCAGCCCTGGTTTTTGCACCCTCTTTGGGTCCAGTAGGATTGTGCCCTTGCTGGTGAGGACACTGCCCTGCCTGTCCTGCACTTTCCCGTTGCTCCTGGTGCAGCTTTGCATCTCCCTTACAAGGTTACACGTACCTCTGTGTGTGCCTGTGAGAATATTTGGAAGTATATGGGCTGGAAGGCCTTCTCCACAAGTGGAAGACATCCCCAAGTGGGAGGGAGTCTACCTCGTTTTTTATATACCAAGCTGCACAGGCATGCTAGAAAATTGACCCACCGCCCCTGATCCTGGGCTGTATCTTTACTCACCATGACAATTTTGTGGTAAAACTCTGATTGGTTTTGGTAATAGGAATACCTGAGAATGTTCCTTATTTCTTGCATTATCCCCTACAAACCAAGCACAGCACAAAGGAGATTGTTAGCGTGTGGTGTGGCCAGCAGTGCAGTCCCTGAGCATTAGGAATTTTTGTTTCTCAGATTGTGTCAATCAGCAATGGAGAAGTTACTAATTTCCAGCTTTGGAAGAAGGTCCCATAAAAACAACACTGGGCTGGAAAACACTTTCTGCACTCATAGATGCACCTCAGTCAGCTGGACAATTCAGACATGCAGTGTGTGTCTGTGTATCATGGGACATAGAGGGTTGCTGGAGCTCAGCTTTCCACCCCCAATCCCTCTCAGCTCGTGAGTTATCCCCGCTGTCATTGCCAATATCTTTTGAGCAGCGTCCTTAGCAGAAGCTAAGTTACAAATGAATGGCAGATGCAGACGTCCCTTTTATCCTATTGCCTGGGTCCAGTTTCACAGAAACGTGAAGTACCTGGTTGCTGTTTGTCATAGTTTCATTGCAAGGTGGAATGCCAAGAACTTCAAATAAGTTCAGTTTTCTCTGCTGTATGTCTTCCTCACAGGCATCAAACAGCCGCTGCAGTGCAAAGACATCTGATTACAGCAGCAATCACATTGATATGAGGGGCATAATGTGGAAAGCATGTGCTAAAAATCACATCTCTATGACAGTAGGACCACTAACTGAAATACGTTGCCTTCAATACCTGGGAAATAAGCTGTTTCATCCAACTGTCGGCATGTTGAAGCCCTTTCTTCAGTGTTTGTGGGGCCTTATCATCACAGTCAATACTAATGATGGCATCACCTCAGTCTCGTCCTTTAAGGTCTACCATTTTGACATTTTCCTTCAGATGCCCCAAGAATCAGAGCAGTAAATCAGACATCAGAACAAGGTCTCATATCTAGTACTTAGAGTGCTAACCATAACAAAACTGGACTACGTTTTCCCATTTCTGCTTAACATGAGCGAGATATGGGACTGGGGTTTGAATATGCCTTTCTGAAAGGCAGGAGGAAGCCGATCACTGTCACTTTGCTCTCTGCAGCATTATGTGGGACCTGCTGGACTGGAAAATCAGAGACTCAAACTTAGTCCCCAGCTCTGCCTTAAACAGAAAAAACTAATACTCAAAACCTGCTACGCTGGTTGCACCATACTGATCTAATAAGAGTCAGATTGAGAAAACGGACATGAACAAACCTTAATTATGATGCTCCCTTTTTTATATGTCAAAGAGGATGTGGTTCTGAATTTTTCCCATTCATGTAGTCTGAACTTCTCATACATTTGCAGCACAGCAGACAGACGTGAAGGGTCATTCATGTCCTCAGAGTGCTTGTGCATGCTCATCACTTTAGACAAGAGCTCTTCATTTCTAGGGCAACGGGGATATTAAAAAACTTAGCTAAGACAAGATGAGACAATGAATAAACGTAACTATTTTACAGTACATTATGAATCTATTTAATGAATTCAGTGTTTTCTACAATGCACTTCTCAATCACATTACATAGCTAGGAAGCAGCTTTCCTGTGGGAAATGCTGCTTTCTCTGCTCAGTTTTGTATGATCACAGGGGATTTTGATCAAAGAGCGGTATTTTGACTATGTTATTGTAGGCTGATATTTTTTATTAATATGTTCACTCTGGGTATGTCTCCTTTCCTCTCCAGAACAACTCAAGCTATCTTCCAAAAACCAGTTACAAAGAGGTGCTGGCAGGTTGAAAGGCTGGGCAGAAGGGGTCAAAGCTGTTAGAAATAAAGAGTCCCAAAGGACTGGAGAAAGCAAGAAGTATGTGGCTCTTCAATGTAGAAACAAACATTGTGTCAGAAATCTGAACAAACACCTTACCTTGCCTCTAGGTCTTTGACCCTCTCTTTCAGTTTCTTATTTTCTTCTTCTTTCTCCTGAAGCTCTTTTTGGACGACATATCCAGGAAATGCTCTGAAACAGATTTCTTTTGTGGGATGTCTTTATTTGTACTTTGACACTGGGACAATAGTGGACTTGCCCCTAATGAATAATCTGAATTCCAGAAAACAAATTCATGAAGTGGAAAAGTGCAGAGCACCAAGAAAAAAACCTCAGGGAAGCTTAACAAGCTCCCCTAAAAGACCCCACCTAGGGTTTATGCTCAAATCAAGGGGAAAGCTATTTACATCAGAAGAAAGGGAGGTGCGGTTGCGAGGATCAGATGTTGAAGGCTTGAAGAAAATTCATGCATTCTCCACTTGTTAGAATCTACTCTCATCTTTTTTTTCTAGTTGTTTTCCCCAACTTTAACATCCAAACATTGTTATCAAACATCCAAAACCCACCAGAGGGTTCTGTTCTCCTGGATTCCTTTCTCCACATGTGTCTGGGTAATGTCGGTCTCCTATTTCTCCAGTGGGTGAAGTTCTTCTATTTCTAATGCCTGCTCTTTAGGTGATACTACTAGAGCTTATAAAAGCCCTCTCTGCATGATGATCCTACATCTACAGCAGACTCGCACCCTAAAAATGTTGGATATTTTTTTTCTTTTTATCATTCACTAGAGGATTTTAGACATTGTGCCTTCTGTGTTACAGATCTCAGAACCAGTACATACAAACCCAGTATAAAGGAGACCTCTTGTCCTGTGTTTCTTTCCTCTCCCTTCAGAGTAAGCCATACCATCTTATATTAATATTCCAATCTTGTGAATTATCCCTCCAAGCTTCTGCTCTGTCAATTAAACTACCTACATTACTGCACACAGAAATATTGCGTTCAGAGCTTGTCTAACTTTAAAGGTGGTATATGTACTATACATTGTGGAGGCAAATGACAGATTGTGGATGAAAGGACAATAACCGAGAAGAGGGAATTCAGAAAAAAACAACACCTACCCCTGATGGTGCCAGTCTCCCCCCTGGTAATGAGGATAAGGGTTGTTGTTGTAGTGACTAGGTCCAGCGTAATGATTAGTTGCAGCATTAAGACTAGTTCCAGCATACTGCCTAGAGATGGAAGAAATAGATCTATGTTAAGCAGAGAGACACGGGACGAGGAGCTGAATCTAGGAGGTGTAATCTGAATCTAGACTGGTTTCCTGACAGCCTTCTGTAATTAGACAAACAATCTCAGGGACACAAGTGACTGATCTTGGTCATCATTTGAGCCGAGGCTATGTCTGGGAACCTTTGCCTTCCATCAGTCCAAGTCTCAAATTTGAGCCACTTTGGAAGAAAGACCCCAGGCTGCAGAAAGTCTAAGTATTCCTTCACTACCAGGCTATCCATGACTGCGCACCTGCCAACCCTTCAGAACTCCACACATAGTTTAGCCACTGTGATCAGAAATTAAAATACCAGAGCCCGTCTTCATGGAAATCCCAACGGGAAAGCCTCTTCTCCACAGAGCTGTTCAGGAAGGGCATGGACACCCAGCTATACAATTTGAAGTTTGTTCATTCCTGGCCTTAGTCACTAAGAATGATTTATGTTTGCATTTTTATCGCCAAGAAAGCATCCATTAGAAGCCATTTATCCCAAGAGGTCATCCATTTTTTCCCCCTTTCCTCTTGTTAACAATTTCCCTCCTTTTTGCCAGTATTTCCACCACTATGTCTTCCCTCAGTGCTTGCATAGTTCATAAGAGGGCAGTTTTCATGAAGAAAATCCAGGACTGCTTCTGCACATCTACTCAAACTCTCCTCGGAGCTGCTTTTACCACTTTATCTTTCTGTATTAGGTCGTATGCCTTTATACTGAGGGCTGCTCTTGTTAAGGCAGCCATTTCACATTCAGAGAAGTATTGCATGGAGATTAAAGTTCATCTCACAACATGCCATTTCTCTATGTCAAGTGACCCAGTCATGTACCCTGATCCGCACTCCAAGACTCTGTCTAAAAGGCAGCTCATGCCTGGCCATGGCAACCCAGTCAAACATGAGAGTAAAAATTTGGTCTGTCTGCAGGGCAGAGCTCTGATAACAAAGGCTTGAGCATGTTTCACTGACGGTTGCAGAAATGTTTGTGATTTTCCCCTCTAATATATGTTCTTAACATAAAAAAATCACATTACCTCTGGGAGTCCTTCAGCTCCTGTAGTTGAGTATCAACAGATTCAGCCCAAACTCTTCGCTTGCTGTCCGCCCATCCATCAGGGGAAGAAAGAAATAATAAACCACATTACAGTCAGTAGGTAAGTAAGTCCTAAGAAATGCAGAAGCTAAAATTCCTCCCTCTGTCTCCTGATCAGCCCATCGGGAAAAAAAGTTTTGAGACCAAAACTTCTCAAGGCTGTGCTTTGCCAGGTGGGCGGTTTGTGATTCTATGAGTCAGTACCAACAATGCAAATAAAATGCTCCAAACGTGTAAGATCTATATGGTACATATCAATCAGCTGCTGTAAATTTTGCTCTGGGTTCCCTGAACAAAATGTGATGCTAACTCAGAGCCCTTCTTGTGTTTGGCTTATTTGAAACCTTCTGTCCAACCTGTCCTAGTGTACACCAGCTGCAGGTGATCATCAGAGACCATGTTAAACACTCTAATTTCTGGTCACTGGACTCACTCCTCTCCTTCTTCCAGCCGTGTCACCCTTTCTTGCAGATCATGACATAAAGCCTCGAGCACTGCAGTCTTGTCTTCACAGGCTGATGTTTCTCTGAGGAAAAGAGAAAATGAAATTCTTAAAATGAAAGGAAAAAAGATCACAGATTCTGAGCAGGTAGCTTAAAAAAGACTAAAAGACAGCCCTGTGAGCAAAGGCTTTGTGGCTACATCCACGCTAACTAATCAATTCGAACCAGGATAAAGGCTCCAGGGCGCATGATGGCCCAGCACATGCTTGGATGCGGTTTTGGTACCAGTGAGCTAGATCTCCTCCAGATGATGCCTGTTGCAGTTCAGAGGACTGTACAGTCCAGGGTTTACAAAAAACAGAAGGAGGGGATGAGCAATCAGTAGAGCTGGATGAAGCAGGCAGGATACAGGCACAACTCCTGAAAAATAAACTCAACCTGGACCTGTGAAGAACAGAAAATGCAGGTGGCTGTTCTGCTGAAACCAATTTTGTTTGTACAAGTGTGGAGTTTCTTTAATAGAGAAGAACAAAGCTCTGTGTTCTCAGGGTAATTTTTTATTTCTACAACTGCTCTATGTCCTCTCTCCTAATGAGGATCCCAAACACCAACTATTACTGCAGACAATCCAAGGTGAGGTGCTCCTGCAGCAGGTGGAGCAGACAGCAAGCTCCTTCCTGCAGCGAGGCAGCAACAGAGAAAGCCTAAGTGTGAGACTTCCCCATCAGTTTATGCTGATCCAAAGCTGCACAGCTGCTGCAAGCAACCATCCCGCGCCCCTCTCTCAGCACTTCCCCTCTCCTCTCCCGCAGAAACAGGTTTCAGTTTTGTTTACTTGGATGGATTCCTTTCCACTTAAATAACTTCTTTTCCAGACTTTCACTGAAGACACCTTGTTTTTCCTTTTAAGCTTCAACAATCCAGCATAAAATCTGCATTTAACTCAGCCTTCCCCTTCAGAACTTGTGAGTTCAGAGACTGAGTTCCCAAAGTCCAGGATCTGTGACGCTATTTATACCGTTCTTTCCAACTTCTCTTCCTTTTAAACTCATTTAAGATCTGCCTCACAGTTTCAGCTAAGCATGAGCTGAACATGAGCTGAATTTGAGGAAAGTAACTGTTCCTGTGACAGATAGGAAGCCGTCAGAAAATGTTTGCAGATCTTCACTGCAACCCCGCAAGGGACTTCGTAGAAATAGTCAGACCTACTAAGGTTAAGCTTGGTAAGTTTAGCTGGAGGCACCCCCTGTGCAACATACCTCCTGTCTTCTGCAGTCGTCCCTCCAGGAGAAGACTTATAAAGTTCTTCATATATCCCCGTTTTGCTAAAGGCAGAAAACTCGGCTGTACCCATCTGTTTAAAACAGCAGAAAATGTTTGCCGAAAGGAAAGGCAACACAGATGACTGTGCTGCCGGCAGCAGAGGAAGCTACTGCAAGGGTCAGGTGCTTTCTTGCTTTTAATAAGGGACTTCCCTATCAATAAGACAAACAAGCCCATCCTTTTTACAGGAAAAGGCACTCTTTCCTTGCACTGAGTGTAGTACTTTACCTCGTACGGCCAATAAAGTTGGGGGGTGTGGCTTCACCCTACGATATCAACCAGAGCAGTCTCCATTTCATCCCACACCCATCTGCTACTCTTCTGTAGCTCCCTGAGCTGCCCGTCTCTGCGCTGCTGTCGGCCGTAGCCAGCATGTCGGTATTCGTTGTTGCTATAGATTTTGGCACGTCCTACAGCGGGTATTGTTTTTCCCTTGCTTCAGCTACAAACCAAATTCGCCAGGTGTACTGGGGAATGGAGCACGGGCTTAAGACTCCAAAGACGCCCACTTGCATCTTGTTCAACCAGAAGAAGGAGTTCAAGAAGTTTGGCTATGATGCTGTGATGAAGTACAAGAGCCTGCCCTCCAGTGAAGTTAACAACTGGTACTTCTTCCACAACTTCAAGATGAAGCTGTACAACACAGTAGGTGGAACAGTTAATGCTAACGGGAGTCAGTACTATTAATTTATTTGAAAGGTGAGGGTTAGAGTAAGTGGTGAAGAGGGCTGAGTAATTTGGCTGGTTGGCATGAATGAATGAAAATCAGAGGGCGTTTTGATGAACCGAAGAACAAATTCTTTATTTTCTTGCCTAGACAAAGGCTTCATGAACCCTTCCATTACGAAGCTGTTCATTGTCTAAAGACAATAAAACCTGGCTGCAGGCCTCAATTAAGCCAAATACTTCTTCTTAATGAAAAGCTGCCCTCAGTCCTCGACAGAGAACAACTGAAGCTTCCTGTAGTTTAAAGTAGGAGGGCAACCATGGATGACCATAAAGGCTCCTTTTGTGTTAGCTACATCCCTCTAACTTGTCCCTCCCTGCCCTGAAATGGTATGCTGAAGCCGGTTTAAGGGTACCTAGCTATCCTTCAAGCATGTAGTGGCTGCAATTTCTCTCTGAAGGATCCATGCTAATCCAGAGTTGTTCACAGTTTTTCTGTGTTTCCTCGTTTAGTCAAATATTAGGGTAACTTAGGGCCTCTTTGTCTGTCCCACAGGATCCCATGGGGCCTCCCAAAGATGGAATAACCCTGAGCACTGGGCCAGTCCCAGATAAAGTCTTGTGTCTGCTCTTTGGCATTCCCTACTGCCAAGCACTGAGCGCTGAACAGTATGTGCTGGTGGGTGGGAGGCCTCTGTGAAGGTTTCCCTCCCCAGGAAAGCTGGGAATGATGTGGTCTGCCACGGTATCACCTGTGGAGTTGTGAGCTCTCACTCACCTTCAGAGGGGGCTGGAGGGAGGTTTTAGTTCAATCTCACTTCTCTGCACCCAAGAAGGAAATGTTTCAGGGAAGTTTTGTTACAGAATGGTAGAACTGTTGAGGTTGGAAGGGATTCCTGGAGGTCATCTGTTCCAACCTCCCTGCTCAAGCAAAATCACCCAGACCTGGTTTCCCAAGACTACTGTCCATCCAGGTTTTGAATATCTCCAAGGGTAGAGATTCCACAACCTCATAGGGCAAACATTAGAAAGAGGAACACCAGTTCCCAGACACGTAACTAGTCATTTCTAAAGGTCCCTGGAATCAGTCCATGGAGGACATAACAGCTTCCTTACATCAACTTCTAACCGAGTAAGGAACAGTGATAGGAAATGAGACTGCAAATAAAAACGAACTTAGATTCCCTTTCTCTTAGGCAACTGCACCCATAGAACAGGGTTCACCTCGCCTTTCCTGGTGATGTGTTATTTAAGCGGAGCAGCACCTGTACTGACCTTGTTTTCTCCATTGGCTGTGAAGGATCCCATTATTCAGTTGATAATCCTTGTGATTTATGGCCCCCATCATTCAGCTGATAATCCTCGTGAATTGTGGCCCTCTAAGGTGGCCGCTGAAGTGAAGCAAAGAGAAGCACATGTGGTAAAGACCGGCTTCTGAAACTTCTTCGGATACAGGCAACGATTCCCACTCTTTCTAGATAGAGCAGGCAGTCAGGGACTGATGGAAGGAAGTTTGGTCTCCTGGAAAGACTAAAAAAGTGTCAGAGCAGCCACCTGCCTCAAGCTTCAGATACACCCAGAAGAACACATAAGCCAAGAGGATACTTTATAGAGAAACCCTGTCAGACTAGAGGGTTATTTGTCTACATATTTGTCGAGCATGTGTTTTGTTAACACCATACACAGAAGTGTAGGTGCAACCAGAAAGGTCTGAAGTCTCTGTACATACATCTGGGAGATGTATGGTGGTGTCACATAGAAAGTATGATCCTCCTGATTGTTCAGGAGGATCTACAGAATCTTTGCAAAACCTGACCCAGGAGAAACAGCTGATTTATCAGCTACATCAGAATTTTGCCTGTTGAATCACAGATGCCGTAGGTAAGCGGTTTGGTAGTTGACCTGTGTAAATTAGGATGCAGTTCAGCACAGTACTGAAGCCACTGCTGGGAATTGACTCAGGGTTGGAGACAGGACCCCCTTCTGTGGCAGGTTGTACAGTGCTTAGTGTGAAGGGGACGGGTCCCTTGCTGAGACTGCTGTGTGTGACTCTGAGATTTTTTTTTTTTTTTTTTTAGAAAGTCACTTCTAGCATGGAGCTGGAAGCCAGCAATGGAAAGACACTTCCCGCCCTGACGGTCTTCTCTGAAAGCCTGCGCTACATGAAGGAACATGCCCTGAACACCATCCAAGAGGCCTCTTTCCAAACAGTCTACAACCAGGAGGAGATCACCTGGGTCATTACTGTCCCAGCCATATGGAATGCTGCTGCCAGGCAGTTCATGCGTCTGGCAGCAAAAGAGGTAAAAGCAGGGTTTATCCTGCTTCCTCAAATTATCTTCAGAGATATCTTTACCCATCAAGGCAGAGGAACTCTTTAACACTTGAACAACCTGTATTTCAAATTTCAGTCTTGAAACGCTGGGGACAGTGGGGGAAATGATGTCCCAGACCAGCAGTTAACAACTGCTCTGCCTTTTTCCCCACTGCTGGGTAGGAATGAGCCCCAGAGAGATCAGCGCTGCAAGAGCCACCACTCCAGCATGTTTTCCTGGAGTGAAAGCAGCCTCCCTAGCAGGTGGTGTTTGTGCAGCAGTGATCCTGCCACCTTTCCTTGAACTGACACCTCTCTTCTGTGATTTCTTAGGCAGGACTAATATCTGACATGTTTTCTGAGAAGCTGATTATTGCCCTGGAGCCAGAAGCTGCATCTCTGTGGTGCAAACAACTTCCAAAAGAAGGGTTTATGGCAGACAGCAGTGACAAGAAGAAGTTTGAAGACTCCCCTGGGATCCAGTATATTGTTGTTGACTGTGGAGGTAAAATATTCCCTGTTTATTAGGAATCGTCTTTGCTGGGCATGGAGCATGGCTGTGTCACCATGCCCCCAAAGGTCTGCAAGTGCAGTCCCAGAGCTTGGATTCCACTGCTGTGCTTGTCATAGGGTTTCTTATTTTTGTTTTTACTTCTTAGTGAGCTCCCAGGCAGGCAGAAAATGGAAGGAAAGGACGGGACTGGTTTACCCAATTCATGGCAAACAGAAGCTGCCAAGTGTCTCATGGTGTCATGCACTTCAGGACAATTACAGCAAGAGCTCCTGCCATGCACCAGATCTACCTGTTGTGTAGCCTAAGCTCACAGTCTCCCCCGTAAGAACAAGCATAGTGCCCAGTAAACTGACCAAAGAGATTGGCTAGCAGGCCCTGTACAGTAAATCACTAAGCATTTTTGATGGAGCACTTCTTTAGTAATTTCTGTAGTTTCCTGTGTGATTATTTTTCAGTGTGATGTGAATTTTCTGCCAGGAACAGTCTTGTGTTTTTGAACAAATACTGAAAAGGCTTCAAATGGACCACAAGTTTCTGAGAGTCTCACTACCACTTCTCAACTCAGAATTTGTATATCAAAAGGCAGGAATCAACTATCTGTGTGAGGAGTGTGGTCTCCTTTTGTGATCAGAAAGGAAACTGGCTTATGCTGGGAGCCAGCCAAAGCATCCAGGTCTCAGCAGCCGTTCCTGTAGGAACTTTGAGAGACCAGGCATGTAAAAAGAAGTGTGTAAATTCACAAAATCTTGAGGTGTGCCAGGCGAGGAGTCAGGATAAGAAAAGAAAGCAGCAGAAAAGTGCATTTGTGAACCAGGAGTTCAAAAGGTTAAGATAATATTCAATGGAAAGTAAGGACCTCGTGTACTTTAAGGAAAACAGCTAACTTCATTTGTGTTTGTGTGTGTAGGTGGCACAATAGACATCACGGTACATGAAATCCAAGAAAAACGTTACCTGAAGGAGTTACACAAGGCAGCTGGAGGTGGATGGGGAGGGAACAGAGTAGATGAAAACTTTGCTGATTTCCTCAAGGAAGTATTCAATGATGGTGTATGGGATGAATACGTAAAGTGCTACCCTACTGAATTACAACATATGATGTACAACTTCAGTCTACAGAAATGCTCTTCTACCAGGGAGGAGGTCTACATACATTGCTACTACAACTTGACCAGAGTGGCAGAGCGCAAGAAGAACATCTCTCACTTCTTCAAAAAAGTAGAAGGAGCCGTGTGGCGTGATGGGATGATCATGATTACCTATGAGAAACTGAAGAGCTTTTTTGACTACAGTATCGAAAATACAGTTCAGACTTTGAGGGAAATTCTTAAAAAGCCTAACATGTCCAAAGTCCAGTACATTTTGCTTGTGGGAGGCTTTGCATCTAGCATCATCTTGAGAGATGCAATTAGTCAGGCCTTCAGCAAGAAGTATCATATCCTTTGTCCAGTGGATGCCCAAGTGGCCATTGCAAAAGGGGCTGTTTTATTTGGAGTCAGTCCACACATTGTGGCCTCAAGAGTCAGTGCTCGGACGTATGGCTTAAAAATAAGTCAAAAATTTGATCCTGCTGTTCATGACTTAAAGAAGCTAAAGGTCTCAAAAGCTGATAACTATGTTTATTGCACAGGCGTCTTCAATAAACTGGTGGGAATTGATCAGTCAGTGACTATAAATGAAGTTGCCCACTATGATTTCAGTCCAACAGAACCAGATCAGACAGCTGCAACCTTTTCTTTCTATTGTACAGAAAAGAAGGACGCTAAGTACGTAGATGAGGAAGGGGTGGAACTGCTTGGGTCCTGTACAGTGCCAATGCCAGACACAACGCGGGGGAGGGAACGCCAGTTGAAGCTGGATATTAAATTTGGGCTCATTGAATTTAAAGCCACATGTACTGACGTTACCTCCAATCAGAGTCGGACAATTATGATAGACTTCTTAACTGTGTAAATGCTTAGTACAATGAGCAGCAGGGACAATAACTCAAGCAAGAGCATGGCTTTAGTAGGAGGCAATAACTGTCAGAATAGAGGAGGTAAACGGACCATAAAATACACTGTCCACCTTTCTGCTTGCACAAGTAAGCAGTTTGCTAGTTTGATTATCTGGTTCCTTCCATACTTCACCAACCGCACTTTCAGTGCAACATCTCTCTCTCTTTTTTATCTAATAGCAGGTTTATCTGCTGCTTTATCTCTTGACCTTCTAACTTAACCCCGTTGCACCTCTGAACACAATAGTCCATACCACCAATGTGATCATCTATACTCTACCTGTGTGTGATACCATGTTCCGGACTAGTGTCTAATTTCCACATATAGCAGCCAATAACTATTTCTTTTAGCCTGACGTCTCCTCTCAGCTACATCCTCTCTTTCCCTGATATCACATCTCTTTATGTGCCAGGGGTAACATTCTGTGGATCTGAGTTTTCTTGAGAACATCTCTTATATAGATTATATGTATGCACAGATTCAGCACAGTGTGGCCTGTGTGAGCCCAAATACATCCAAGAAAAGTATGTGATCCTTCAGAGGGTGAGGGTCTGGCTGGAGTGGGGTTAACTACATTGCTGTTCTTATGCTGCTGTGTGATTTATGACTAAAGTAGTGTTGATGGCGCACCAATGTTCTACCGATAGCTGAACAGTGCTTGCCCAGGGCAAGGCAGTCTCTGTTTCTCACTCTGCCCCGGCAGCGAGGAGGCTAATGGGGGACCAAGGAGCTGGGAGAGGACATAGGCAGCACAGCTGTCCCCCAGCTGACCAAGGGGATGTTCCATACCCTGTAACTTCATGCTCAACAATAAAACTGCGGGGAGTTTCTCCAAATTAGCTGTTGCTTGGAGACTGGCTGGACATTGGTGTGGTGGTGGCATGTGGTGACTATCCTTGTATCACTTGATTTTGTTGGGTTTTTTTTTTGTGTGTGGTGTTCCCCCCCGCCACTTCAGTAAGAGCGTAGAGTTACCCTGTTGAACATCAGCCTGTCCCAATTCAAATACTTGGTTTGACAGATGAAAACATAACGCCAGCATCTCTAGTAACTGTAATGACTGTGTTAGAACACTGCTAGCCATGTACTTAATATTGTCAATCATTAAAGCAGCAGGGGATTAATCTGTATATGTACTATGCCCTATGATGTATAAAAGATGAAGTATTTTTTATACATTGTCTATTTTTTCACTTTTAAAATCTTATGTGCACACTAAAAGCATTCACAACAGAAAACTGTGTACATTTCTATCACGTCAGATGGAGCTTCTCCATAAACTGTGTGAGGGCCATTTCAGGTGGCAAGGACCTAAGAATCCGAGTGCTCCTGCTTTTCCCTTAGTCCTTGAACTTGTTACTTTCCCTGGTGCAAAGTGCAACGCAATTCCACTCGCACCTACCTCCACCCTGAATGGGACAGGGAAGTGTAGGCTGCTTGCAGCTGGGAAAGCTGCACGTGTCCGCCCCAGGTCTTTCCCACCCACCTGTCATGTGGTCTTTGGCTTTCAGACATTGATCCCAGCAGTCGTGATTGCAGCTCACAGTTTTGCTTGTTTCGATGAGCTGATGATGCTGACAGACTCGGATACTGAGCCTGGAGCAGATGCAGGTGTTGGCCATTTCTGTAAAAGCAGCACAGAGCGTCAGCATCTCCAGCAAAGCATCCGAGAAACCTGGCAATACCTGCTCTAACCTCAGTCTGACAGTACACGAGGTGATGGCAGAATCATAGAATCATAGAACAGTTTGGGTTGGAACGGTTATTAAAAATCATCCAGTTCCAACCCCCTGCCACGGGCAGGGACACCTCCCACCAGACCAGGCTGCCCAAGGCCCCATCCAACCTGGCCTTGAACACCTCCAGGGATGGGGCAGCCACAGCTTCCCTGGGCAACCTGTGCCACTGCCTCACCACCCTCATGGTGAAGAAATTCTTCCTTATGTCTAGTCTAAAATAAGAGCTCTAGCTGCCAAGCCCTTTCCAGCCATTTTCTACACCAGGGCTGGAGATTATCCCCCATTGCATAATGAATAGGGTGGTTCATTTATTCTAAAAAGGAAACTTTAACAGGTCATGAACTTTCAAAGTGAAGAAAACACGGCAGCTTTGCAGTGCCTGCAACCAAGGCATCAAAGAGCTCTGTAAGCAGAAAACTCTGCCAGATCGTAAATGGCTGGGCAGGTAGAAGATAATTTCTGGTTTTGTTTGCTGAGCTTGCTGGCTGCTTTCTGCCTAGATCACATGGTTTCTCAGAAACTCAAAGGAAACAACCTCTGCTTCAAAAAGCCACCACCCTTCCCCTGCACCACAGTGAGAGGCACATGCTCGGCTTCTCTGGCTGGGGACGGAATCTGGAAAAGTCTCATGTGCAGCCCAAAATACCAGGACTGTGCTCCCTGCTCGAGGTATCCCAGTGCCTCTACACCCCCAGCCTGACCCTGCCTGCTGAGGAGCAGCCCTTCGGTGGCTGAAGCTGCCTCTGCCATACTGCCCAGCATTCCTGCTAGGAAATATTTCTCCACATTCAGTAGAAACCACACTTAAAAGTGTTAACTTCTTTCAGGATATTAAACAAACAAAACATGGGAGAGGAAAACAGAAATAAACCAACCATGTATCCTCTTCCCCTGGTGTGGGGGGTGTTGTGAAAAATGTGACGACATTAAGATTAAACCACAAATTTTTCACAGCACTACTGTTTTGAGACCAAAAAAAAAGGTTTCTGGAACTTTTTTTTTTGTTTCAACCTCTAGAGAACTCTGAGGTGGAGTACAAATCATAGAATAGAATTATAGAATTGGTTGGTTGGAGAAGACCTTTGAGATCATCGAGTCCAACTGCACCTCTCCACTACTAAGAGTAGAGATGTTCCCCGGTGAAGCTGAGGTTTGCTTGTGAGCTGCTGCAAACTGAAAAATGGAGGGAAAGGAAGGGCAATCAAGGGAGATGAAGTGTAAAAGACTGAGAAAACTAAGAGAGAAGATACATCCTTGAGAAATGTGCATTGCTCCCATAGCTCAGGCCAAAGCACTGGGCTCTAGCTTCTCCCACCAAGAAGTGTCCCCAAGAAGTCAGGCTGCACCAGGATCAATGAGAAGAACACGACACCTACAGAAAGGAAGAAAAGTTGCAAGTGAGTAATCACATTCACATCCCAAAGGAAAACCAGCTCTAACCCCATGCTCCAGACCTGCCTCCCTTTCCCGCTGGCCAAAATTGGTGCTGCTCTTTCTTCAGGACCTCGTGCCCTCTGAGGTCACCCATGAGAAGCACCTGATGTACATTCTGCTCTCAGCTAAAAACTTGCTTGATTTCCCCACCAAGCTCCTCCCAGGCGGTTTTGGCTCCCCAGGAACGGCCAATTTCTGCAGTGCCATCCTTGCTCCTTCCTCTCCATCCCTGTGCTGGTGGCTGGGCTTGGTGGACTGGAGTTTCCCTGGTTTGTTTGCGTTCACCTTTGAAGAAGCAGTGGTCCCTGCAGCACAGCCTGTGTTTCTCCCACCCCACACACTTTAGCTTTCCTAAAACCTGGGACATTTTTCCGAGGATTTTGGGATGAGAAAGCAGGAGGCTGTTCAGTTTTCTATTAGACCACTCTTTGTTGCTGTGGTGAAAGGGAAGGGGGGTGTAGCTTCGCTGAAGTCATTTGAGGCACCACTTGGCAACAGTGGGACACAACCCCACCAAGACCCGTCGGTCTCTATGAGGCTGCAACCCCCACTATCCTCCTGCCCCAGGGTATTGGGTTGTTTTTCTACCTTGCACCTCTTCCTTCCCTCCTCTGAACTGTCACAAACAATGTGAGGTTTTGTCTGCACTCAGCAGTCGCCGTTCCTCAAGCCACTTAGCCCTTGTTTCTTGTGCGTGCCCTGGACTTAACCAGAACATTCCTACCAGAGGTTAAGCCCGGGCGCCGTGTGGATAATCTGAGATTTTTTTCGCTCCAGTTCCGAGAGACCATGACAACAACGGGCCCGTACACACCATCTGTAGCTCCACGCTGGCCCTTCTCCTGTCCCTTACCTCTTTCTCCTTCCCACGCAGGGAGGGCCTGGGGATAGGACAGGACAATGAGGGTAGCAACAGGCCTGTGCTTCCAACCCGGGTGCTTCCAACTTGTTTATCTCCTGAATTAAAATGACACGGCTTGCCAGGGCGCTGTGGCCAGGGATGTTGTGCCCACGGTGCCATCATCATCCCCACAGCGAGGTCGTTTGGGGCTGGTGATGCCTCCCAACCACATGGTACCAGGGCTGGGAGCAGCCGTGGGATAAGCCCCTGCTAAACCGGAGGGTTGTGGGGAAAGCAGTGACCGTGGCACAAAAGCAAGACAGGAGAGAGCTGCAGAAGCTGGAAACAGGATCTTTGGACTGAAGGACCAAGAAGTGCTAGGAAGAGGGGAGGGCAGGGCACCACAGTGCCCACAGCACAGCAGCAGTCCTGAGAGCAAACCAGGAAAATTAGTGCTTGGGCAAGGATCCCCCTTGGGAAAGAGAAGCCAACCACTGGCCTTGACAGGGGTGAGAGAGGAGGAGAGCTGATCTTTTTCTTTCCTGCTGTAAACCCCCTTTTTCCCTTCCCTCTTCAGACAGTGAGATCTTTGCTCTGGCACCTGATACCACGGCGAAAGTGCTGGTCTTCCTTCCTCATGTGGTTGGTTTCTTTCCTGATTAGAAGTGATTAGGCAGCCCTAAAGCCTGCAGAAATGTGACCGAGGGCAACAGAGACAAAGAGTCTATTCAAGACCTCTTAAATCCCCGGGACAGTATTTAGAGACCCCCAAGGACAGGACTGGAACAGAACTGTCCTGCTAGGACCTCCTTTTCCTTCTCTCTCCTCCTGTGCCCTTCGTCGTCAACGTATCATCCATCATGTTCTCTGAAGCAGAGGTGCAAAGTGCCCGTGGAGCCTGGGAGAAGATATTTGTGGATGCTGAGGACAATGGGACAACTGTGCTGGTCAGGTAAGGAAAGAGTCCGTCCCGCTGCTACCCTGTAGGATGGAAGGAGGAACAGCGAGAAGGATGGAGTTACTATCTAGGAGCAGGTCTTGATGCATTTCACACAGCCCTTGCAATCACCTTTGGTTTGCTGTGGTTTATCTACAGGGGGGAGGCAGGGAAAAGGAGTGATCCACACAAAGAAAGAAGTGGGGGTCGGGGTGGGAAAGGAAGAAAAGAAAAGAATTTCTTCACTCTTTTAAGGTAAAGAAAAGAAAGTGTGGCATGAAAGAGAATGGTAACAAAACAGGGGCTTTATTTCCCTCTTCCCCTTTAACTTTAAACTCTTTTAATGAATTTTTAACTTGCATGTCCTCAATATTTCTCTTCTGATTCTCCTTCAGCCTTTCCAGTCCAGAGCCCATCTATTTTATTGTATTGTACCCTTCCTAGGGGCTTTCCTCTGCTTTCCTCTCTTCTTCTATAAGAAAGAAATTTTCTCCTATTCAGCTTTCACATAACCTTCACTCAGCTGGGACTTACATCACGTCCATACACGCTAATAAGTTCAAATACGATTTCTGGTTATCATTGCTTTACCACCCCCTCTGGTTTTAGCGTATGTCACATCTTGTGCCTGGATCAGCCTCAAAAAGGGTTATGCCCTGCTCTTTCCTTCTGTAGCCTACACAAGCTGAGGAAAGTTAGGGTCAGGAATGCAGCTGTAAAATGCTAGTAGCGTCTAGTGGCTTGGCTTGCTGGGGTAATTTACTCTAGAAAGTTTTGCCTCAGTGTCCTACAGGCTGAACCCTGCCTTTCAAGAAGTTCTAGGCTCCTCAGTACAAAACCAATGTGGACATAGTGGAAAGAGTACAACAAAGGGCCACAAAGGTGATGAAGGGATGGGAACATTTCTCCTATGAGAAAAGGCAGATAGAGCTGGAACTATAGAACCTGGAGGCGAGAAGGCTCGGGAGAATCTTATCCATGTGTATAAAAACTTGAAGGGGGGGTGCAAAGAAGGCAGAGCCAGTTTCTTCTCAGCGGTGCCCTGTGACGGGACCAGAGGCAATGGGCACAAACTGAAAGTCAGGAGGTTCCCTCTGAAGATCAGGAGACATTTTTTTCACTGTGAGCACTGGAACACCGGCACAGGTCACTCAGAGAGGTTGTAGTGTCTTCACCTATGGGGATATTCAAAAGCTATTTGATCATGGTCCTGGGCAACTGGCTTGACTGTGGAGGTTGGACCAGACAACCTCTAGAGGTTCCTTCAAGCTCAACCCTTCTGTCACTCTGTGAAATGCATTCTGGGGATTGCTACTGCTATTTCAGGTGGATAACTGGTTTATCTAATGGAATAAATGTCTTTAAGAGCTTGACCAAGATGACTGTAATAGATGTATCATAAAAGAAAATTCCTTTATGAGTGGCATTGAATCATATTACTTTCAATAAACAAAATGAGCATTGTCTGGTACTTAAACAACAATCTGCCACAGGAAGAGAGAAAGCATTGGGATGGGCTCTAGGAAGGCGTTAATTAACAAAACCAATAGTAGGGGTTTCTCCATGAAAACACCCAAGAAGAACACAGTGAGCATATCAGTTGTCCAGAACATTTTTAAAAATATCATGCTGTCGAACCTACCCCGCGTGAACGCGCTTCCACTTCTCTGTGGATTTTATCTCCACCTAACAGTGAGTCAGCACTGGGGGAACATTTACTTTAGAAGCAGGGAGGTGATTCTGCCCCTCTACTCTGCTCTCATGAGAACTCACATGGAGTGCTCCAATCAGCTCTGGAGTCCTCAGCACAGGGAGGACATGGATCTGTTTGAGTGACTCCAGAGGAACCCATGAAGATAATCAGAGGGCTGGAGCACCTCCAGTGTGGCTACAGGCTGAGAGAGTTTGGTTTGTTCAGCCTAGAGAAGAGAAGGCTCCAGGGAGACCTTATAACAGCCTTCCAGTACTTAAAGGGGGCTACAGGAAAGCTGGGGAGGGGCTCTTTATCAGGGAATGCAAGGACAGGATGAGGGGTAACAGCTTTAGACTGAAAGAGGACAGATTTTGATTAGATATTACAAAGAAATTTTTCCTGTGAGAGCGGTGAGGCACTGGCACAGGTTGCCCGGAGAAGTTGTGGCTGCCTCATCCCTGGAGGTGTTCAAGGCCAGGTTGGATGGGGCTGTGAGCAACCGGATCAAGTGGAAAGTGTCCCTGCCCATTCGATTCTATGAATAAATTCAGTATAGGTAGGTTTTAAGGCAGAGGGAATGAAGGGGAGTGCCCTGGGGAGACACAAAGGACAGGCTGCTGTGGGCACAGGGGCTGAACACAGATGGTAATGGCAAAGGAGAACCAAGAATTGCAGGGAAAAGTGGTGTGTGTCCTAAGAAAGAGAAAGGAAAAAGGCAATAAATGCATAAGACAAGGCCTGGAACGTGAAGCCATATCTGCATTGATGCCTCGGGCCACAAATTAGGACATCTCTAATTTCTCAACAGGATGTTTACCGAGCACCCGGACACTAAATCCTACTTCACACACTTCAAAGGCATGGACTCTGCTGAAGAGATGAAACAGTCGGATCAGATCAGAGGCCACGGCAAGAGGGTTTTCACCGCCATCAATGACATGGTGCAGCACCTGGACAATTCCGAGGCTTTTCTTGGGATAGTGAACCCACTTGGCAAGAAACATGCAACTCAGCTGAAGATCGACCCCAAAAACTTTAGGGTGAGCCAGAAACCATCTTCCCAGTGGCTGTGACTGCGATGGGAGGATGTCTTCCCCTTGGAGGGGTGGAACTGAGCAAAACCAGCTTTGTCTATGTATATATGTGTGTGTATATATATATATGCTTCAGGGACTGGAGATGGTGAAAGTTGAGAGAGTTGATGGTGGAAGATAGCAGGAATGAGAAGTCTGGCATCTGTTGGGAAGAAAGTGGTTGAGCAGCAGACGCGATGCAGTCAGGTCTGCTCAGGTGGGAGCTGCAAAGCTGCCCACAGGTTGTAGTGAGTGTTCTCAGTGCAACAGGATTCCCACACGCTTGTCATTCAATAACATGATGTGGGAAAGCAGCTTACACTGGACTTCAGTCCATGATGTCCATTTTTCTCTAATAACAGGAACCAAGCTTTTCTAGGACAACTAAACCAGCTGTTATTGAGTGGCAACTGCATTGCCATAAATAAAAAAAATACAGAAAATAAATACAGGATCAAATGACTTGCCCAAGTCCACCTAAGGTCACTGGCAGAGTGTATTGATAACTATTTTGTTTGCCTTACACAGCACAAAATGCAAAAAGAAGCATTTTCACCTAGGCACCAAGAAGGTGATTCCCGAATCAGGGTCTCAGTTCTCATTAAGTGGGAGCATAAGTGAGGATTTCTACCCAGAGAGATTCCAAGAAGTCTTTTTCAGGGTGAAGATAGACACAAAATAATAAATACTGCACAGAAAGGGAGCTGACATTTCCAACTGTACCACCTACCTAATGGCTGTAAAGACAAACAAGCCTTCCTTGCTATAGAATGCAAGATAGTTAATGAGCAGAAAAGGCTGGGAAGCTACTCCCCAAGCGATGTATTTCATAGGTGTTCAACAAGGGGTTCTTCATGGCCTCTAAACATTTGGGGCTGTCCACTGCCTGCCAGGAAAAAAAGATTGCAGTAGATGAACTAAGTGAACTGGTCCTGTACAGCCTTCTTTAAGTGATGGGTGCAGCCAACGTTAACCAGATACAGGACAGATTAAAAAAAAATAGCAGCACTGACTGCATTTTTTTGTAAATTCTGTAATGCACCTCATTTTTCCATGACCTATTACAAGCTCTGCATGCTGTGGGCTGTTGAATTGCTCCAGCCCTGTTCAATGTCTTTATCAATGACCTGGATGAAGGCATTGAGTGCACCCTTAGCAAGTTTGCAGACGACACTAAGCTGGGTGGAAGTGTCGATCTGCTGGAGGGTCGGGAGGCTCTGCAAAGGGATCTGAACAGGCTGGACCGCTGGGCAGAGTCCAATGGCATGAGGTTTAACAAGGCCAAATGCCGGGTCCTGCACTTGGGGCACAACAACCCTGTGCAGCTACAGACTAGGAGAAGTCTGTCTAGAAAGCTGCCTGGAGGAGAGGGACCTGGGGGTGTTTGTTGACAACTGACTGAACATGAGCCAGCAGTGTGCCCAGGTGGCCAAGAAGGCCAATGGCATCTTGGCTTGGATCAGAAACAGCGTGACCAGCAGGTCCAGGGAGGTTATTCTCCCTCTGTACTCGGCACTGGTGAGACCGCTCCTCGAATACTGTGTTCAGTTCTGGGCCCCTCACCACAAGAAGGATGTTGAGGCTCTGGAGCGAGTCCAGAGAAGAGCAACAAAGCTGGTGAGGGGGCTGGAGAACAGGCCTTATGAGGAACGGCTGAGAGAGCTGGGGGTGTTTAGCCTGGAGAAGAGGAGGCTGAGGGGAGACCTCATTGCTCTCTATAACTACCTGAAAGGAGGTTGTGGAGAGGAGGGGGCTGGCCTCTTCTCCCAAGTGACAGGGGACAGGACAGGAGGGAATGGCCTCAAGCTCCGCCAGGGGAGATATAGGCTGGACATCAGGAAAAAGTTTTTCACAGAAAGGGTCATTGGGCACTGGCACAGGCTGCCCAGGGAGGTGGTTGAGTCACCTTCCCTGGAGGTGTTTAAGGGACGGGTGGACGAGGTGCTGAGGGGCATGGTTTAGTGTTTGATAGGAATGGTTGGACTCGATGATCCGGTGGGTCTCTTCCAACCTGGTTATTCTATGATTCTATGATTCTTGCACTCCCTTTCCACTCTCCAAGAGTCTCAATTAAAATATATGTTTTGTTCTTCTGCCTCTAATGTGTAGGAAAGTTCACAGCGGTTGTTTCTTCCCTTCTCATTGTTTAGATTATCTGTGACATTATCTTGCAACTGATGGAGGAGAAATTTGGCGGAGACTGCAAAGCTTCCTTTGAGAAGGTGACCAATGAAATCTGCACTCACCTGAACAACGTCTACAAGGAGGTGGGTTGGTGAGGACGTGCAGCCTCCAGGGTCTTCAAACGTCTCACCAGCACTGATTTGCTGCTTTTTGGGCCTCCAGCCACAGCTGGAAGAGTGAAAAAGTAAAAAAAAAATAAAATAATAAAAGCAAGAAAAAGGCTTATATAATATAGATATTAATGTCAATAATTTCCTTAGCGAACTGAGTTTCTACAGTTAAATGAAACCTGCAGATACATCAAAGCCAACCAACAAATCCTGACGTGCTTTGCAGCTTCAGTGCTCCAGGTGGCTTCCTCTAGCCACCGTCTTGAAGACTACATTTTAAGATGATGACTTTAAGCTTGCTATTCGTGAAAGGAAAGCGTCGCTTCTTTCAGCAGCACCAGCCCAGAGAAGCACCAGCAGCTCTTTATCTCAGCTAACACCTCTCCACCCTTGTGAATGACAAGCAGGAGACTATTTTGAAGCATCTCTAGGGACTTCGTAGCGGTCATTACTGAAGAGGCATGGGTGTTGTTTCATCTTTGAACTAAAACCATGGCAGGGAGTGGTGCGTGGGAAAGGTCTGAGAAAGCCATGGGGAAAGTCCTGTCCTGCATGAGGAGTTCCTCAGCCAGGGGAGAGGTTTCTCAGTGCAAGGGACGGCAACACTGAATGTGGTCACCACTGGCTCCCTCTAGACAATGGACTGCAGGGTGCTACTCCCAGAAAATCACTCTGACCACATACTCAGGAGGGGGCAATGTTACTGAGCTCACTACCTCCTGTGCTGCTCAAAATGTGTGCAGCTGAGGGAGGCTGCTGCCCCGCCGAGTGAACTCAGAGTGGGATTTCTGTGGCACTGCCCTCACCCTGTCCTGCTGCGTGGCCTGAGCCGTCCTTCAGCGGTAACCGAGTCCCCAGCTATTTAATTGCTTTCCCTTGTATTCCTTAGTTGTGGGGAAATCATCAGCTAATCACTGCAAATTACTGCGTGCCATTTTGCTTCAGTGTAATGCAATAAACACAGAGAAAGCAGATGTGTCCTCTCATTTGTAGCACAGAAAAGGCATGTGTGATGTGCAGGACCGGTAGCTTGTTAGAGCTTCTCAAGCATCTCCTCAAGGAAAACTTGACGTTGTAGAGACAAGTGAACACTGTCCTGGTGAATCATAGAATCACAGAATCACCAGGTTGGAAGAGACCCACAGGATCATTGAGTGCAACCATTCCTATCAAACACTAAACCATGCACCTCAGCGCCTCATCCACCCGTGCCTTAAACACCTCCAGGGATGGAAAATATTACCTAAATGCTGTAAAAACCCTTATGCGCTTAAATTCAGTTCATTGACTTCTTCGAGTGGACTCAGTGCTTCCAGTGTGAGCAGCTTTGGGAAATAAAGGAACACAGGTAGAGAGATGAGAGAAATTTAACTTGCAAAACTTCAGCTGCTCTAGTGACAAAGCAGAAACTTACCTGGAGGAAGGTGCGCTCGCAAGGCAACCCTGTGCAAACAGAAATCACTGTTGGGATGAAACCAAAAAGTCCTGTGGTGTGTGACAGCATCACCAAACCACTCTGAGAGGTGGGCTATAAGCATATCAAGGGCATTAGAAATGACAGTGTTTTACAGAAGTAGTTAACCCAGTTGTTGAGGCATTTAAGCCTAATAATTTTCTTGCTGGAGTGTCTGAGCCCAGTAGCCTTCCTGGCTCTGCCTGGAATGTGGAGAACAGTAAGGATCAGTGAGGTCAGTAAGGGAGAGAGGTCTCTCAGACCTCATCCCAGGGCTGCCCATTGATGGGCCTAGAGACCTTGTGGAGTATTTAGGGAAGCTTCTAAGAAATCCTAGCAGGCCTCAGAGGAAAATCCTCCCTTGCACCTGTTCTTTGTGTTATTGACAATTGAAATGAATCATAGAATCATAGAATCACTAGGCTGGAAAGGACCCACAGGATCATCGAGTCCAACCATTCCCATCAAACACTAAACCAGCCCCTCAGCACCTCATCCACCCATCCTTTAAACACCTCCAGGGAAGGTGACTCAACCACCTCCCTGGGCAGCCTCTGCCAGTGCCCAATGACCCCTTCTGTGAAAAATTTTTTCCTGATGTCCAGCCTGAACCTCCCCTGTGGTGGAGCTTGAGGCCATTCCCTCTTGTCCTGTCCCCTGTCACCTGGGAGAAGAGGCCAGCTCCCTCCTCTCCACAACCTCCTTTCAGGTAGTTGTAGAGAGCAATGAGGTCTCCAATGGAACAGCCATTGAATTCCAATGCCTCTCTGGCAGGGGTGATGCTCAGGGGTCTCAGAAAAGCACGGGTGTGACTCAAACCAAACCATAGAAGCCCTCAGACCTATTCTAATCTTCTCAGTTTCCAACATTGTAAAATCTCTCTTTTTCCTTTTGCTACAATATTCTGCTTTAGGGAGAGGTGATGTTAGAGAAGATGCTTTTTTACGTTTACCTTTGCTAAAGCTGAGATGAGTTAATACATATTTGTGGTCAGAATATCACTGAGGCTCGGTTATCCTCATCTGCCGTACCAGAGTGTTTCTGGCTTAGATGACAGAATGGGTTTGAGCCGGTTCAGAGCACAGTTATCCTGTTCAGCTTGCACACGGTTGGTATCAAACAAGCCTAAGACGTGCAGGAGCGGATTTTTTTTCCTGGTGTGAGCCAGCAGCATCCTAGACCAAATCATTTGCTTACTCAGTGGACAGTAGAAATGGGAGCCCTGTGGTACTGCAAGAATACTTTGTTTGCTTGCCTCGGAGAGCCCAGGCTTCTGCTTCTGACATCTCTGGAGACATTTTCCCAGGAGGAAGCACTCCTGTGTTGTCTCTCTCCCAGGCAGCAACGTGGTACTTCACCTCCCCCCCTGCACAACCACACGGGAGCAGAAAAATCAGGGATGTGCTGGTGGTGCTGCTGGTGTCCATCCAGCTTTCCCAGGCTGTCCACCAAGGACACCCAGCAGCCACTAACCACAGGCCGATTCCAGCATCACGCTGAGAATTCCTGTTAACACAGGCCACGAGCAGAGCTTTGCACAGGATTAGAAGCTGAGGCAGATGTTTAAGACAAGGAAGACAATGGCTGTGAAATGCTGGAGCTGACACCTGGATTATGGTCCCACCCTCCCAACTTCACCTGCTGGAAATCAGTTCTTTGCTCCCCTTGCTCTTTTGCAAACCAGCCTGAGCTGAGGAGATGGCCACATTTTGATAAGTTACAGGAGCTCGATGCAAAGTCAGCTAGAAGGTGAAAGCTGCGATGGATACGCAGAGGCTGAAGCAGCCTTTGATGCTGCTGGTGCCTGACAGTTTATGCTATGAAAGCCTGCAGCCCATCTGAGCCAGCGCATGGAACAGCTTCTAACCTCTGTGCTCCTCAGCGAGCATCACCATCAGAACTTCACTACAGTCGGCGTCTGCCAGATCATTTCGGCCCAGGAAAGGGCCGTACAGTTCCTGGAATCCATCTGGCCCCTTCAGCCTTGCCCGTGGCCAGCCCTGCTTTGTTACTAGCTAATCCCAACTCCCTGGGTACATCTCGTAGGACACCGCTGCCAAGAGCCTGGGAAGCGATTTGGGACTGTGGTTACTCCAGCAACAGGAGGTGAAAAAACAGAGCCAGGAGAGACAAGTCATAAGAGAGTTTCATAATTACCTGACAACGGAGAAGCAGGGATAGAGAGGAGAGCCTGTGGTTGAAACAAGCATTTCTTCCTCTCTTCCCCTGTATTTCCAGCTGCTGCCACAACCCCTGCCCAGCAGTTTGCTGCTTGCCAGGTTTGCAGGCTGCACTGACGGTCAGATCTCCTGGTCTTAGCAAAAAGAATGAAGGAACTGCTTGAGCAGTAGCAGTACAAGAATTTATTAAGAAGCAAGTAGGAAAAAAGGGATCAAAGCAAAAAAACCCCAAAGAGCAGGAACCACACCGGACTGAATCACATAAACACTTTATAAGCCACTGCATCAGGAGAAACCGACCTCTACTGTGTGCAGCACAAAGGACAGTCATACTGAGGAAGGTGGGAAGTGAAACACGGAGCACAGCTGTACAACACACTGCACACTGCCAGCACCTCTGCCACATAGGTCATTCTGCATTTATGCTTCATTTAATGTGAATTGCAACTGCCACATGCTTAAATCCATAACAGTCCTGGAGGAGAAAGCACACGTCTCACTGAGTTGCCTCCAGCACCACAGAATCTTCTTGTGATACTGAAGATCCCAGAGCTAAACCTGTTCACTTAGATGCCCCCAGCCACACCTTCAGCTGCCTTGCACTGGCCCACGTGCGTCAAGACAAGTTGCTGCCATTCTCCCTTCAGCTAAATAATTCCCCCCCCACCCCGGGGCTGTTTAAGGTTACCACACTCAGCCATTAAAGGAATCCCATAAAAGAAAGGAGGGAGATTTAGATTGGATATTAGGAAGAATTTTTTTCCTGCGAGGGTGGTGAGACACTGGCACAGGTTGCCCGGGGAAGCTGTGGCTGCCCCAGCCCTGGAGGTGTTCAAGGCCAGGTTGGATGGGGCTTTGAGGAGCCTGATCTGGTGGGAGGTGTCCCTGCCTGTGGCAGGGGAGTTGGAACCAGATGATCTTTAAGGTTTCTCCCAACCCAAACCACTCTATGATTCTATGATTTGCACTAGCTTAGGGGTTGATTCACGTCTTTTCTCCTGCTGCCCCTGGGGCAGGATGAAGGGTGACTCAAAGGCAAGGGCTGACAGAAGACAGACTGGACAGACAGATGGGCTCCGGAGTTAGAATTTTCACTGTACAAAGAGGATGATTGATCCTAGATTCACTGACAGAAGGCAAGAGGACAGTTAGGAATAGACTCCCCTGCCAGCACCACCAGCGAGTCAGATGATGAATAATGTGATACGGCTGCACCAGGCCCAGCACCTCTTTGATTGGAAGCATCACTGTATGATCGCCCCTGCTCCAGTAGGAAAAGCAACTCATGTACATTCAGAAGGACCTGATTTCTAGCACCATCATCTAGCTACTTACCATCTCAATGTGTTTCCGTTTTACACTCTCCCAGTTAACAAATGCAGAGCAAGAACTTTCTGAGATACAGGCATAACACTTGCAGGCTCATGTCAAACACTGAAATTAATGATCTATTGTTGTTCCATTTGTGCACCTGCAGTCTAGTAAAAATTGCCACGGAGCTACAAGTGCAAAACTTCAGAGATGCTCAGCCACAGCACCCTTCGGTTCCCTCAGGAGCTCGATTGTCCTCCCAGGCTGCAGCAAGCCTCCTCGTAGGAGAGGGAAGATATTTTTCTTGACTAGGAACAGCCCCGAGCACTCATGCCCCCTCAAGGGCTTACAGAGCTGTGAGAATTTCTAGCGAAGCAGCAGTACGGATCATTACACAGACTATTACACAGCAGCATCACCCATGGATTTCCTGCGGCTCTAGCATTCTGCCTCTGGCTCTCTCAATTTCGTAATGATCGATGGCTGAACAAGCAACCAAAGGGAGAAAAGCCTGGCAAACAGACTTGGTGTGGGAAGAAGTCCCAAGTACACTGTGGATAGACAATACTTGGTGTGATATGAAGCCAGTACGTCCATGTCTACAGGATGTATTTGATCTGGGTTAGCGGGTCAAATAGCTTTATTTTCTGAACGATCTCAGCATTGTATTTCATAGAATCATAGAATAACCAGGTTGGAAGAGACCCACTGGATCATCGAGTCCAACCATTCCTATCAAACACTAAACCATGCCCCTTAGCACCTCGTCCACCCGTGCCTTAAACACCTCCAGGGAAGGTGACTCAACCACCTCCCTGGGCAGCCTCTGCCAGTGCCCAATGACCCTTTCTGTGAAAAATTTTTTCTTAATGTCCAGCCTAAACCTCCCCTGGAGGAGCTTGAGGCCATTCCCTCTTGTCCTGTCCCCTGTCACTTGGGAGAAGAGGCCAGCACCCTCCTCTCCACAACCTCCTCTCAGGTAGTTCTAGAGAGCAATGAGGTCTCCCCTCAGCCTCCTCTTCTCCAGGCTAAACAACCCCAGCTCTCTCAGTCATTCCTCATAAGGCCTGTTCTCCAGCCCCTTCACCAGCTTTGTTGCTCTTCTCTGGACTCGCTCCAGAGCCTCAACATCCTTCTTGTGGTGAGGGGCCCAGAACTGAACACAGGATTCAAGGAGCGGTCTCACCAGTGCCGAGTCCAGAGGGAGAATAACCTCCCTGGACCTGCTGGTCACGCCGTTTCTGATACAAGCCAAGATGCCATTTGTGACCTGGTTCTAGACCAGAAGCCAGATTTAACAATTACCGAACTATTTACTGAAGACTGGGAAATGAAACACCACCAAATCTCTTTCCTTTATGTGATACAGCAGGAAGGGGCAAAGATTTACTTTCCCCAGGTTATTTTCATAAGCATTATGACCATAGAAACCAACATCAGCCAATACTACTCTTCCGCTGTCCCACAGGAAATACACAGGCAATGAATACCTCAGTTTTATACTCCTGGAAATTCAGGTAGCTTAGTTCCGATTGATGGGTGGAAGATCCTTCCTCACTTAGGCACAACGACTAAAGCAGTCTCCCTTTCCGGATGCTCCGGATCTCCTGCATCAGAAGCATGTTTCATCAATCACCTTGATTCTCTCCCTAACTGCACTCCAGTCCTCATTTCAGACAAGTAGTTCAGATTATTTTATCAGGATACCAGAGGTAAGACTTACCTTCCCTTGGCTTAACATTGGTGTGGTTCTTGGATACTATGATGCTCACCACCCCATGAAGATCTTAAATAAGGAAAAGCCCAAATTCAATCATTCTTGCATAATTAAAACTTAATGGCATGTTATCGTGAATTTGCTAATAACAAGCCTAAAGCAGTGTTTTGTCACAGTATGCAAATTCCCATCCCACCTCTCTTTTACAATACAGAAGCTATAGCTGCTCACTGCAGGGGAAGACAGGCCCTCAGTATTTCTGGAATATTTTTATTCCAGAAAAGGATTCCAAGAGTTACCAATCTACTCATTCTGCTATGTAAGATGCATCTAGAAACAGTTGTTCACCTTTTGTCACACTGCTGAATTCCATTAAGAGAGGTGAGGCAATAGATGTTAGCAAGCACTTTACAGCATGCTGATACCAGAGGGACAAACACTGGTAATGGGCATTGTTCATCAGGCAGCTGGGCCACACAGGAAACCTTAAAGCATTCCCAGGAAGATATTAATGTTCAAATTTCAAGTGGGGAAATAAAAAAAGCACTAAGTAGTTAGTCATCATTTCGGACCTTAAAATGACATTAATTCCAAGTGGAGGGTATTTGCTGTTGGACACAAGTCCTTGTTCAGATGTAGAGGTCTTGTTTGAGCTTTCACTGCCAGCCAAAACACTGTTGAGTTCTCTACTGTGTTAGAATTATCACTTGTGTTCTGACCATGCTGAAGAGGCTACAGAAGAGACACCGAGGAAAAAACACTCTGTGAATTTATAGCAATATTATACACGTATAAACAGCGGGCCTACAGAGGCACTTGGGCTAGGGAGACACAGAGTGTCAGCAGAAGCTGCTGAAAACACCAATAAATCATTACATAGACTGCCTCTAAGCATCACTGCTGAGTACCTCAGTGGTGCTGCCTCAAGGACAACTTGCCAACCTCTAAATTCTTCTGAGTGCGTGTAGGGCTTATCTTAATTTATAAACCCCTAAGCACTTTCAATGTGACAGTCAACAGCAGCCCCTTTATTTTAAGGCAGCTTGTACCTAAATGAAATACCAGTTTTTGAAACTGAAGTCATTAAGGTTGTGCCCTGATGATTATGATTCCATGTAGTTTTGCTTTTGAGGATCTTAGGAGTCAGAATTGTTGTCTCAACGACTGCTGTTCCTAGAGCACATGTGCCTGCTAAAAATTCTTAATAAGCAAATGACAGTTTTTAACTGACTGCTGCTAAGTAACCACCTAGTGACCAGTACATCCTTCTCAAGTTATTAGACAATGTAGTTTCCTTTTTTATTTTTTTATTTGTTTTTCCTTAATTTTTGTTTGTTGTTGCTGGTTTTTTGTTTGTTTTTAATACAATTAAGGATGTGCCGTTTACACCCCACAAGAAAAAGCAGAAAGAGTCCTTATGGAAAAAAAACAAATATATTGAACACATACCAATCAAATGGTACAGATATGGGACTGGCTTTGATTTCAAAATTTAAGTAGAAATAAAAAAGATGTAATGCAACAGCTGTTCAATTTCCAAGTCTAAATAGGCACTGTAAAAAGACATTTCCACTTTCTCCAGCACACATTCCTGTCTAAATGCTCCCACTGTAATCAACTCCTAGGTTCCCAAACAACAACAAAAAAAATCACTGGGAACATAACCTTAGAGTAAAGTCAATATCCATCCACCCACCCTCTTACAAAAAAAGCAAACAAAAAAAATCCCTCAAAATACAACCTTTCAATGCTGCTGTTTTGACTGGAGCAGAATTGGAGAATTTATAAAGGTTCAAAAGCACCCGAGGCAAGTAGTACAATATAATTTGTTCACTAACTTGTACTGGAAAGGAGATTAAAAACATTGAGATCTGCATCTTGGTACATAAAACTGTTGTCCTGAATAAAGAGAAATCTTTCAGAAAAGTTTTACAACTCGGTGGAAGTCCAGGACTCAGCTTTAGGCATCATTAATTCATGGGGTTTAATTCTGACTTGGTTATAACCATTTTTATACACTGTACATCTACCCTAGTTGGATCAGTGTCTGGAACTCTCACTGGTGTCCCTTTGAACAACTGTAAACTAAACCATAGTATGCAACTCCATAGGAAGCTAGAGATCAGGTGAATATACAGCCAGTTATATCTCCCCTGCTTCACGCTCTTCTGAACTCCTCGGGTCTTCCGACCGGCCGTTTGCACTTTCGTAAGAACGTTTCTTGTCTTTGAAATCTCGCGGTGACCTCTCTCTTGAGCTTCTATCTTTATCACGTGATGTTCTATCACGATCTCTTGAACGTTCTTTGTCTCTGGAAGACCTTTCTTTTGAGGATCTGAAAAGCGCAGCAAATTTGAGAGTTCAAGTCAGTCACAAATCTGTAGCATTTTATTTTTATATTTTTCTTCTTTTTCCAACCAACTTTAGATTTATATAAATACAAGTACACAAGAAGACATGCGAAGTTGTTCTACTTTTCTCCCTTTCCTATTTCCAGTTTCAAAAGACAAATATTGAAAGAGGCAGAATTTAATCGACATCTATCACAGAGCTCATTTTAAGGTCAATGTCCTTCACTCTTAGTTTCAACCTCTGTCCTTAAGCCTGTATTAACAGAAGTTTAATTGGTATTTCTCATCTGTAGTGTCTAGATTGAGAAGAATGTCTAGCCCAACTTAGAAGTCAAAATCAGAAACCTGAAAAACATGTTTTCAAATGGGAGTTCGATTAAAAGCAGGGGGAAATTAACTTGAGTAATTCTAGAATGAGTCTATTACATGACAAAACCCAGATCTGGAATCTGTACTACAATTAGGTTTTGTTAGAAGAATTATCCCTTGTGTCATTCTGCGATGTTGGGGTAGTGTTATTTGAAGACATTTTACTCTGATAACAGGCATCTCCAAAACTTTTACAATGGAGCAATAGAAGAGCTGTTCTGTTAAACAATCCACAGTTTTAGATTAAATGAGCCGCCTGCACCGGAAAAAAACCCAAACAGATTAGACATCCTCCTCTATATTCCCTCACAGAGTGCACTGAAGCCTGTTGAAAAACATTACATATTCATTTAAAGATGTACTGCAATCAGAAAAGAGTCTAATCCATACCTTCATAGACACAAACCATTAGCATGCTACAAAGCCAGCCACTACTTTCTTAGTCAAAAAATCTGGTGTACTGGACAGCGAGCCTGTACTCCTTCTACTTACAAAAAGTTACTGTCATCACTTCAAGCTTCAAAGCTAAAGTCTACAAAAGGGTCCTCCACTAATTTCCTTTTATAAGCTTAAAGGAGTGACCTTCACTTTAGTTCCACAGCTGGAAAGATTATTTTCCCTACAATACGCTGTTTTGCAAGACTTTGTGTTTGCAAACACCGAGATCCACAGACATTATTCATATTCCACAAACTACATGCCAAATAAGAAGAGGAGCGCCACGCAAAAGAAGAAGTTAACACTGGCATTAGTACAGCTATAGCACAAGTATTTTGTGCTGCAAGTCCCCTGCAGAAGTAACAATGCTTCCAAACTGATTGACTCAGGCTAATTCTAGTAATTAATCCTATTACAGAGCAGGCAGGCAGATAGGACATGATGCCATCCACAGCTTGGCTTTTCATTCAATGCATTCTTGAGGGAATGCAAGACACAGTAGTCCAGCTGTGCCATCTCTCCACAGGAAGTCTCTAATCAGCTGACAAAAAGGAAGACTGGCTTTAATGAATCACAGCATACTGATGTGCAGGTTTGGAAGGCTTTAGAACTAAAATACCATTCCTGCCTTTCCTCAAAGGCAGGTACAGTCGTTAGAACCAGAACCCCTACTAGACTTATGTTCTCTAGAATGCTTAGAAAGCATTGCTTCCTGATCTTCAGCAGAAACCACCCCCTTTACCAGATATGCAGGCAGCATCCACACAGTCACATTCACCAACTATAAATAGTGCTAAAATACATGATACTCGTTCCAAGACAGGATCTGTGGATGCTTGCACTGGGTCTGAGGACAAAAAAAAAAAAAAAACCCAAGAGTCACCTTGGACAAAATCCCTATGACAGCCTTGGCAGTCTGGGAAAATCCTAGAGCAGCTCGTCAGATCCAGGAAAGCAAGGCAAGATGTAGCCACAGTTCCAAACCTCCCAGAGTGTGTTTGACTGAACAAGCCTGTGCTTCCCCAACACCCAGCTTCAAATGTCTGCAGTGTAGATATCTAAGAAATGGACACTAAGGTATAATTTTGTCTTATCTTAAAATAGACTCAAAATTATGTCAGATGAGTCTAATGAGACTCAAGATTTACATCTGACCTAGTAATCTAAAGCCAGGTGAAATGAAGCCCCATCTTAGGACTTCAGGTACTCCGTCCATACAATCTCTATATGGGAGTGCACTGGCCCTTGTCACATGAACTCCTGCAATGACATAAAAGATGATTCATTTTAGTTATTTGGAATTTATAGCTAATAGCAAGGAAAAACAGGACTTTATTTAGACCTGCTCTTGATAGAGCAGTAATCCAAGCCTGGGTAGATCTAGAGTTCCTATTACCTCAGGCGCGTTGCCGTTATTACCAGATGGGATCCCACTATCTTAGACACATTTGTTACTCTTGCCAAATACTTTGCATATGTTCAGTTGTGCCCAGAGTATGGAGCTCCACTCCTTATAGTGATAAATTAGAAACAAGAACCCAGAAACAAAAATCCATCAATCTGCCTATTCATAGGGTGAACAATGATACAGGTTAAAGAAAACTTTTTTCCTTACGAATGTGTATTTTAGAATTTTCTCGGATACAGCAAACAATAAACATCCCTTTACTTTCAGAATGCAGAAGTATCTGAGAGGTGGCAGCTTTTCAGTTTATGCAAGAAGCACTTCAGGAAAATACTTTCTGTAAAGGGTGGACAGGAAAAGAAGAAGGAACTGCATGGTTTGCTGCAAACAACACCACTAAGGACATGTTTGCCTATGATAATGTCATTATACAAAACAAAATGGGAAAATTACTTCCAGGAGATGCATATCAAGAGTTTCTCCAGTAAGGAGTCTAATTGTCTAGTATGCTTACATATCAAAGCCATAATGGATGTGATTAAAACTGAAAAAAAACAGACACATGAATAGCTTTTACAGCAGGATTCAACAGTCTACAATAACTGTATTTTATAGTATGTTAACTAAGTCTGAAAATCACTTTGACGGCTTTAGGCTCAAATAAAATGATGCAACTGCTCCCACTTCGCTACTCCAACTCCATGTTTCTCTTAAGGCCCTAGAATTAGTGGCACCATGGGCTGCCACTGCTGCAGCTTTCAGCCATCCTTCTGTTCCTTCTGGTGTCACACTCTGCTCTTGTGCAAGAGTTTGGCAAAAACACAGTGTTCTCAGACCTCAGTTAATTTGGTTATTCAAAGCCACAACGCTACTACTCCTTCCTGAAGTCGTTAATTTGCTGGAGTGTCGCTTTTATTTTCCAGAGTATTCTTGGCCAAAATTCTTTGAACAACTGAATGTTTTGAGCTTAATGAAGACAAGATTTTATATCAGGATTTTAAGAAATTCCTCAAAAAAACCCAACAAAACCCAAACCAATTTAAGAAATAGGATTTGGCAATGAGAACTTCCCTGGTCTAGAACAATTTCTCAGGGACATTTGAGCCTACACGTTCAGGTTTATTTTGGATTTTGTCATCAACAGTGGTACGGGTTTCAACAGAAAGACTTCTCCCTCATGTGAAAAGCAGCTCTAATGGCTAGCAGTACATCTCTAAAAAGCAGGTATCCAGCCAGCCACAAGTCCAATAGCCATCCTGGTTCCAGTGCAGCAAGGTCACAGATCTAATGATTCTTTAGTCTCTTGGAAACACAATATACATAGATTAAGAGCAAAAATTTTGCTCTACCTCAGAGAAATAAGAGGTATCAGATTATAGTGATGGCACAGCAATTTTTCCCCTCAAGTTAAGAGTAATGCAAAACTCTTATTTGTATCAAGGATTCTCCCAACACAGGTGTGCCTCATTGCTTCAGGGCTGGAGCTGACATCAGAAGAAATTTCCAGTACTGAATACCATAAGGTTGAAATCTTGTGCCCTGAAGTACATTGTATTTTTTGTTGAAATCTTGTGCCCTGAAGTACGTTATATTTTTTAACTCATTCACATAAAGCAAAGCCTGAAGGGCTTATTTGTTGATAGCAGCTTGCAAAAGGACACTGACCTGATTTTCAAATCATCTCGTGCTTTTTCAATTCACGTTGAGAAACCTAGACTGACAGGTTTACTGCTATACGGACAGCATCAATGGTCCACACTATTTCCTTGTTCTTGCACATTTCTTTGTTCACATACAGAAAACAATGCATCATTTGGACTGTGTAGTTCATATTGGGAAGTTTGAAAAACTGTGATGACAGTCCTGGAACAATCAATCAGTATAGTTTCCTTGGAACGACTGAAATTAAGTCTTGCAAGGCTGGACTTGAAAGTTGAAGAATTAAAGGCAATTTTAGCATATGCTCCTATACATAAATTCATCCAAGTTAATAAATACGGTGATTCAGAGGAAAAATGTCTATTTTAAGACTGAAAACTTCCACATTTGAAGACTTGCTAATCTGCCTTTGTGAATGCCTTGAAAATGCAAGCCCTTTAGCATAACTGAAAACAGGTGACAATCAAGATGAAAACTGCTGAGCCCAAAACATTGAGACTTTATGACACTGAAGAATTTTCAATACCAGACACTGATTATATCAACTATAGTGCTGGGCATTTAAGTTTTATCTTTCTGCAACAAGAAAAAGGAAACAAAAGACGTGGACCAACCCTCTCTTCTATGCTCTCTTACAGAGCACAATGGGACTACAGTCACCTACACATTTCAGGAAAACAAAAAGCTCATTTTGAGGGCAAAGAGCCCAGGAGATATGTGAACACATTCAACACATTTCTCCCTCCTTGGTGATTTAAATCCTAAAATCGTTTGAATTATAAACCTGGCATGTGAAGCCACTTCAAAAGCAGATCTTTTCTCTTCTTGCAAGTCGACAGTCTGTCAGAGTTTTAAGTCTGGGCACCCCGCCCACCATACTGCACTCAAATCTGTGCCACGGTGGCTGTTCTATACAAGACAGGAATCCTGGTTATAAGCGGACCTCCCTACCAGATGCCTCGTTGTGCAAATTCCAAGACTCTTCTACATTATGCTTACCTCACTCATCTAAAATAAGCCAGCAAATCCTCGGGAGCAGACAGCAATTCCATCATTCAAAAGCAACAGCCCCAGTCTGCTCTCTGCAGTAATCCTTCAATGAGGGGTTGAGACACTTTATTTGCAAAGCAACATCTCCAGATGCAACGCAACAAGTTTATATTCAGGCATATCTAAACTTGTTTTTCTCTGGCACAGTACACAATAGACAGGCTCCAGTGCTGGGAACAGGAGCCCAGGGGAAAAAAAAAATGGATGACACTAAGACAACTGCTGATATATCCCTGGCTTCAAAAGGAGATCAACTGTCTCACTTTGTAGACTGCAGAAAGCTGACAGTATTATCAACCTGACACCAATACCTTATGTTGCTCCTTGAATAATACAGAAATAATACATAACCCTATTATTTTCACTAAAAAAAAAATCACTATTGTATATCAAGTCATAAAAATGCTAAAGGCGTAACTGAGACCTCAGACAGTCTTAAAATGTGTTTAAATTACTGAGTGCTAAATGTAAACTCAATTTAGTGTGAAAATTCTCATCACGCATCTAGGAAAAGTCACTTATTCCTAGGCCAACATTTACCTCTTTTTGGAGCTGCGCTCTCGGCTTCTCTCCCTGGAACTATGCCTGCTTCTATGATGGCTGCGACTCCGGCTGCGGCTGGCAGAGCGAGACCTGTGACGATGGCGTTTCTCACGGGATTTGGAGCGAGTTCTTCTCTTCCGTTCCCGGGAGGCTGAGCGAGACCGATGCCTGCGGCGATCTCGGGACCTAGATCTAGGAACAGAAAGGACTTAAACCAGACGCTACATTCACCAAGCTACTCTATCAGTGTACTTTGAATATTATGCACTCTAAGCATAAGCAAATCTGTACAGAGAATGGTCTGCAGTGTTCAGAGCTATCGTATTGTCCTTTCACAGGAAAACAGAGAGGGGAAAGTAACATTAGAAATCCTACAAACTCCTCTTGTGACTAAAGCAGACAATTTTACAGTTAACTGATGACTGCATGCATGGTTTCAGCATAGCTAATTCCAGCTGCTGAAAGGAATTAAAAATATGGAAAAATCTGCTTTTTTAAATTTTAAAATCTTGTCTTTATCAGGCAAAGTTATAGAACTTCGTGATGCAGTGGCAGGGATCATCTGCCAGAGCCTGTGTATTACGATGTTCTAAGAAAACAGGAAAATATCCTTTCCCTTTAACTGTGCAGTTTAGGATCCTATTGATAGGTCACCTGTTCAGAGTTTACCCAGCATTTAGGATTTAAAAAACACGGGTTTTCACCAAAAAGTATAAACCATAAACTTCTGCTATGAAGAAAGAGCAATTCTCTGTGTTCTAAGCATTATCTGGAACAAAAAGTTGTATTGTAGTAGCCACAAAAATAAGACTACATGTACAAACTCAGTTGCATAGTGATAAATACTGTATGGACACACAGAGTGTAACAGAATGGTTTGTCTGTAAAGATGGACACCTTAAACTAATAGTGCTAGACAAACTTATAATGTTCCAGCTAGGGAAAGACTGGCTTCACAGATGGCATTCCTTGTCTGCAGATTTAAATACCTTTTGGCATGCTTGCTGTGGGATCTGGACCTGAAATAAATGGAAAAGAGTAAATACATTTTTGTTACAGAATCTTACCAAACACAGTACAATTTAGTAATAACAAACCAAACTAGTTGACCATTACTGTATTTCTTATTTTTACTAGCAACCGATTTTGAATTTGTTGGGGTTTTTTATTTGTCTTTGAGCCCACCATACTACAAACCCAAAAGAATAACTAATCTGTTTTGTTTTTTTTCCCCTCCACCCCTTCCACAGAAAAAGCTTACAGTTCAAGTCTGAACTCCTGTATTTCTTGTCAGACAAGTACCAACAGACTGCAACAGCTTTGCAAATTTGCATTGTTCACCTCTGAAGCTGACACAGCAGCAGAACTGCAGTTCCACTCTAGCCCCACAGGCCCAGAAGCAACTATTTCAAAGAACAGGGAATTACTTTCCTCAGTCATAAACTCAACTGCTCACTCCCAATAAGGAAAATTTCTAACATTATAAAGAAAATATCTAACGTTAATGGATGTTAGGAACTCATGTGTATAAGCTCACATTTGTCAGGTCTCAAAACAAGGTACATGCCTGAAAATATGCAGACACCTGTAGTTTTTAAAAAGGCTTTCTATGAAACGATTCAGGTTTTAAGAGTCAGAAATGAAATTCACTTTCAATCCTCCTAAGTCTCCCAGGAAAGCAGACCAATGTGATTCTACAGATTTAAAAATGTGTTTAAACTACAACATTATTTCCCCATTAAATCAGGTCATTATGCATATGCAATTAAAATAGATTCCTACCTCCTTAGTTTCTCCCTTTCTTCTCTTTCTCTCTCCTCTCTACGTTTCAGACGTTCCTGATTTCGTTTCTCCTGTTTATCAGCCACAATCCTCTAAAAGCAAAAGAATATATTCATTAAGTTACATTTCAAAATTTCTCAGATGAAGGTGCTATAAAAATAATCTAGACAGTTAAAATTCAGTTCATTCCCTCATGTTTATTCCCTTTCCCTTGTGTATATTATTCCCTCTCTCTTCCTCAGTGAGTATATATGCATTTTTTTCTCCAAGAAACCAAGGTTATTGCAGAAGAGCTGCAGCAAATAGATGGGCGTTATACAGAAACCTGAAATATATAGTTATATTAAGTTTTCCACAAAGGGGAATTCAGAGCAGTAAGTCATGCCTTTAATGTGAGAGTTTCCATGCCAATCCTATCATATTTTGGCCACTGGGGAAAGGTAGAAAGGAATCAGAACTGGGAGAGTTAATTGTTTTATTAACTCCTTCAGTTATGCTGTGACAAAGAAATTCTTAAGTCTTAAAGGACTTGGTTGAGCTGATACCTAGTTTTGAGGCTACTTATTTCTGTATTGTGAACATGAGACACAATTAGAAAGGATGCTACAGCTGACAGCCCCCAGGTTGCACTCACTACTACTGGGGACAAGGCACGCTCAGTAGAGGGCCCTCAGATGTGGAACTCACAACTGGAGATCTGGCCAAACCCAAGTCTCGCCACCTTCTGGACATGATGCAAGAAATTCAACTCTTTGTAAAGACCTTCTTCTGAGATGTGGAATTGCCCCAGCAGCATCTTGATTAGATCTCTGAGGAGAGCTCTGAGGAAGGAGGGGATAGTTATTGTTTTCTTCTTTTGTTAGCGAAGTACTTCAAAAGATTATTTTATTGATGCTTTGGGAATGGGAAATAATTATCCATGCATTTTTTTTCTGAATGGTGTAAATAACTGGTTACTATTTCAACCCTTTATATCAAATTGTATCTATATTTCCCTGTATAATACCAGTAATTTAATTACAAGCAAGGTTTCTTGCTCATGTGACTCTCTGCATAATTTCATGGAAGGATAAGAGGAAGCACACATGATCTGTTCTAGCCCTCCGAGGTTAAAGTTACAGCAGCTATATTTAGGAGCCTAAATTTTCAATACAGGCAACGGAAAGAGTTGGGCTTTCTGAAGGGTAAGTCACAGTATCCATGCAAGACAGCTGGAATATTACCAAATATAAGCCAAGACAATTTACTCAAATTCAGTAGCGTGTTTTCTACTTTAAGGGATCAACCCATTTAGCTATTATCTTAGTGATTTCCACAGTTAAATGATTAACTAAGCCTTGAGCTCCATCATCTGGGTATTAACATCATAAATGGCATCAGTATCCAAATCAATCCTCTTAAATATCGAAAGTCTAGAACATAATTCCAGTAAGTCTTTCCTACAGCACATGATTTCTGGTCAAGACAGTGTTGTTTAAGGTAATATTCCAACTGAATTTCAAATCTTCATGCTATCTCAGCATGCAACCTCCATGTAACTATTATTTTAACTATTATTTTATTTATTATTTATTAGCTGGATGTCAAGATATACATCTTTTTTGTAATCTGACTTTGGATAGCTACAGGCTTGAGTTGTTGGAACTTATTTTCACCAACTGCCAGTTAAATGTAAAAGCCTTCAAAAATTACTTAAAAAAATAAATAATTTTTAGTTGTTGGTACCTACAGAAAGAAAGTTCCTTCCTAATCCCTATCTGGATAAAATAAACAAATTGGCTTTAGTCCTTCACCATACAGCAGACTATCCAAGCGTTTCTGTAGATCTTTTTGGAAAACTTTGCCACGTGTTACCATCCTCCTTAGGTACTCATACCAAAACTGAGGATTTCAACACCAGCCCTATTAACAATTTATCCCAATTAAATAAACAAAATATCACTCACTCAGACCTACATGTTCTTGTATTGTCAAGAGTCTCATTATTACTTTCAGCCAATCAACTGGCTAAAAGTCAAGTCAATTTGACTGTCTCCTACGATTGCTAAATATGTTTCAACATCACTGTCATTCAAAATACAGTTCTCCATTTTACAAGTGGAATCGCGCTCTTTGTTCCCAAGATGCACCACTCTGTACATGTGTTTTAATGTACCTCAGTACAAAAGAGATCATCTCATCAAATTATCCAGATAACTGACACTAAATTAGAGTGTTCAGTGCTTTGTAGACTAATGCAATCCCAAATTTTAAGGTAATATGAAAAAAATTCACAGGCTCAGAAAGAAATATTCCATTAAGGTTGCCTGGCAAATAATTTAAGTAGGAACACACGCATATACACACAGAAAAAAATAACAAGTATTTACCCTGAGTTCCTCAAGCTTCTCTCTTATTTCAATAAATCCTAAATGCAGTTTTCCTCCAAAGTGGTCAGCAAGTCGTCGGTCATTGTCATGAAGACCAAGATAAGCCGAGCAAACTTCACAAACCCGGAGCTTTTGCTGCTGAAAGCTGGAGGCAGGCATAGAATTCCTGTATACTTCCTAGAAAAGAAACAAACAATTTTCTGTTACTTCTCAAGGCACAGAAATACAAGGAAAACATTCTACCAAACCGATAACAGAATTCAATGTACACCAGCACACCCTTTAGTTAATTCACACTATTCATACAACTGCCTCTTTAAGAGACAAGGCAGGTTCTTTATTTTGAAAATCAGATATACTTAAAAGCAGGACATGAGCCACCGTTTTTGCAAATTAAACAAGGTAGCTGTTATTATCTTTACTTCAGATCATACTGCTTATAAGGATGAACAAATTTTTCATATGCAACAATGAATACGTGCTAACAGTACAACTACTATGTTAACATATTATGAAAATACTACACCAGCTTTAATTCTGAACCCAGTTTAAAACAACAGTAGTTTCATGAAAAACCTACCTAAAGTTTAGACACTAATTAGAGCAAAATTAATCTACTCTCAGATGACAGACAAGCAAGACCACCAGCAATCCCTCTGGCACCATTAAAACAACTGCAGATGTTTGCTTTTGTAAATGCAAGTATATTGGTGAAATGAGATATGGAAAATCTCTTGGTGAGTCCTGCCACCTGAACATTACAATTAGGACCGTTTTGACTTGCCTGATACACAAGCCACTGACTAATTATCTTTCAATGAAGACAATGGTTCGCTTCACTGCAGCTTCCCAGTACAAGCCTCATCAGTGCACCATGAGGCACAACAGGGTTGCCACAGCAAGAGCTGTGAGACCCATCTAGATAAGTCAGTCCAACAAACACAGACACAGCGAACACAGCTACAATTGGCCAATACAGCTAAACTAAGAAAAATGCACCACCTGTGGAAGTGAGTATAATTGTAATGATATAGTAGTGTATTTAAAAGTAGAAACTGTAACTGTACAGGATGCTGCCAAGTGAATTGGAGGAGGGTGCTGGCCTCTTCTCCCAGGTGACGGGGGACAGGACAAGAGGGAATGGCCTCAAGCTCCTCCAGGGGAGGTTTAGGCTGGACATTAGGAAAAATTTTTTCACAGAAAGGGTCACTGGGCACTGGCAGAGGCTGCCCAGGGAGGTGGTTGATTCACCTTCCCTGGAGGTGTTTAAGGCACGGGTGGACGAGGTGCTACGGGGCATGGTTTAGTGTTTGATAGGAAGGGTTGGACTCGATGATCCGGTGGGTCTCTTCCAACCTGGTGATTCTATGATTCTATGAATTCTTTAGTTTCAGATGAAGCAATTACTTAAGGAATTGAGAGCAAATAAGACATCTTGTGTTACACAGATGCCAACCAATTTAAAATCAGAGCCTGCCCTCTCCATAACCCCAGCCTTACACAACCAACTTACTTCTGCTTCTCTCTTCTTTACCCGAGCCTTCTCCACTTCATCCATTACTTTTTGAGACTCTTCCACATTCCCATCTGCTCCAAGCTGTTCTACTTTGGCCAGCAGTTTTCCAATTTCTTCATTCAATTCATGAACTCTTTCAGCCTTGAGAGACAAAGAAAGGCTTAACACAAGAAAGGCTTTTAATTACGGAAAACAACGTGAACTGCTACTGAGTTATTATATGCAAAATTGGTAGGATAGAATTAAAAGAAACATGCAGACATAACTTCTCCAGGTAAAAATGAAACAGAAGTCACCTCATGTAAAAACACACAGAGAAAGACTGAATTACCTAGTTTTATGTACCAACTCCAGAGCAGGATTTTGTTCAGAAACTTCAAGTAATTCACAATGTTGTCTATACCACAGTCTTGCAAAATTAACATATGTGCAACCATTCCTCCTAGCATGTGCATATATGTACAGAAAAATGATAAGGTTCTTCAAGTTAGAAAATCTAGATAAAAGCACATCAAATTGTGTTTACTTTATGAATGAAGTTTTGATCAAAAAGTGTAGGAATCACTTATAATGAATGGAGTAATATCACAGAGTCAAGTTTCCTGAGCTCAAAACATGGGAGGTCTTCTCCCTGCATTCTCCTCTCCGTGCTTTAAAAGCAGTTTTCGGAAGAGTAGAGAAAATCCCTTATTTTTTCCACTTGTTGGTATGAATTCTCAGACTGGATAACTTGTCAAAGCCTTAAGCTGGCTCCTTAGAAAAACAGGCCTTCAAAGAGATTTCCATAACTAGTTTACATGCTTACTTTAGCTGCAACTTCAGCACTGATCTCTTCTTGGGTTTCTGCTAGTCTTTTCTTCGCCACTTCTGTTCTCCTGTCACAGTCTGCAATAAATGACTGCAGGTGGTCCATTGCCTAAAACATCAATAAGAACTCTGATCAATGCTGTCAAGAACATGAATATTTCATTAGCCTTAACACTTTCCAGGTTTATGAAGACTTAACCATTACAAGTTTTTATTACTGAAACCTTTGTAAAACAATAATGTAGCAGTTTATGGTGGCTAATCACACACATTAATAACAACATTTAAAAAAATCTTAGGCTACACACTGTCACAGTTATGAGTATTTGTGAAAGTTTGGAAGTGATACTGTCTTTAAGTCTTCTCTAAGAAGCAGTCAGCATTTCTAAGATGTTAGAATTGTTCAAAGGACATTCAGGTTCACGTCCTCCAGCCAATACACGCAATACCATTACTTTTTTTCATTACGGTTTTAAGCTATTAAGCATATTAACACCAGCCTTCTAAACAATAAAAAAACCCAACCAAACCTTTTTGTCCTAGTGAAGACTAACTCCTCAGTTGGGAGTTCAAAACTGTATAAATCAAACTATGGCATGCTGAGACACAGCATCTGATTTGTTATCCCCAATACAAAACTATTTCTTTCAATAAGCACAGAATTTAAGACTCTCCTCAGAGCACACATAGCATTAACATTTGCTTGCCTGCTATTCAATAACACTAAAAGAGCACCCAGGTTTATGATAATTTGTTCCGTGTAAGGTTGCTAGCACTTCTACCTAGAGATGCCTACCAATACAAATTAAATACTCGCATATAATCATGAAGAGGCAAGGCTCTGTCATGTGACCATGCAAGGGTTTCTCCACCTCTTTCTATAAAATCACTTTCCAAAAGTCTTCCTTTTGTCTGTACCAAAGCTTAAATTTTGTTGTGCAGTATATCCACCTAGATACACAAATTATGCCCTCCACCATTAAGACAAAATACATACATCAAGCTCAAAGAAGAAATCTTGATCTTTGGATGCTATTTCATAGTCTGCCCTTAATGCCAGGTCATGCACCTTCAGGCATTCTCCAAGGTCCATTCTCTGAAAAAAGTGACAGAAGGAAAGCAATATAACTATTCAGAAGTGTTACAAGGAATAAAGTTAGCACGATTTCTATAGCAGTCAAATATTCTGAAGCAACTCATCTCCCCTGTGGGAATGAAACGACAGTTTAATGCAGCTATAAGGCAATACCAGATCTTTAACAAACGTGCCTGAATCAGGAAACAATAAAAGCAGACAGAAAGAACAGCTTATCTTATTATGGCTGTTGGCATCACACAGTACCATCCATGCCCTGCAAAAATGCTGCTTTATTCAAAGTTCAGAAAAAGCGACTGAAGTGGGACATCCTGTAGTGAATCAAAACAGCTTAGAAGAATCAAGTTCCTTGCAAGTAATTGGCAATTAAATTGTCAAATGCTTCATCTGAACTGTCTGCACTCTCTACGATGTGTTCCAGTTATATTCATCACCTGAAATAGCTACAACCACAGCATCACTGTAAGTGCTGCTTGAAAATCTTTCTTGAAGTGTTTCAAGTAAGATAAACAAAAATCAAATCCCAGCAAAACATTCTGCAGACAACTGAAGATTAGCTGAGTGTTGGACTACATTCAATATTCAGGGAAGAAACACTATAGATATTTTACTCGTAATCTAAAAGTAATCTAGAATGGGGAGGAAGGAAACATGAACTTGAAGTAGATTGTCACTAATCATGCATGGAGCACCACCGAGAAGAGTGCCCAGAATTTTATTAGGTAACAACTACTGATTTTAAACTGAAATTTGCATATCATATAGCATTAGGAATTCTAATCAAAAATGTTCCCTCAAAGTTTGTTTAGTGATCAAGACAGAGCAATGTGCAAATGACAAAAACGAATCCCAAAACAACAAAAAAACCCAACCCAAACCAAATCAATCCTCAAAACCAATTTGTAATACAAACAGAACTGAAAAGAACCAAGGCACCCTCTCTGCAAATGCACAGGCTAATGTATAATCATTGAAAGTGATTATTATTTGTGTCACTTAAAACCAGTACAGCTTCAGTTAAGTCTACTCTTGGCACTGCTCACTTAACAGTAAGAAAAATTAATCCATTCCTAACTTTCAAAGCACATAATAACTCTGATGGAAAAAAGTTGTTACTGTTGCAGTTTCAGAACCAAAACTAAAATAATTAATAACTCCCGTTGAGTGTCTTGTAAGTAAAAGAATGTTAACTTAAACTGCAGCGAGTCACTTGGTACCTGAGCCAAATGAGTGCCTTTTTTCTTTAAAAAATAAAGAAAATATTTGCATTTACGCAGCAAGTCAAGCCTCACAAGTTTAGTAAGAGAAACCAAATATCAGCTGCATTCAACTTCGCAAACCATCACTTAGGTGTTCCAACAAATACATTAAAGTAATTTTTACAAAAGCTGTTGGCTTATTTCAAATGTCAGAGACAGAAATAAACATGGTTAAAATACCGAATTTTGAACTTGAAGGTTTTTGATACACTGTAGCTATTTAAATACCTCTCAGCCACCATAAATCTCTCTTTAGAGGACCTGATTGCAGTAAAAGCCATCTGATTGCATTGCTAAAGACTAGCTTTTCCTTTTGCAACTACACAGGACCTCAGCAATTTTGTTAACTGATGCAAATCCACACAGCCCTTGAAGCCGAGCAATATATTAGAGGTCTATTTCCAAGGCACTAGTTGCTGTATCATTTAACTGCAACATTCTTTCAAGGAAGTACTTCAGTACTAGGAAAGCAATGTGAAAAAACATTTTAAAATTAGACACTGAAAAGGCCTCCTAAAATTGTGAAAAGCTTGTCTTTATGCTGGTTCATCACCTGTACTGATCAGATAGTTAACGTCAACTGTAAACCTCAAGGCCAATCCTGTTGAAAGTGAAGCACTCCAGTCCTAAACAAACAGATAGGACTAGTGACACGATAATACATCTGAACATAATGTCAAAAAGTCTGAAAGACATCCACCACAGCATTGGAAAAACCACTATTTTAATATGCAATCTAAATATACTTTGAATAAATGCATGAAATCAGCTTCTATCACACTCACAAAACAGAACTCACATGACACTACCATGACACACTGTTCACTTCACATGCATTTTATGCTTCTTTTTCCAACCTACCAGGGTTGGATTTGCCCTCCTCCAGGCAGTGCATTTTCTGATTTATTTTCCTCTTACTGGGAATTGTAAATCCATAGCCTGAAAGGATGGTAATTACTCTGAGCCAGCATTACTACTGAAAAATATTCTGTCCTCCCTCTATCACTGCATTGTGCCACCCCACAGTGGCACATCCACCTGTGCATTTGAAGACAATCTGAGTACCGACTAGGTAAAATGTATCTTAGCAAACCAAAACTAATTTTTCAGCAGCGTAACTCTGTCTAACTTCTCAGGCAGCCACACAAGCAGACACACTGACAATATGTAGGGGGCAACATCACAATGGACTTAAGCAGCGAGGATCTCTTACAGTATCAAGATGCTGTTTCAGGGACTCTTGAATAACTGAAGTAATACAGCAGCAATTTGGGGGGGGCAACGGGGGTGCTACAGATTATTTCTTTTTGTTAGATTTTGTCTTACATCCTCTGTCTCATTCAGAAGACAGGAAATTTTGGCTCCCAATCCCCTCTTCAATCGAACAGAGTGCAGCCTTATAAATAAGTGGCATTACAGACAGGGAGCCAGCACAAGCAGGTACAACAGAAAACGATTGTTCTTCATTAGTTTCACTGCTAAAGAAATTCTATTTTTGTTGGAACTGCTCCATAACACAGCCTGTATTAACCTTGGTTAATCCTATGAAAGCATCGTCACAGAAATATTACTACTAAATGTGTCTTAAAAATTCTATTGGCAAAACCCAATGTAAAGAAACATTAAAACAAGCATTTAAAAATCAAAACAGTTTGCACGTTACGTGCAAAATCAGGCTAAAAAGCACATCTGCTGGCATAAGTTATGCAGTATCAGGCAAAGACCATTTGTCTTGGGGATGATTCATTAAAGTCAAGTCTATGCTGAATCAGGATTGCTGAGGACCTTAATAAGCACAGAGCACCTCACTTTATAATTTGGCTCATACGGCTAACTGCAAAGTAGATGGACAGCAGATGGAACTGGAGAGAAGATACAGTAAGACTTCTTGCCGTTGTTGAACTCTGCCTAAGACACAAGTGCCTTCTACTAACAAAGACTCCTTGCCTTCCCCTTGCCAAGAACCCAGGCAATAAAGAATCTGAAGAGTTTATCTGTAAAATAAATGTTCATTCGGAGTAGCTGACACTAATAACTGAACCAGACACTGAACTCTGATGTGATGCTGTTCCTTGAACACAAAATTAAGGTGGTTTGAGCTATGTACAGCAAAATTCCGTTTTGGCAGATTTACAACTACTACGAATTCCTTTGACATCAGAGATTAGATTATCAAACTTAATCTATATAGAGTGCAAAAAGAGCACAATAAAGCCAAATTACTTAAAACACAGAGGGCTGATGTTGAGCCAAGTGTTGCATAGTGGCACATACTACTAATGCTTCTAAAACCCACCATGCATCTTCAACAGGTTTTGAAAGATACTCTGGGCAGCCTTTATGTAGAGAATTCTTTCTAGCTATGAAGAAACCCACAGCAAAGCAGTTCACATGCAACAAGAGAAGGTTTTGTTGTTTGTATGTTTCTTTAGGAAGATCTGATATGACTGAAAAATTCATATTGGAGGAATCAGATCTCTGGCTTTATCAAATTGTCACGGCAACTGCTGGGGTCTGTATTGAGAACACCCTTGCTACTGATAAAAAGAAGCATAATACCTCTTCATAGACATTTCTTCCTTTAATCAATACTTAGTTCTGAACACTTCAAGACCTCCACTGAAAGACAAAACCAGCCTTTCTTATTTTTAAGTGAGATACCTCAGTGTTTACACAATATTTGGTCTTATAGCTCAACTATATAATACATTAACAAAGAAGTTACATAAGCATGCAGGGACTAACAACAACACCCCCTCCATACCTGGATAAATTAAACATATTAAACCGGAATATGGTATAACCGGTTCACTTCCCTGGCACCGGCTGAAGAAATTACGAATACGCTTCAAGAGACTGACATGATCACTTGCCAGGATAACAGAGCACTTTATAATTCAGCACCACTAGGCTGAAGGCTACGAATTGAGATAGCTCATGCAAGCCTAATTTAATTTGATTTGCAAAGCTGAAGCAGTTCACATGATCAAATTGGTCCTGAACTGAAAAGCTGACACTCTCCAGCAGAATGCCTGCTTCTTGTAACACTACAACAAATCATCACACTGGCACATCTAAGTTTTAAGCATGGAAATAGTTCCACTGAGCCAATGGGGCTACTGGCAAAGAAATCAACTGCAGATTAAAATACCTTACCAACACTCATATGCAGATGTGTGAACTATCCAAACTTATCCTCCACAGTAAAAAGAGATCTAGACAGTACAGTCAGTAAGCCTAAACGGATTCAGCCCTCCTTAAAGGGGGATACCCAGAGTCAGGTGAACCTCCCCGCTGCTTAGACCCCTTCTGAATTCAGTGCAAGCTTTGACACCTAGCTCCTCAGCTGAAACCTATATTTAGATGCCGTAATCTGAAGCTGAATCCCACCCCTAATAAGCTTAAAGTTAATCACATATTAAAGTATACTGCTAAACCAAGGTTTCAATCAATATGGTTTTAGTCAGCAAGAGTCCTGAAGAGCCAAGTGCAATAAATTCATGAGCGCCTAAAGATATGCTTTACTGCAGGGCTGAGCTCACAAAGAATAGTTTGATGTCTGTACAAACAAAATGTAAGGAGCAACAAATACACATAAATACAAATACAGACAGTGAACCCACTGAGCAGAAAGGATTATCTCAGCCATGGTTTCCAAGACCACATACAGCACTTGTGACACTTTTTTCAACTGGGAAGCACAATCAAGCTGATAAAACTGATGGATTGCTGCACAAGCATTGAACTGCTTGCGTTCTTCAAAGACAGCTAGAGGGTTACTATAAATATTCATACTACTTTTAACTTTATTAAAGGTATTTGCTTTAAATCTTCTCACCTCCTTATTTTCATTAATAGTCAGTTATGCTTTCAGAAACATACAAAGACAGAAAAAACACATTCTTGTAAAAATCCTGTGCCAGAGACAGTACAGAGTTTACACACAGAAAATGTCGCTTAATAGGCTTGTACAGGGGAGTCAGATGATGCCTACATGTGTAGCTTCAGTCCTAATCTCATAATATAGATAAACAAACAAACATTTTTGTAATGCTGATGAAAAATAACTCAAGTACCATGGTTTGGAAAAAAACCCCACAAAACCACAAGCCTGATCATCAGCAATTAAGAATAAAAGAAACCCTAAAGTAAGAGTGTTAACCCTTCAAGACAAAAAAAAAAGTATTTAAATTTGCTAACTTTAAGTGGTAAATTATTCACTGTTTCAGTAGCCAGGGTTTATAAAGTCTTACTAATCCTTCATGATAAAATTCTCAACGTCAAATAAATGAGTAAACTCTTAAATCACTGACTCATGCATGCCAACCAGTGCCCAGGTTATCATGAAGAAGAAGCAGAGCACTGAAACATTAAAAACAATGCCTGTTAAAAGAGCATTTGTGAGAGGCATTGTCAAAGAGCAGGTCTTGAACAGTTAGTTCTACAACTCTGAATACAAAGACCCTTCTGTGATCCTACCAACTAGTTTACTACATGCCTCACACAAACTTCAAACACCATTTCAAATAAAAAGACAATCACAGAGCACAACAGATGCGGAATTACAATTCGATAAGCTATGCTGTAATCTTAACTTTGTTTACATTTTTGTTGCTGAGACTCACTACTCTACCTATGTCTTCCATGTAGTTCATTATTCCCATTGACCTTAGAAGCAGACCACAAAATCCGTACTCCCATCTCTAGTTGAACTGACACCAAATCATCTCCTCCAGGCACCGAGGCACCACTGTGAAACTTAGAATTTTCAGTTCTACAAAATCAGAAACCCAGAAGCCCCAAAAAAAGTCCCTAAGTAAAATGAAATAAAATAGGAAGATAATCAAAATCTCCTGATTTAAGCAGGTAACCAGTGAGGATCATTAACAGATTACTAGACAAGTCTATCCAGAAACATGAGGTTAAGAGGGTAACTGATAAAGAATGAGCTGTTCTGTTGGCAACAGCAGCCAGAAGAAAGAATTAAATTTCAAAATACAGTTAATTCTTATGGCTTTATACTCTTAAGTCAAATCTACAGGGTTCCTTTAAATACAACTTTATTGTTCCTTTAAACAGCTCTGAGGAAGCAAGACACAGAGAAGTGCAAAATAAAGTTCAAAAGAGAAGGAAGCTGTGCATTGTTGCTCATTTAGACAATGGATTTTTCCCAGTAAAACTCAAAACTTCATTAATTTATATGGATGTTTTCTTCCCGAAATGTTTCTAATGTTAACCAAAAGATACATATGATCAAAGAAACTTGAGGAAAACACCTAGTGTGAGCGTTTTGGAGAATTCTAGAACTAACAAGACTTCGTACAGTATTGTTAAAAATGAGCACGTGCTTCATCTAACAGGAGAAGAGAATGAAGAAATCTGGACAACAAAGAGAAACTGTCCAGTCTTCTAAGCAAAGTATACAGGCACTACTTTTACCAATACATACTGCAGCCCAGGGAACATGATTTTATTGTCAAGAGAAATGAACTCCTTGCAGAGTTTTGGGTATTTGGCCATTAAGGAAAAGAACACACTGAATTAACAGGGCCTACTCATATGAGTCTTCATTTGTCTTGTGTTATCTGTGAACATCCTCCTTTAGTGCTTTTGAAAGAGTGCGTGGATTGGAATAACACAGAAATCTGCACTTTGCAGACTGGAACAGTAATACACAGCTTGCAAGGACCGCATAGATTATCTTGTGATACAAAACAAAATAGCAATTCACGGCCAGTATTTTACTGATAATCTATTCAATTAACAGACTTAACCCCATAATATATCCTCAGACTATTTATTCTTTCAGAGGCATAAGATCCTGGATTTGAATTTAAAAAAAAAAGTCACACAATCTTTGTTACCCACAGATCTTGAATGTGAAGATGCATCAAGATTTTCCTATCCAAACTCTGGTGAGAACTCCACAATCATCAATGATAGACTGTTTAGTCACACTAGACATTTCTTGCCCTTTTAAAAACTGTGCTTTTAGGACAGAAGGTCCATTTTTTCAGACTGATTACTAGTAAACAGCAGAACCTCCCGTCGGTCATATAAAGCCTGTCTCTTACGAGTCCTTTTCTACTACTCCCTCTAAAAGGATTAAGCTGGTCACTGTTTTTCTCGACACCAAATTATATGCTGGAACACACTTTGTGGTCTGATGACTAACTGCATTATGAGGAAGAGAGAGAGATTGATATTCGCTGAACAAGTAGTTTAGTTTAGTACTCTCCAAGCAGTAGAATCCAGTGTGAGACAGATGAGAACTTTAGTGAGGACAAACACACTGGGTAAATGGACCCAACCTACATTGGTCTGCATCACAGGAGGCGTTACTGCATGATATTTATGACTGTTACAGCTCTAAAGATAAAGACTTCTTACTTGCTAAAGACACCCATTCTAGAAATCTTTGCTTACAGAAATTAGACCCCAATGAAAAGCTTTCAATTTAATATTTTAATAGCATTTTCTTTTGAACTCTGACTAATGACTTTGTATGTTTTTATAGGACATTTAGGTCTCAAATTTTCCCCCACCTATGAGCTATTTTGCCCATCACAACCAAAACACCAGACAGACCAGACAGCTTATGTTACAAAAAACATTAATTAGTTGTAGCTACCAGAGATCACTAGACAGATATTTGCTGAAAACTGTGAAACTGAGAGATATTACTAAGAACAGACATAATTGAATTTCTCCATTCTTAGCTAAATAAAACACATTATTTAGCTACGTACAGTTCCAGAGAGCACATCATGAGGACAGCAGTTGAGAAGGTGGCTCTTGCACACTCTGTCATCACTGAATTTGATGCGCTGACGGGTCGTGTCACCTACAATATAGAAACCAACACATTCCAGGTTAGAAATCTGGGTAAGCCAGACATGTTCTGCAGGTTACATGCAAAGCATTAAGACTGCCTTGTCACATAGTGAAGGCCTATGTAAACTAGAACTTAAGACACTGTGTGCTTCTTTGCCAAATAACACCAAAACCACAAATATGTGTTTTAATGCTCTATAATGCTGTTTTAAAATCCCCTCACACTTCTCCTTCAAAAATGCAGCATGAGAAGTGCTTGAAACCAGAAAGACAGCATTAGCTTTAAAAACACTTTGCTACAACGGCATTTGTTAAATGAGGTATATAATGGTCTATTCAGATTTTACATGAAATAGTGATGTATTTATATGCAACAATCAGCATATAAAAGCAACCTCATAAACACAAAATGATACACATCGAGTCATCACCAAATCCCACCTGACGCTCATTTTATGATTTCGCTCTTGGATGCAACACACCCTCTTACTTCTGATGGGAGCAGCATAAAGAGTTGAATAATGATTTTAAACACTTACAAACCTGGAAAAAAGTCAGTCAAACATATGGACATAGCCTATATGTAAAATTATTTTACAGATGTTTGCGTATCTCTCGATCATAAGAATTTTTTTTCTTTTCTTTTCTACATGCTGTTTGTTGGGCTGGAAACATCTTAATTATTGATCTTCATCACAGCAGGTTGTAGTTCCTGCATCAGCAGAAGCATCAACCTGCCCACACACTGAGGTCCAATTGCAAGTTTAAATAACCCCATCCTGAAGCAAGACCTAAAGTCTTCAAAACAATGTAACCAGCTGTTATTTTGGGGATGAGGGCAGAAACATGTTTTCCTTGGAGTCTTAACATAATTGTCACTGAGTTTTGGAAGAGAGACCATTGCTACGGCTCTTGTTCTTAAGACACAGGCATGATAAGACACCTTAATTTCTCTCTGGATGTGTCTATTCATTCATTTTTTAACATGTAACAACTTGTTAAAATTTCTTATAACTGAAAACCTACTGGTGAATTATTGAAGCAAGGCAGGCTGCTGAGGGGGAAAAAAAAAAAGACAAAAGGAGTCTAGACAGCAGCCTCCTCCATTTCAAATATTTTAAAGAATGTAGATACATTTTATGGCTATTAATTTTTTTATGGCTTGATGACTTGGAACAATAAGAATTTTTAATCTATTAATTCAAGAAGCCAAATTCATTACCGAGGTAACTACAAAGGGGGGGAATAAAAACCACGTCTATTATTAGTCAAGACTTTCTTACTGTTATGTAACCAGATTTTAAAATATCAGCTCTATGCACAGGATGCTAATATGTAACATTTTCAGATGGAAGCTTCAGATAATTAAGCAAACAATAGTTTCCAAGAAACACCACATGCTTAATTTGCCTGCAGGATACAACAGTTAAAACCTGTAACCGACAGGCTAAAGACAGCTTCAAAGCAGTTCAACAATAGGTTTTCTAGAGGGCAACCTTACTCCTTAGTTATACTTACACTACAAAAAATTTAGAGCAATCCCTTTGTAATCATGCCTGCTACTGCAGTAAAGAGCTTTGAGTTTGGCTTTTCTTTTGTTTTGCTTTTTAGGAGGTGGATCCATATTTTTTTAAAACACAATTGATTTTGTTCCACATTCATTAACACATCTGAAAAGTTATTGATAACTCACGGCTCGGCGAATGCGGGGCCTTTCTGACACTCCCTTGCAGATTGATGTAGGCAGGCAAAGATACATTGAACCTTTATAAATAAAACAAGGGGCCAGATTGTTCAGTTTGTATAGAAAAATAGATTCTGCCAGCAATTTTAACACAGCATCTAGAAATACATGTTGACGGCAAAGATTCTTCTATATAAAGACACATGAACAAAATCACGAAATGTATTTTAAAAAAGACAGCTGATGGCCTAATAGCACCAACCTAGTCAAGGAGTTATCAGGACCAGGAAACTGCTGAAAGACTCATGGCTCCTTCAGTAACATTGGTAAGTAGTATTTTCACAAACATTACCTCAAAACCTAGACATGGCTTTTTTCATACCTCTGCTGCAACTCAGAACTCATGTGACAGTGGCAATACAGTCTTTTAAATCTAAGCGGCTACCATGTTAATCACAACTACCAAACTGAGGTAAGACGACATAGAAAAAAAAAACGGTAGCAGAAACTGATAAGCGACAGCCTCAAGAGCACCCATTTACATTTTAAGCACTTATACTTTCTGCCCTCTGCCTATGGTCTAGTATTTAAGATACTTTCAGAAAGGCTCCCACACACAGAACACTGATATTTACCTTTTCCCTCCTATAAAAAGCAGTTTCATATATATGCATTTATTTTTAATCTATGTTGCTTCAGAAGGAAAGGTTTATCAAAAAGAAAAGGTGTCATACAATATCTCCTAACATATATACTATGTCCTAACAATGACAGTTTCCTGTTCCTCTGGCAGATCATTCCAGAGTCCAACAGACCTATAATACTTTTATTTCTTGATGATTTTTGAGAGTTCCAATACACCTAAATAGTGCAGACCTGTTGGCAAAGACAGAAGATGTATTCTGCCGCTGACCTACAGACAAATCATCTGGAATAGGTGATGACCCAGGGTCTACAGGGGTTGCTGGGAGGGAGAATAAAATCTACAGATCGGCTCTACACTTGATGATCAGCCTATATAAGAGACTTTTGCCTTCTGAGAATTCAAACAGCATGAATAGATGTGTTCTTAAGCCAAGGACTTCAGTGGTACGTTAGCTGCTACTTCTCTTGGCCAAACTGTACTTAGGTTGACATGCTCTTTGTATGGCCAAACAATCACATGAATGCTAAGCAGTGTTTATGAGTATTTAAAAAAAAAAAAGTTTCTATATTCTGTAAGAAGAAAATAAGACCAGTAGGTACCAAATGGCTGCAGTTATCCAATTTTAGATGTATCCTTAAATGTTTATAAATAGGTTTTTATCACTGATATTTCAGCCCTTATTACAAATTCTATTTTAATAGGTAAGTGATTTGATTAGCTCAGAATACCAACTTATTTAACCCTGCCTCTGAAGAATAGCAGAGTATTCAGCTACTTCATCTTTAGGACTCATGCCATTAAAGAAATCAAAGTAATTTGCCAGGGCATTACAGGAGTCAACAACTATCGCTGTTCCATAAGCCATCCTTGCATTTCCAATTAGATTTTCTCCATTAAAAGAAAAAACAAACACAATTGCTAAAATTTATATGGAGATACACAAAAAATAAATTACATTTTCCTCAAGAAGCAGCAGCTCTAGTTTTACCTGAAGTAACTGACCCAAACCACATTTCTATAATAGATTACCTTTCAGGTGAATGGAGAACTTTGAAACCGAACTGAAACTGTTCACGAGAAAATGCTAGATGTCCAGGAAATTTCTACACTTGCACATCTCATATTCCTTACAAGCATAAGGAAACTGCACATGAGGAACACTAATATTAAAGAGATGGCAGCAATGTAAACTTTCTAAAGGAAGTTGTTTAGTTTGCATCAAACGTGCCAACTATAAAATTAACACCAATATTGCAGACCAGAGCATACTGCCGATTAAGGAACACACAGAGGTTAAGAATACAACGTGCACTTGGACCACCCCATCCAACACACTCTGAACTCCCAAGTCTGACCTATTAGTAAGCCTCCACAGTGCCACTCCTGCTCAGTATATCACAAACTAGCAGAATGACTACTTCTGCATCAACAATGCTTATAACACCTCTTACTGTTGTGATGTACCCTAATGCACTAACAACAATCCCAGTGCATTGATAAAACTTACCCTTTGTTATCCAACTGTAACCTCCAATCACGAACTAACAGTGCAATCCATGCAAGAACAATAATGCCCATTTTTGCGTTGCTGACTCCCTGAACTAGGCTACATCAACCAAAACCAGTCAGCTTTCCACTCAAATTTGTGAAGCAAGAGTCCCAACATGTTGGCAGGGGACTCTGAAAGCTTTACATGCTAAGAGCTACTAGCTGGGTGGAATATCAGGTTAAAGACTGTGCATCAAATTTCATCAGCAAAGCAAGCCCTGTTTAACTAGTATCCAACATGACTCTTGAATTGAGGCTTATGTTGTCACAGGAGATCCTGTTGCTGCTACACTCTGAGCAGGCAGCTAATTCTGACAAATCTTGTCACCAACCCTGGATGATGAATCTTTCCCATAACACCATTATAATAACACATTTCTACACAGGATTGCTGCTGGGTTACACTGTGACTAAATCAATACTTGTGAATGCAGAAGAGAATGAAACTATTTTTTTGCTACTTCCTTACAAGTGAACAAACACAGGAATGATTTTATGAGGTATGAATATGCCCATTTGCTTCTTCATAAATGCTGTTTCAAATCATGTCCCAAATGTAGAGTAGAAAAGTTACTCCAGTTCTTTGCTACTCCCCTCATTTTTAAGGGCCAAAGCACCAGGACTTCATAACAAAGCAGCAAATGCACATAAGTCACTAAACGTGATCACTGCTCTTTAAACCTTCTGATCGCTTCTGACTGGAAAATAAAGAATCTTCTAATGAAGTCTGTGTTGCTCTTACTTTCAGGTTACTGAGACGATATCAACCCAACATTTCTGGTAGGTTTTGGGGAAATTTGTGTAGACAAGACACTCTTTTCTGCTCTTACTTTGCTGCTGATCCGTATTTGAGAGAAGAGCACTTGGAGGAAGTTCTTGGCCCCCTAACCTGAATCTCAGCCTAAAGCTCCCAAATAGCCAACAGCCCTCCAATAATGGGCAAAACCGTATCCAAACTGCCTTCAAAAGCCCGTACCACCTTGCACCTACAAGGGGAAAGCGAAGTGGAAAACAGAAACTATGTGTCCTGACGATTCCCACCTCAACCCACCATCCATCTTTAATTACATGGAGAACTCGGCAATAATCCCAAGTGCAAACAAAGAAATTACAAAATGGGTTACAAGTTCTAGAACACATCTGTTACCATATAAAGGGTGTGACCAAACACAGGACGGCTAAGATAAGCACAGGAGAGTCACTTCAACTCCTCCCAAACGCAGGGAACAGAAAAGTCGTGCTTCAGTAACCACTATCAAGGTTAACTGAAATGGGTAGTGTAAAACAGAAAAACTGATGATGTTAACAGATGCAAAAAAGATATTTTATGTTCCAATGCCAGAAGATGATCTAGCTAAAAAACGGCGTTAAAGACTCCAAACACCACAGTTTAGCACAAAAAGCCAGCAGGTGAGGCAAAAGAGGCTGACTGCCACTTCATACACATGAGTTCTGTATATCTAAAGGCTCAAAATGTTTTTCTGGTAGTCATACAGCATAATATTTGTTAGGATGCTTGTAAGAACATTTTCACAACCACATGCAAATCTCAGAAGCACACAACTGTCTCTTACAAAGAGGATAATTAAACTTGCTAGTTTTTCATATTTCTAGAAGGTAATCTGAATTTGATGTAGTGACAATTATATATATATATATTAAAACAACAAACAAACAAACCCAAAACCACCATCACATTTTGGTTTGCAACAGTCAAGTCTTGGCTGTTTTGAGATGTGTGTTTCCAGGGCCATTTTGATCTGCTCTGGGTCTGCACAACTGTCTGCAGTGATAATCCTGCTCCACCTTCTGCTTCAACAGATTCCTAACACTGACTCCAGCGCTCATGCAGAGCAGGTAACTGACCTGGCAGAAAGTGAACCAACTGAGCAAGATAAGCTGATTTAAGATAAAACAGGATCTTTACAATGTGGCCTTTTAAAGAAAATGTGGCAATCTGTTCATTCCAACTGTGATTTTCAAAAAAACCCAGTTCCTGGGCTACTAATACCAACTGTTAATATTTCACTCTATTCATTTAGAACAGTCATGATTGTATTTGTAAGGATCACTCCTGTTTCCTAAAGAACAGGGATGGGTTTAACTTAGCGTACTACTAAAAACTGTTTAAATCAATTTTACAATTGAAAAATAGTACTTAAAAAAAATTAAAATCACACTTTTCTATCAGCTTACTCCTAACCCTTCTGAGTGCCAATTTCCTGTAGCCCCAGTCACTGACAATAAATTCAACTTGAAATTACCTTTTAACTATCAATATATGTAACAAAGCCCTTTAGATCAACTGCTAACAGTAAAAAACAATACAAAGAGAACGTTCGTATGTAAGTAAGTACATGAGATTAGCACTTAGTCTTCAAGCACTCCTTATTTCTCAATACTTGGGAAGTGCACACTACGTTTACATTTAAGCCTCTCTACTTAAATATGTCAGGTTACCAGTACTTGGAATGACAAACTTCAGAGAAGATTTTTTTTCAGCCTACAGCCATGACTGTATTAAATTAGTCCAGCTTTTCATTAACAACAAAATCTTAGCCACTTTTTTTCTTTTCAGTTTTGGCATGGTCCATATCCAATCCAGTTTTCCACTTCTTGTCACAGAAGCATGCAAGAGAATATAGATATGTTTAAAGTACTTTAAAAACAACCCATTTGGTTTTAAACAATGTGCTTTTCCAGGTGTGTAACACAACCACATCTGCCATTTACAGAATGATTTCATTGTACTGACATTAACAATACAATGGCTTTTTAGATGTCCCAGATGAATTCCGAGAACTGCAACTCACTGGAAACACCCGAAGAGCACCTGCCGAACTCCCTCTGTTTCACTGCCCTTCAGGTCACCCGAGCAAAGGCAAGAACAGAGCAGTGGGGCACTGGGCACCTGGCAAGAGGCTGCCTGAACCTCACATCCTGGCAGGTACCCACAATGAGCAACACTGTGTCACTACAAACGCACCTACCTCACTGCCAAAATTCAGACAAGAGAGGAAGCAGGTTGCCAAAGCAAGTCACAAAGCTCTCGGTTCTCCCTGCCCGCAAGCACAGGGCCCTCTGGGAAAGGATTACAGCAAGAGGCAGGCCCAGAGCCACATACGTAGTTCTAGACAGCCACACGTCGAGCAACTCTGCTTGCCATGGGAAGCCTCTTTAGCAGCACAGCTTATATTTCATAAATATTCCTACAGCAGCATTATGGCTGAGCAGGTATCTTCTGAATCCATTAGACCAACACAGACCTGTGCTTTCTAAGTATTCTCAGAGCTCAACAGCAAATCCATAACAATGTTTCATAACTACCTCCTTTGAGCTTCTTCATTCTGACCCCAAGGGCACCAGGTATAACGAGCATGCACAAGCTTCCACAAATCGCAGCCTATACTCGTCTCCTGAAGCCACGTTTGAGCATCTCATTGTGGAATTTTCAAAACATTTTCAGACCATGCTCCTGTTCTCTATGAAGGAGCAATAAACCTAAAAAAAGTAATATAGACCGACTCAGACAACACTGGCTTTGAATTTACCTCCGAGTTTGTTCTATTCTCACTGAAGAGATCAAATGTTTGATCTCCACCTTCTCCAACATAGGTAAAAATTTTAAACCCATGCATTCTAAGCTCCTCAAAAAAATCCAAACCACCAACCCCATGCCCACCAAAAAAGACCCTCACACTACGCAAAGTATAAAATTCTGTTTACTGGAAAATTTAAAAGCTCTTTTGTGATTTTGAGCAATATAAAACACAAACACCACCCAAGAAAGACTGCTTTTTAGAAACATTTTGAACTCAACTGTGTTGCCAGGCACAGCAAAATCAAAGGCAAAGGGGATACGTGGTGAAATGAGAGCTACAATCTACCAAGAAGTGAAAAATGACACATTCTAATAAAAAGCTGCAATTTGCATATTTCTAGAAATAGAATATTTGTCAAAGGTGTAAGGAACATAAAAAACCAAACTACCCTAAAACCCATTACCTTCAAGGTTAACAATATTTCAATGACCTTGAGACTGTTCTTGAATTTTATAAGTACTAGCTCTGCAGAAGAAGATTTCCAATGCTCCACTGGATTATTTTTTTTAACTAGAATGGTGTTACACCGAGATCCTCAATTCCTCACTTAATCCAACAATGGAAGCCAGTTTTGCAAGTAGTCTTTTCTCCTTATCCTTTCCTGGCAAGACAGGAGTTTCACCAGCACAATGTTACTTTGCCAAGTACTTTGACACGTGCAGCACCTACAGGAAGCATTTGAAAATTTTCAGGGCCAAGACAAAACCATCCTAAGTCCAACTCTACACGATGACTACTCGCTAACCAGCCTTGCTCTGGAAGGCACTCTCTACAGAACAGTAATTTTTCAATGAGATTATCACAGTCCTGTTTAAAACAACTAAGAGCACTTAACAGAAAACATTCATAGAATACTGGAGATGTGAAAGCTGGTTACATTCGCTTAGAATTCTAGGTTACACAAAAAAAAGGCTCTCAGAAAGACCACGTTACGCCAGTACCAACCGATGACCAGCATTCACAAGATACATCCTAACTCATACATTCTACTCGGTGCACGGGAAACTAGGGAACAGTTAATTCAGCATGAAGCTTCAACAAACACGTAACACATCTGTTGAGAGCAAGCACGACATGCAGAACATTCAAATAATCTCTAATTGCAGTCTACCCTGGGGTGCAGTATTCTGTTGTTTATAAATAAAATGCTGCACGGCACAACAGCCACAGGCTCTTTAGCTGCCCCAAACCACCTGGACTTACAGACGACTGCCATTTCAAACTTTCACATTGCCTCACTGCACATGCTGACAAAAATTCTGAGCAGCTTTACACAGTTATAATTCCTCAGTCCACTACGTGACTGCATAGCGATCTGAAACCTGACTTTATATCTAGTATCTCTCTGCTGGGATTACTGCCTCTAGATGACAAGCTTTTAGCTAGCGGCTTGGGGCTCGTTTGTTTTTTAGAACAGCTCATCCATTTGGTTTAACTACGTTCTCTCAGAGAGAGACCCACCTGCTGACTGAAATCATAGAATTGTTTGCTTAGAAAAGAGCTTGGAGAACATCGAGTCCGACCCGTCCCCTACTAAATCGCATCCCTGAGCGCCTCATCTACCCGGCTTTAACACCTCCAGGGACGGGGACTCCACCGCCTCCCTGGGCAGCCCGTGCCCGACAGCCCTTTCGGTGAAGAAATTGTTCCTGATGTTTGATCTGAACCTGCCCTGGCGCAGCTTGACGAGATAACGATGGGTTGAGTTGGACTTCAGACAAAACTACAATGACACAAGAAAAAAAAACCAAACCAAAAACCGCTCCGGCGAAGCGCCTGTTGTTTTTTTGGTTGTTTGTGGCTTTTTGGGGGGGGTGGGGGGGTGGGTGTTCCTATTCGTTCGCTCCCTCCACGGCGAGGCTGGGTTCGGCCCGGAGCCCGGCGGGGCCAAGGCCTCCCCCGACCCCGCCAGGCCCCGCCCCGTGGCGGGGGGGGAGGGGGGACCGCAGGGAGCGGGCCCCGCGCCTCCCGCTCGGCCCTCCCGGCGACCGGAGCGGCTGGGGCGGCTCCACCCCGCCTCCCGCCTCTCTCCTTCCCTCCCTCGCGCCGGCCGAGGGGGTCGCTTACCGTCCCGGGACGTGCCCATGAGCTGGTCCAGCATGGCGCGCATCTGGGCCTGCGCCGACATCTTGGCGCGCGCGGGGCCCCGGCGCGGCCCGGCCGGCAGCGAGCGGCCTGCGAGGCCCGGCGCGGCGGCTCGGGCCCTGCCCGCCCTCGCCTCACGGGCGGAGCCGCTCACGCACCCTCCCCTACCCCCCGGAGAAGGGGTAAAGCGGGGGGGCCGCCGCCTCCTGTCTCCGCGCTCCCGGCTGGAAGCGGAGCTGGGAACCCGCCTCGGTGGTGGTGCCGCCGCCTCCCCTCCCCCCCCTCCCTCCGCTCACGCCTGCCACGCGCGCGCGCGCCGGCGGTAACGGAAACCCGCGCGCACGCGCCCTGCGGCCGTGACGTCGGCGCCGGGCGCGCCCCTTGGAGCGCCCTGATTGGCCGCGGCGCGCGCCGCCGGGGCCGCTGACGCCATCCGCGCGGCGAGGGCCCCGATTGGGCCGTCGAGGCTTCCTCCGGGAGGCGTCCCTGGGGCGCGCTGATTGGCTGAGCGGAGCCCCTTGGGGAGCGCTGATTGGCTGAGCGGAGCCCCGTGGGGAGCGCTGATTGGCCGCGCGGCCGCTCGCAGCCGCAGGGACGTCCCGGTGCGCTCCCGGGGAGCCGGAGGCGGGATAAGCACCCGGTTTCTCGCCTCGGGGAGGGGAGACCGGGGCGGGACGGTGGCACGAGGGGTGTCTGTGACGCGCCTCAGAACGTGGCCGAGCTGCGGGTCACGGAGAGCGGAAGGGAGGCCCGGGATCATGGGGTCATAGAATCACAGAATCACCAGGTTGGAAGAGACCCACCGGACCATCGAGTCCAACCATTCCTATCAAACACTAAACCATGTCCCTCAGCGCCTCATCCACCCGTGCCTTAAACACCTCCAGGGATGGGGATTCAACCATCTCCCTGGGCAGCCTCTGCCAGTGCCCAATGACCCTTTCTGTGAAAATTTTTTTCCTGATGTCCAGCCTAAACCTCCCCTGGCGGAGCTTGAGGCTATTCCCTGTTGTCCTGTCCGCTGTCACTTGGGAGAAGAGCCCAGCTCCCTCCTCTCCACAACCTCTTTTCAGGTAGTTGTAGAGAGCAATAAGGTCTCCCTTCAGCCTCCTGAAGGCTAAATCCCAGCTCTCTCAGCCCCTCCTCATAAGGCCTGTTCTCCAGCCCCCTCACCAGCTTTGTTGCTCTTCTCTGGACTCGCTCCAGAGCCTCAACATCCTTCTTGTGGTGAGGGGTCCAGAATTGAACACAGGATTTGAAGAGCGGTCTCACCAGTGCCGATGGTGGGATGGGCACCTTGGGCAGCCGTGTCCTGCTGATCCATCCTCGGGCAGGCACAACTCCTCTTGGCCAGGGTGAGAAACACTTGTTCAGTGCTAAAACATTGAAAAGGACAAAGTCTTTGAAGCAAAGGCAATAATATTTTAATTTTACAATTCAGCACTGAATCGGATGCCCTGCTAAAAAAAAGGCACAGCATCTCATAAAAGTTTCAGACTAGTTTCAGACGAAGAACCATGTAAATCCTCAAAGAATGCTCATTCTTTTTTTTAGATCCACTCATAGGAACAATGTTTTCACAATTCTATCAATCTCAGCGGCCTGCATTTTGCTACTATCCCTTTGGTAACCATCGTTTTGCCATCTAGCACCCACAGACATTGGCAACTGTCACAGGGATCAGTTTTGGCTGCCCACAGCCAGGGTCCTGTTTGGCTCCAAAGCGCAGCTGAGTAGAAGTGAGAAACAGCAACACAAAAAAGGGCACTTAAAACCCCTAGCCCAGTTCTCTGGATTTCACAAGGACTTGCAGAGAAGATGCAGTGCTCAGGCAGGAGTCTTCCATAACAAATTTAGGAAAAGGTTCCCTACCCAGCTCTTCTCAGCCATTCAGAACATAACACAGCTTTGTTTTCCCTTTTACATATAAATTTGATTTTCTTAGTTGTTACATTACTTTGGACTGAAGGAGAAGAAACTGGGAGAGAAACAGATATTGGTTAAAATTTTCTCTACTTAGTACCTTTGTATTTTTAAGAGAAATAGAGAATTTTTAGCTGCTGTTTATCATGAAATGGTCTAGGTTGGAAGGGACCATGGAGGTCATCCGGTCCAACCCCCTGCAGGAGCAGGGACATCTTCAACTCAATCAGGTTGCTTAGAGCTTCATCCAACCTGATCTTGAATGTTTCCAGGGATGGGGCATCTACCACCTCCCTGGGCAACCTGTGCCAGTCCCTCACCAACCTCAGCATAAAAAAAAATTCTTCCTAATATCCAGTCTAAACCTCTCCTCCTTTAGTTTAAAACTATTACCCCTTGTCCTATTGCTACAGGCCCTGCTAAAAAGTTTTTCCCCATCTTCCTTACAGAAGCCCCTTTAAGTATGGGAAGGCAGCAATAACATCTCCTTGGAGCTTCTTCAAGCTGAACAACTCCAACTCTCTCAGCCTCTCTTCATATTGAAGATGTTTCAGGTCTTTGATAGTTTTTGTGGCCTTCCTCTGGACCCGCTCCATGTCCATGTCTTTCCTGTGCTGAGGGCTCCAGAGCGGGATGCAGTGTTCCAGGTGTGGTCTGACCAGAGCAGAATAGAGGGGCAAAATCACCACCCACTTGTACCCACACCCTACGAAGTTTAGCTCTTGGTACTCTTTTAAAGAGCATCTATTTCTGGCCAAACTTCAGCTTCTCTTCCAGACCTGGTTTCAATGAGCCACATATTTTTCTTCTGGAGCAGTACACACCAGACCTTGCGTGGAATGAACCTTTAGTCCACCTAGAAAGTAAAATGCAGAATGGAGCAGCTGCATGAAATAACTCACAGCAACAAATACAGCCATTTTCAGAGTATGCTGACGTCCCATAGCTTTCATCTACTGAGCTGCAAATAGTTTGGTAATTTCCCACCTGTGGTATCAACACTTTTCCACAAAAAAAACTGCTGTTTTAATTAGTAAGGCACTGCAAGAATTGCAAACCAGATTTTTGGTCTACAGAACCTTAAAACGTGTAGTTCCCATCTCCTTGCCTTACCTAAGTAGTCTAAATCTCCGCAGTCCTAAGGATCTATGGTGCCTACTCACTATACTTGGGGAACTAAACTGTCCCCAAGTTTCAAATACAGGGGAAGGAGATCACACAGATTTAGACAAGTAATTTTATTTGCAATGCTCTTCTGACAGAATACTTTTGTTTTCCCTGGTAGTAAAAAAAAACAAACAAGCACTCCTTTGTTAGCCTTGCTTATAGCTCCTCCCTCAAGCAAACAATCCTCGCATTTTTAGCCAGTACATGTCATCCTTACTACAGATTTCTTACACGTCTTGCAGATAATTCAATCCTCTTCTGAGAGCAGGGCAGAGACAATTCAAGCCGTTCCTTTTCCTACAAAGAGACTTGCTGTTCCAGATTGCAAGACAAGCAACAATATGACAGCCTGGTTTGCGTATTAGGTGTGACTGGCAGTTCACTTTAGTTTTCTTGGAATTCACAGTGTGTTAAAAACAGGAAGGCTATAGTCGCAGAATCAACCACTCAGAGGCACTGAGAAACACGTAATTCATTAAGCAGTATTTGTCTCTGAACTGTCACCACTAGTTCACCACCATGAAAAAAAAAATCTTCAAGATTAAAGAGATTTGTGCTACTGCAGTGCTTGCCAGAACCCACTCATGGTCTGAAGAAAGTACCTTTGCTTTTGGGAGAGTAGGAAATATCACACACAAGAGAACATACTAGAAAAGTCCCCCTATATCTGGCACTGGTGAGACTGTGTTCAGTTTTGGGCCCCTCACTATAGAAGGACGAGAGGAAATGAGTCTCAAGTCATGCCAGGGAGGTTTAGATTGGGTATTAGGAAAAATATTTTCACTGAAAGGGTTACCAAGCACTTGCATGGGCTGCCCAGGGAAGTGCTTGAGTCACTGTCCCTGGAGGTGTTTAATAAAACATGCAGACATGATGCTCGGGGACCATGTCTTAGCAGGTAGACTTGGCAGTGCTTGGTTTCCCATTGGCCTTGGTGATCTTAAGGGTCTTTTCCAACCTAAGCAATTCTATGATTCTGTGTGTCTGGAAAACCCTGCCTGTACATAATTCTCTTACCTGCAGATTTTGCTGGGTGGAACCAACCCTTGCAACCCCTTAGACAAAGCAGACACCTCCCACCAGACCAGGCTGCCCAAGGCCCCATCCAACCTGGCCTTGAACACCTCCAGGGACGGGGCAGCCACAAATTCCCTGGGCAACACATGCCAGAGCCTCACCACCAAATTTTTGGTCTTCATCATGAAGAATTTCTTCCTAATGTCTAATCTAAATCTTCCCCTTTCACATTTAAAGCCATTCCCCCTCATTCTATCACTACATGCCCTTGTAAAAAGTCCCTCCCCAGCCTTCTTGTTGGCCCCTAAAATGGTGGGTTTCCCAGCTATGGGGACAGCAACCTTAACCCAACAGAAAACGCCAGCCCCTTCCTAACCAGTCAAGAATGTATTTATTCAGAAACAAAGAGGGAGCATGGCATGATCACCTCAGCCCTTCCCTCCAGGCTGCTGCGGCAACCTGAAGCCCACCAGGCCAGCCACCTCCTCTGGCGAGCGCTCCCCCTTCCCATGATATTCCTGGTGCAGTGCCGCATGCTCCCGGACGCTGCGCAGTAGGCACAGGTATGTGGCAGCCTGGAAGTGCAGCTCCTGCTGGGCCCGGCACAGCTTCTCACTCGTCACCTGTCAGGAGTAACGCAAGTAGTTAATTTTACAAAAAGTGGAATATTTTTTATTTAAGCTAAAATAAGTTTAAGTTTCATCTAAGTAATTGGATTTTTTTGAAAGTTAGACAGAATGTCCCTCTGATAGCGTGTTTTCTTTCAAGCAGTGTTTATCCAGATAGTGAAGATGATAATGCCTTGCGTGCAGCGTGATCTGTGCTGAACAGAATCACTAGACTGGAAAAAGACTTCCAGGATCATTGAGTCCAACCATTCCTGTCTGCCACTAAACCATGTCCCTGAGCACCTCATCTACCCATATTTTAAACACCTCCAGGGATGGGGATTCAACCAACTCCCTGGGCAGCCTCTGCCAGTGCCCAATGACCTTTTCCATGAAATTTTTTTCCTGATGTCAAGCCTGAACCTCCCCTGGCAGAGCTTGAGGCCATTCCCTCTCGTCCTGCCTGCTGACACGAGGGAGAAGAGGCCAGCTCCCTCCTCTCTACAACCTCCTTTCAGGTAGTTGTAGAGAGCAATGAGGTCTCCCCTCAGCCTCCTCCAGGCTAAACAACCCCAGCTCTCTCAGCCGCTCCTCATAAGGCCTGTTCTCCAGCCCCTTCACCAGCTTCATTGCTCTTCTCTGGACTCGCTCCAGAGCCTCAACATCCTTCTTGTGGTGAGGGGCCCAGAACTGAACACAGGATTCGAGGAGCGGTCTCACCAGTGCCGAGTACAGAGGGAGAATAACCTCCCTGGACCTGCTGGTCACACCGTTTCTGACACAAGCCCAGATGCCGCGTTCCTGTGACCCCCCTGTTCGCAGGTCCCCTCTGTTTCCCGCCGCCCCCCCCCACCCCGTACCCTGTGCGCGCGGAAGGCGTCCAGCACGTGCCGGTAGGCGGGCGCGCGCCGGCCGCCGGGGCCGCTCGCGTGGCGCAGCTCGCGCAGCAGCGCGCGGAGGGTCCGCAGCGGGGGGCCCAGCGCCGCCATCGCCCCGCGCAACGGCTGAAGGTGGAGCGGCCGGGCCGCGCTCGAGGCCCCGCCCACACGTCTGGGAGTGTGTTTGTGAGGTCTCCGGTGCTAAAGCGATGTTAGACGCCGCGCGCGGTCCCAGGAACGGGCGCGGATCCTCCCTCCCCGCCTTGATATGGTGGGGAAAAAATATTTTAAAAAAAAAAAAAAAAGAGGGAAAAAATAATCCACCCCAGATGGGACTCGAACCCACAATCCCTGGCTTAGGAGGCCAATGCCTTATCCATTAGGCCACTGGGGCTGCTACAAAAGTTGTTCGCGCGAGAGGGTTCTTCAGTCACGAATCCGCCCTCTCGGCGCAGTTTACGGGCGGCGCTTCCTCGCGCGGACCGGAAGCGGAAGCCGCGGGGTGCGCCGGGAGCCGCGCGGGGCGGGGCGGTGTCATGGCGACCCCTGGGGCGGGGCTGGCGGGGCTGTGCCCTCGGGCCTCTGCCTCGGCGGGGCTTAAAACGCGTTCGTGGCTGCGGGAAGGGCGGTGTCCGTGGCTCCGGGGGGGATGCTTCCGCGCGGCGGCTTGGGAAGCGCCCCGCGTCTATTTGTTTGGGCGGCGCTGGACGCCCCACGGTGTTTTACGTGTAAGCGCGGGGCACGTCATAGAATCATAGAATAACCAGGTTGGAAGAGACCCACCGGACCATCGAGTCCAACCATTACGTCTCGACAACTCTTCTTTTATTCAGGTTAAAGCGTTGATCCAGCAGGTGCTCGAGGTTGAGGCTGCGGGCCACGCACAACACTGACAAGAAAAAACTGTTCTTTTCTGAGATTTCTTTTTCAGAACACCAGTTAATTCAAGCACAAAGGCTTGTAGTGATAGGATGAGGGGCAATGGGTGTAGACTGGAGAGGGGCCGATTTAGACTAGACATAAGGAAGAATTTCTTCACAATGAGGGTGGTGAGGCACTGGCACAGGTTGCCCAGGGAAGCTGTGGCTGCCCCATCCCTGGAGGTGTTCAAGGCCAGGTTGGATGGGCCTTGGGCAGCCTGGTCTGGTGGGAGGTGTCCCTGCTCAGGGCAGGGGGGTCAGAACTAGATGATTTTTTTAAGGTCCCTTCCAGCCCAACCTATTCTGGTTCTAATACATAAGAATATATTAAGGAATATATATTTAAATAAAGCATATATAATAAAGAATGCTTGCTCTTTCTAAAACTAAGAGTTTTATTTTGACCAACATTTACAGTAACACTGCCCCCCAAACAACAATGAAAGACCCAACAAACCCCCCCCTCACGCTTTAAGTGAAACCTCTTGTTTTGAGAAACCACAGAGACAGGGCTAATCTGTACATTCCTCTTTATTTAATACAGCACAGACACGTGACACATAGAAAAAGAAAAGTACACTCATGAAAAAAGCCTGTCGCGGTCGGGGACAGGGAACAGCTACGCCACATGGAGTAAGGCTCCTACTGCAGAACAGGGGTCTGCCGGCAAGGTTGTATCCCAGAGCAAAGTTTGCTGCCAAAGAAGTCTTTGCACTCCTTTCAGGAAAGCAGAAAATAAAAGGGCAAGTCCCTCTCAGAACAGGTGGAGTCGGCATTATCTGAAAGGTGTGCAGGATACAAACCCTTTCACCACGTTTGGACAAAAGCACTGACACACTGAGAAATGCTCTCCAGCTATTCTTGCAGAGGGCCAATAGTCCTGACCTCTGAAAACATCAGACTTCTCAGGGATAGCAAACCTGAGCATCTAGAAGGAGTGAAATCATCAAGTAGTCACACAGAAGAGAGTTAAAATTAGTCTCCCCGTTTGGGCTCTGCTAGCCACAACTGGGAATGTGCAGGGGAACTAACCGGCTTTCCAACTAACAAAAGACTAACAGCCATTAAACTGACCAGAACAATATACACATTTGGAACTGATGCAGGCTTTTGTGGCAGCAGCTTCTTCCTTCTCCTGCTTCAGTTCAGGATGGAAATTAAGCAGGCACCAGTTCCTCTGGCAAAGAGCCTTACACACGTTTAAAAAAATTAAAATACAAAAAAGGGAGACAGGTGTATTTACAAAATCCATGGCTGGTACAGTACATCATTTTTAAGACACACTAAATGCTACAATCTTTCAGGTCCTGAGATTATTACCAAAAAACCCCAACAACTCAAAACTTGTGTTCAGGTCCAGTTTTATAAGGAGAGAGGAAAGAAATCACACATTTAAAACACAGTATCCCTTGAAGTTATTGGAACACACCTCCCTAAAAATCCAAATAAAAGTGGTGCCAACTACCCACACGTAGCTGCGTTTGGTCGTTCAGGCTTGTTGTCACAAGAGGGGAGCATTTCACAGGGGAATTTCTCTGGAGAGCTTGTCAGGTAAGCAGACGGCTGTGGGATCCTCTCTCCGTCACTAAGCCCTATAGTTTGAAATACACAAGTACCGAAAGGAGGAAAGTGACCTTGTACAAATTCACGCTGGACTAAGGAAAGCATCACAGGAATCACCAACTCAAACAGGTTTGCCATCTCGTAGGAACAGTGCATTCCTGTGAAACTCAGGAATGCAAAGAATTCTAGTTGCAATTCAACATTTGTTTATTAAAAAGAAAAAAACCAAACGAACAAAAACTTGACCCTCGGTTTGTTCTGAGCTACCAAGTGAAAGGCAGGAAAACACTTTATCCGTGTTTCTCAGTCTTCCATTGCCTTGGGAATCACAGCAAGTCAGGTAGAGTCTAGGTGGCTATATCCAAACTTGCTTTTATATATATATATATATACACACACACGCACACACACACACTAAAGGTGACACCAAACAAAGGACACGGAGGCCAAACCTCTGTTGAGGGGATGATCCCCGCTACCATTAGCTATGCAGGCAGGTGTTTGGACACTGTTCTTGTCTGAGCCTTTTTATCAGGCAGAACTAAAGGGACTCACACTCACACCGGTTTTGTTTTTTATTCTTCCCAACAAAATACTCTGAACATCATCGTGCTTTTGTATCATCAGAAGTTATCACCACAGATGCCCCTTTATCATAAGCGTCTGACTTTAAGCTAGAGAATGGCAGCATTTTAAGGATTACTCATGAAATGCTTCTAACCCTCCACAAAAGAAGCCTACAAGAGACAAATCACATAACGAGAGTACCGGTTTCACTGCTAAAATATAACGCTGCTCAGTAGACTTCTGGGATAAATAGTAGTAGTTAATTTTGTTTTGTTTTTTTTTAAACAGTAGTCCAAAAATAAAGTTTCTCCATCTATTTTTCCAGTATGGATCTCGAGAACTATGCAAGAACATAGTACTAATTGCTGCATGATGGAATCACCAGCAATTAAACACACACTACAGTTCTCACCTCTGAACTAAATTGTTATTTGTAGTTACATACAAGAAGACTAACAGATCAGTGAGAATTCCCAGGGGATCATGATTTATTTGAAGATCCAGCTACTGTGTAGCCGATAACTCCCCTTGTTTAGAAGCCACTTCATTTAAAGGAGAAACTTATATACTTCACTTCTGATACCGGAAGGAAACCCGGGATGTCTCATTAGTTTCTCCCTCGATCCAATCTATGTTACAAAACACTTCTGCGACTTCTTAAACCAATTTTAAGAGCGGAATATTCGAAACAAGTCTCAGACTAAAACCTGTCCCAAGAGGCGATTTTAGGTACTTCAGACACTTGACACTTGGTGTTGCACCAGTGAAAGGGTTTCTTTTTCAAAATAAAAATTTCTTTCTTCACGTTAGCAAAAAAGACTTCTGAAGTACAGACATTCAAAAAAATATTCCATTTTCTTTGGGTAAAACTTTCAACACGTTAGGAGGGGTAGCTGGGGAAAGGAATGCAGGTAACACTGAAACACGTAAATACGTCTCTGCATAGTTGATATTAGTGACTACTAATCAAACTAAGGCTTTATCTAGAAAAAGCTGAGAACACAAGAAAGTTTCTTCCCCCACTCCCCTGCTGAAATCCAGTAAGTCTCAAAGAAGCTCTGGCTGCCTCAGCAGCTACTTGGTTTGCCTGCAATGGTGGTATCTCCTGACTGGTTTTGGTTTATTATCTCCTTCCCTTTTTCTCTTGGTACTAGACAGTAACAAACACAACCATCTGTTGATAAAACACATCTGCACACACTGCTGGGCAAAGAAAAAGAATTCCCAAACAACCAAAACCCCTTAGTATTGAGCACGACAGGAGTCAAATACAGCGTACACTGCTTGCTTTGGATTACTTCACCATGAAGGAAAACTTAGTAGCTAATGGTTATTATTTAAGCAGGAGATGACAGCAAGGGAGGAGACTGAAATTCACTTCTAGATACAAAACATGGTTTGTTGTTTGTTTTCCAGAGTTGCTTTATAGAATTATAGCTGTCAAAAATGGCTACAAAATACAGACCTATATGCTTGACTACTGACAAGATTAACACAGTTTTATTTATGAGGAGTGTGCAAAAACAGCTGTAGGGAATCTTTGTTCTTCCCCCAGTTTTGGGCCAGTTCCAGGCCATGCTGATCTCGCAGCATAACTCATAGCAGCAGCAGGGCTTTCTATGGCCCCAAAAGGCTATTACAGCAGCAAGGGATCACTAGGTCATAAAAGAAGGATGATGAAGCCACACCAGAAGTTTCCACAAACAAAGCTTTCCCCTACACAACTGTTCTCTTTCCAGTGGCCCAGTAAGCATACTTCTGGCTGCTTATTTTGGCAGTGATTTCTTAAGCAGTAGACAGATACAGTTTTTTTTCAGAACAGCAGCATTTGTTAAAAAACACTGCAATAGTCAACCATCATCACCAGCTGTAGATTCCATGATCTCACAGATCAGCCTAGGATGAAAAAAACCCCAAACATGTGTGCCCAGAATGAATTAAACAGCAACAGGAGAGCCCCATTAGCTCATTTACTGCCACAGGTGAACACGGCAAACTCCACTGAAGTGATCTCACTGATGCACCTAAGGCAGATTAAGAAGCACCCTCACTACCACTCCACCTGGCTGAGCCACCAGAAAGCCCTGTCTTTGACTGGCACCATTAGAGTGATAGAAGAAATCCACCTATGCCCTAGTTTACATAAACAGGTTCACACAAACATGTGAAGACAAGCTAAGAACTAAAATAGCAGTCAGGCTACTCTCTGTCACAGGAACACACTGTATTTGGTATCTTATTTTCTGCTCTCTCATTGGGTTCCCCACCTATGAAGAACTCTTTATTCCATTCCCATTCTGGAAAGTAAATGCTTCCTTTTCATATATTGCAAATTAGCTCTTCCACAGAGGAAGCACATCACCATGCTAGCAAGGTTTAGTGATGCGTCTGTATGTTAAGTTTCTCACTTGCTCAACAAGTGAACTGCTAATTTCAGGTATGCATGTTTATAACACTCATAAGTTAGACAGATCCTCAGCACAAAATTGTTAAAATCACTAGATTATCTATTGCAGATTACTAATTTTGTCAGGGAACAAGGAAACGAGCACAGACATTATGACAACCTGCAGCCAACAACACAGAAACTCATTATATTAAGAGAACAAACCATTAATGAAATCTCAATAAACTGAGGAAAAGTACAACTAGGAAAGTATTTCATGGTGAATGATTTAGGCAACATGTGAAGTGCAGCCGTGTTTAACTTCAATTACCAGCTGTACTCTTGCAGGTTTTACCGACCTCCTTAAATACGATGCATGGTATAAAGTGGCAAGTTTGGTAAATGTAAGAATCCTTGCAATAACTGGTGTCAAGCAGACAGGACAAGCCGTGCACAAAATTCCTTGCAATTCATCTCAACTCAAACTTGATCCAAAATGCTCTTTTAACCTTCTTTCCTCTCCATCTCCTTGGGGCTGCCAGCCACATGTCTTTGCCTCAGATTCTGTAATTACGTGAAGTGGCCTGATACTCAATAAGGTTGCCAGAAAGGGCCCATAATGTTTTACTTGTGACCTAGTTAAGATCCAAATTAAAAACCTTCAAAGAATGCAAGTTTCATTCCCAGTAGCCGCTTCCTTTCTCTCACACACGTTTAAGCACACTCACACACGCTCTTTTATTGTACTGCCATCTTTGCACAAACGTTCACCTTTAAAGTGTTTAACAGAGCCAGCAGAAAGTAGGACAAACAGGTTTCTCAGGAATATTGCTGTAGATGTGTGTGCACGTGTGTAAGTGAGAGAGAAAAAACACACAAGCACACAGGACCAACGCCATGGTACAGCAGCTATGAAGTTACACACATCACACACTTCTCTCTTTACAAAAGGGAAAAAATAGTGTAACAGCATAAAGCCATCTTGGCAAGCTTAAGATTTTCCTCCAAAATGCCTTCCAGCACTCCAGGATCTCTGAGAACAGTTTAAAGAGGGTAGGAAAATAAAACTAAAAAAAAAAAAAAAAAAAAGGCACTTAAACAAAGGACAAAGGCCTGAATCAAGTAGGTCATGGAGGGTAACAGCCATTTCACCAGAGCTAGGACCAATCAAAATCTACCAACCTTTCGTTAATTTCTATAAAATTAAAATTGCATAAAGTGTTAATTAATCAGTCATTTACCTACTGCTTTCACGTTCTTGTTCATTTTATGAAAAAAAAAAAAACCCAAAACAAAACAACAAAACCAAACAAATCCAAACAAAAAGCAAGTGTCCCTTTATTCCCCACCCCTCCCCCCCAGTTCAACAACAGATGAAAGTGAGGTGTGGGAAGAAGCCTTCCACAGTGTGATTTGGCTGCAGGCTTTCCCTGCAATGCCATTTTCAAAAAATATCCAATACAAAAGCAGAAGAGGGACTACTGTGCCTCCACTCAAAAAAACCCCCCAAAACAAACAAACAAAAAAACCCCACAACAACAAAAAAAACCCAAACAAAACCCAAACATCCCAGCACTTCTAATCCACCTGTGGGCAAAACTACTCAAAAGAAAACCAAACTGTAAACTAGATTAAAATTTGCTAATAAATACAGCCAAAAGTTCATTTTATGAATGTAGCAGCAAATGTGATAAAGTTAGTTGGAGTCCAAGATGACTCCCAGAGGGTTAATGGTTCACACAACTGATGGCAGCTTGGGAGAGTTGTAGGATTTCTCTGTTTTCATGTCCTCAAGGGTCTTGCACCAAGTGGAGAAGGAAAGGTCAGGTGATGGGACTGCAGGAAGGAAACAGGCTCTTGGCACCTGTCCGATCCCCAAATCTGTGCATCAGACAACTTTGATTGGATTCAAACAAGAAGCTGAACCCAGATAATTAAAAGTTACTTCTGATTAGCAGAAAACAGATGTGAAACCCACAGCATCCACACTTGTGACTTAGTTGATCAGTATTAGTCATGTATCTCATATGAGAGAAGGCTGGATGTTTGCATCTTGGAGTGGGAGAACACTGCAGTTCAGAGTCCAAGGTCTCAGGAAACTTTGCAGCCTGTTTTTCATCTAGCCTGCCTTCTTTCTTTGCAAGTGTCTCAAAAGAACTTAAAATAGCTACCACAACTTTTGGGACTTTGGATCATGTAGCAGAAAATATTACCCAGGTGGTTTTAATACCTAAAACCTGTGTTTGAAGTTATTGCTTGCATTTGTTTGGGGCTTTCGGTGAGCTTAGCGTGTTAGCTCATATACGGTCCCCAAACCATGTTCAGCCTTGCTGCCTAGAAAAGACAGCTCTACTTGGCTTTCTTATTGCTTGTGAATACTGAGGGTTATTTAGTATGTACAACTACAGTTTATTTATTAACAAAGGCCCTTAAAAAGTAGTAAAAACCTGGGGGGGAAAGTCATTAGAAGAGCTGCTGTACAGAAAACAGTAAAACATTAACCTAATTTTGCATTTGGACTTGCAGAAATCGTTCACTTCCCCATCTTGTTTATGCTACCTGCAAAGGTCTCTGGGAGCCACCCTATTATTTCCTTCAATTTGGTCTTACTAGGTTTAACCAGGGAGAACAGGGAACAGGACACACCGACCCTTTGATCAGCATGTTGCTGATTCCAAAGAAGCTCAGGAGCATAATGACTGAAAACGGTTAGCCTGGGGGCACTGTTTAAACTGTCTTCACCAACAATGCATGGTCATTTTTATTCTCATTATCCTACTCATAATTAAGCATTCATTTACTTGTTTCCCAAGACTGAGACGCTCAATAAGCCACACAGACAGGCCTACTCCTATCCTCCTTAAGATTTAGAGAGGATCCTCCTCCAGTGAAGATGAGGCATACTTCCAGGAGGAGAGGAATACTGAAAGGAAATTTGTGCTGTAGTTATAAAAGGTTCAAGGTCTCCCAGTGTAAAATTTCACTAAGTATGAAGACAAAAGATGGCAATTTGAATGAGATGCCTTGATGAGAAAAACATAGAAGAGGTAGAACTATCTTAGGACAGGGTCTTTAAACGTCTTGTCACCTGACTGCTCACTGCTGCAACTCCCCTAGCTACACGCAATGTTAAAAGTATCAGATTTGACATAGGTCAGAGAATCAGCATCCTGACAGAATTGTTAGGCCTCAAAACCCAAAAGTTGTCTTCCTTCAACCCTTCCTGGAGAAAAGAGGAAAAAAAAAAATCAGATAAAGCTTGCAATCTAAATAACGTATGCTATTTTGACAGAATTTGCACAGTATTAAGAACACCAGAGTCTATGTAGCTGCATGTTTCAACTCTAAATAACCTTGATGACGGAGATGCAAGCTTTTCTATTCAACACATCACATACAAAATATCAGCACTATCTAAAAAGCATTTAATTGGCAGATGCTGTAGAATGAAATTAACAAACTAATGCTTATTTTAATTCAATCTGACTTTCACACAAGTGTTGTGCAAAAACATTTATTGCTGAGCTCAACCCAACATTTTTATACTAAATACACAATATATTATTTTAAATTCACGTATATATATTTATATAAAATTAAAATGAGCTCTAAATAGAAAAGAAATTGTTGTCTGGTCTAAGAAAAATAAATCACATGTAAAAGAAACCTGAAAGCTATAAGTTAATCTAGCAAAAAACACTGAAGATTCATTACTCATGAGTCAAAATCTCTCTGGAAGGTACAAGATAACCAGTAGTCACTGGTTCAATCTCAAATCAAACTACTGGAAAGACTAGCTACTAGGAATTTCAGCATCTCTGATCAAAGGAATGTTCTGGGGTTGAAGGAGAAGGGGATCATACTAGTTTATTTGCTTCTTTCCCCTATGACTTATTTCAGTTTCTGCCATTCTCACCTTTTATCTGACAGCGCAAGGGACTCGACAGCAAAGTTCTGTCCTAGTGTTGAAAGTGCAACATGTGCTGGGTCCTCCCTAACCTTACACATGAACTAGTTGATGTATTGCTATCCAAAAACCCCCCAAAAGCCAGCTTTGCAGTCTTGTGCTACCAGGTAAGGAAGAGTCCAGGTCAGGAACTCCCCAGGCCAGCAGGGGCTGGAAATGCTGGAGACAACCCATTCAGCCCCCAGAAGAGAAGGCACCTCTGGTCGCTTTTGAACGACTCCTCTTTGGCTAATGCCTGAAGCAGTACTAACCTGGCTCTGGAATAGTTCATGATCAGCTTTTGTTAACTAGCAAATCAGTAAAATGCATGGCTTTTGGGAGGAGTCAGATGAAAAACGAGGAAGATCTAGAATAACTAAAGATCTAGAATGAGTAAAGAACGGGTTGTATTTTATAAAATATACGAATAGGACATTACTTGATTTTTAGTAGCAGATAAGCACAAGGCAAAGGAAGAGTTTAACAAATGAAAGGACTGGAAAGTCAGTGTGCCTTTCAAAAGAGATGCAGGAAAGAAATGCTAGTCTGACCAACAAAACATGGGTTTCCTTTTCACATAAATGGAGAGATTTCCACCTCCTTCCTCCCTTACGTAAGCGTCTTTATATTACAAAAAATATCAAACAAGGAGCAAGGGATTTCGCAGTAGTCTGTCTCTCACATCCTGATGCACCAGGAGATCCATTTTTGAAGACAACTCTCTAATGAGACTGCATCTGTAGGCTCCCTAAAGCCAAACAGCTTGTAAAGCTAGAAAAATGCCCATATCGGACACTGTATGTGTGTAAGGGTTTAATTGTAATGCAAAGTATCCCAGCACCACTTCTACTCTACACAGCCTTTGGTCCCCAACCATATAGCACGCTCGGGACCTACGCGTCATCTTATACCGGGCACTTTGGGAACTAATGCAGCGGACGATTCCACCTTACACAATGGATGGAGAAACCTATTCTAGCTCCTCTCATGCTTCAACTCTTCATGGGACATCATCCAGAAAAAAAAAAACCAAACGTTTGTGCTGCTGTGGGTTTGACGATCAATTTCTCTTAAAGGCCAATCAGAGCAGATAAAAAAACTTGTTTCTTTAGGCAAGATCACACTATGACCAGTCTGCATGACCAGGAGGACCAGTCCTCCTTTTCCTTCTCTCTTTGATCAAGTATTGTTTTCTTTTTCTTCTTCCTCTCACCACAGTGCTTGGGATCAGAATATGTAAACATCGACAGAAACAGCAGCCCTGTGACAATAAGCACTTTCCCAACTGGGCAGATTCTGTCAGCCAACCAGAACTGCTTCAGCTCCCTTGCTTGTCCAGATGTCACTGGTTTTTCCGCTGTAACTTAGTGTCCCCTTTACTTTGGCCTCCATCTGCAGTTTAGACACAGGAAAAGAAAGGGAAAAATAAAAACATGAGTGAAATTTTATAACTTACTGCAAAAGTGATAAGAATTTGGCACCTTCAACTTCAACATCACTAAAAAGTATATTTGTCTTCATAGGGTGGAAGACTTTGCATCTTTTCTGTAGTTCATTTATTACAAATACCACTGCTGAAACCTGAGACAGCAGCAGGCTTCACAACAAAAGACACCAGCTTTCTAAAAATTAAGTTGTAGGTTGTGGTACTGAAAAAAAATTAACAATCATAGCTTTCTTTAGAAACCTTCATACTGTAACAAAGCATTTTTAGTATTCAGCCCATGGCACTCACTGTCACAAAAATTAAGGTTGTATCAAATATAGCCAATTGGTTTGTTTTCACACCCTCTTAGACCCTTACACTGCCCAGTTTTTTGGTACTGACGACTCCGAGAATGTAAGGAAGAATCCCCACCAAGTCACTGCCACCCTTCCTGTTCCTTCTCCCGGCAAAAAAAAAATAATCCCACCCTACAGGTAGCAAAGACGGGACACTAAACTGCACTTTCTAATGCTTTATGATTTTTTTTTCAGCTCTAAGCCTTACAAAGAAGATGTTCCCCTTCAAGCTTTTCTTCTCAAAATATACAACTCTTACCAAGGATAATATTCCCAGGGAAGGCAGACCTTCCATTAGAAAACCATCACAATGTTCACACATGTATACAATCTTACAAGAAACAGGAAGAAACTACTAGCAGGAAGGTCAGGTTCTCCTCCAAAGGAGAAACTGAGTGGAAAACCCAATCTTGCCGTTACAGACTTTATGCAGCCTGTAAACAATCACGCTAGGATCCAGTAACCAGCATTCCTTTTTCCCCCGCTAGATGAATTTTTATTCTTAGGTGTTTAGAATTGCTACAATAAAGCATTGTTGAAATTTTTCTGTTCCAGACATTGAAGACCAGTAGAAAGAAATTGTTAAGGTTCTAAAAATACCGCTATGATAGAATGTGCACTGTTTCCTTTTACCAAAAGCTTGTCCCTGTGTTGTGCCTTCTCTAAACTAATTTCAATTCTGGTGGATGTTTTATTTCAGTCTAGGGCAGAAATCTGACTTTTAAAGTTAAAAATAAGAAAACATATGATATCTTTACCTGTGTAAGCTTGCTGCAAGTGAGCAGGCAGAGGTGAGTGAGACAGCGTTGCTGCGTGCTGAGCACCTGGCTGTAAACCCTTCAGTAAGTCTGGGAAAAAAGGGAGAGCAACAAAGATAAAAAAAAAAAAAATTAAGCACAGAGGCAGCTTTTGTGAAATACAAAGTTTTTATTTTTATAGTGTGGCTGTAGCAGCATGCTAATTCACACAGATTTCTGAAGGTATATCTCAACAACAAAATATAAATACCTGACAGCATTCTGATGGCTGGAATAAGTCAATAGAAACAGACCTATTCTGGTATGGTTAATCAAAAGCCAGAGCACGGACCATGCATCGCTCCTGGGATGCAATGCTTCATACCATTTCCTTCGGAGGAAGGACCAAAAATGGATATAGGTTAAAAACCTAAAGAATTTGTCTTTCAAAATCTGGGAAAAAATAACTGCCATCTTAGCTGGTATTTCCTCATCAGAGAACTGTTTGATATCTGAGATCCTAAGCCATTCCTGAGTTTAGGATACTGAGGAATCACCATCTTAAGTCTCTTATTTGTATGGTGACATTTAGAGCCTCTTAAGCTATATTCCTTTCTAAAGACAAAGGATTAAAAGTTAACCCCCAAAAGCATGTTCAAAATTAAGTACATATTGTGAATATAACGATGTTAAGCTTATCAACAGTGATTCATAACACTTGGATAATTACATAAACAAAGTTTTACCAGTAAAAAAAAATCACATTTACTCTCCTGTAGGGATTTTAATGAACAAAACTTCAGTCTCGGAACTTTACTGTTTCCCTTCTTAATTTCCATTTGCAGGATGCATCTCTCCCTATAGCACAGCATGATAACTAATCCCACTCACTCACTCTGAGTTAGGCTGTGGTGGAAAGCCGCTGAGGTAGATCCCGAGGTGGTTGTCACTCCAGCTGTGTCCGTCCCAAAGCCAAGCAGCTCCAAGGGAAACTGGAAGGGCACGGTCACAGGAACAAGGCCACCCAGCATCCCAAAAGGAGTTAATGGTGCAGACGTCACGTTCTGACTGGTTACAGACAGGGGTGATGCCATGAGAGTCAGAGGTGAGGCATTAGCCAGTAACGATGCTCCTGCTGTTGACTGTACAAAGAAAAGGAGTACTTCAAGATTTTGAAGCTTTGAGTTGTACTCTTCAAAGAGGCAAGAATGGACCATTTTTATTAAGTGTGGCCCTATTAAAAAGTGTATTAAACTATTAATAAATATCTACTTATCCACCTAGGAAGTCTTCCCACTGTTCACCTGCTAGGAAAGTACAATTATAGTTCAGATTCAGACATGACAGTATGGTTCATCTCATGTTTTCCTTACCACCCTTGCAGGTAATTTCCTGTTTCCTTTCTAATTAGGCACTGGGTCTACAGTTGGAATCAAATGCAGATTTTTTTATTACATTAATAATATAAAATTACCAAATGCAGATTTGAAGTTCTTGAGAAGCACAGCATTACACTTCCCTCTCCAAATCTGGGTCTTAACAGAACACTAACTTAACTTCTGAAGAGGTTTGAAAATAAGGATTTAAGCATTAGAATCCCTGTACTTCCAGAGAAGTCAGGTTACCAAGATGCAGAAATACACATGTATGCATGTGTATGCACATGTCAAAGCAAAAGGCAAAAGGATAATAATATTTCCATTCTACAAAGGTCACAATGAAGTTAATGTTGCTGTAGTTAAATAATGAAAGCGCAAGATTAGCCAGAACATTTTAGCTCCAACAGCTCCCACATCACATTAAGTCCCCTAACATTAGAACATTTCATTGCTGTTTAACAATCTTTACTTTGTGATGCATATAGTAGTTTCATATGCTAATATTTAGTTCTCTAATGATCTATTACACCACAAAACAGTACAGAGAGCATTTCAAAACAGACAAGCTCAGATGTTTCAGATAATTGAGTTAAGAAGACTCAGACCGAACAGGACTTCAGACCTCTGCATTTAGACAAGTAAGCTTAAACTAAACCCAAAACTTAAAATCATTTTAATGAACACATGAGATTAAAATGAAAATGAAATCTCCTAGAGCTCTGTAATGTCAACTTACAGCAACAGCAAAGTGATGAAAATTCCTAGCAGGGGTAAAGTTTCCATTACCAGTTATGGTCTTAAAATGTTCAGCTCAAAGCAGTTAAAGAAAGGTTAGTTGCTGCTTATGAGAAAAAGTTTTAAAACACTAACCCTGTAATTACAGATATGATTTTCCTAGCAAGTGTTTGTATTGGTCATCTTCGGAGTGACAGCTTCCAACATACACACCATCTTACAAGTAAAAAAGAAATGGACGAATAACTTCAACATATAAGATGATTCTCTTTTGCCTTTAAAAGCACTAATTTCGCAATAAACCTAAGCACAAAAAATGACAAATGTTCACTATGTAATCTTTACCGTGCAACAAAATAAAAGAAGTGCACCAATGTCTCACAAGTGTGGTTTTGTAAAATGCATGAAAACAGAAAGCAGCCCTAATGTGCCCTGCCAAGATCTTGCTTACCCTCTCAAAAAGTTGAGTTCAGCAATGGAAAGAGCTACAGAGAATGTCCTAAATACTTGCACTACAGATGTTTCTATTTAGCTCACCTATGGCAGCACTTAATAAAAGGGTTCATCCTGGTTTTGTAAATTTGAGTCACGAAAATCCTTAAAAGCCTGAGTCAGATTCTGCTCAAGAGTACTAATGGCAGGTAGAGGGTTTTAAGGAAATCACATGCTAATTGCTGGCTTTTAGGTTAATTTGGCTTTATGTTCTTAAGTTGTAACTTCAGTGTATTCCAGAGTAAAATTTCTGTGGAGCTACAGCAGGTGTAAGCTTATATCGGGGTAAATAACTGCAACAATCAAAAGGAAAAAGGAGAGAAGCACTTCATGGAAGCTCTCTCTAGTTAGGAACATCTTTATTATCACATGAAATCACCTACTCTGATCTTCAGTGTAAGCAGACCAGGATATTTTACTGAGCAACTCCGGTACCTTTCTCATCTTCTGACTGATTAAAAGCATCTCATAAGAACTAAATCCCTAAAACTTTAGCAGAAAAAAAAAAGATTCATTTAGTCTTATGCAAGGTTTTAAGAGGGGTAACTAACTCTTTAGTACTTTGTACCTACCAACTAGCCTAGAACTGGTTACGTTCAGCAGCCAGCCATTACTTCTTTATGGTTAAATAAAGCCTTCTTATCACAAATCTCTTCCCCTTCAGCGTACTTGGAGTGTGAGGTAATTTGATTCTATCTTCTCCTGAACAGGGTCCACTGACTAAGCCTCTGTCTGCACAGTAGCAACAGTCGTATTCCATGGTTTATCTTCCTTGTGTCATTCGTCTGAACCATTTCTAGGTTATCAAAGTAACTTCTGAAATGTCACACCCCTCCTCTCCACGTAAAGTCTCAGTAAGTGCTTTAGTGAGAGCAGGTGCTGCTCAGTACCTATAGCTGATTTCCCCCTCTATACACCAACACACCTTATTTGGCAGCATTACAGTATGCACTCGTGTTACTTGATTACCTACCACACCCCGCCCAATCCTCTTTAACATTACTGTTGGCTAAAATTCCTGGGTAATCAGTGTTTCTGAAAAAAATTACTTGCCTTTAACTACCAGAAGGTTTGCCAGAATTCATCTCATCATCCAACACAGTACTATTTACTTTCCTCATCTGTTATCTTTAAGCACTAGCACACCCATTTCACACTTTCTTCTACATCACAGCAATTGTATCCACTGGATTGTGTTGATTGCAAAAGGGAGAACCAACTCTGTTCCCAGTCCATTGACTATAGCCTTTTGTCTCCTCCAGGCACCTTCCAGATTACCCAAACTGCATTGTACCTTGCTCAACCCTTCTCTAGACATCAGTGGCCCTTAAACAGCATATGCGTCGTGGTTTTTTTCATTCAAAGTACCCAAAATGATGAGAAGGCGGTGTCAGAGCCTGCCAGACAATTCTTACTTACTGTAACAGACTTGAGGTACAGTAGGATGAAAGACCATAGAAATGTCTTGTAAAAATCATCCCCCTTCTGTTATTTAGCTGCATTAAAAAATAACTGATAGCAAGCTTAACGATGATAAAGCATTGCCTGAAGCCGAGTATACATCACTGCCATGCAATAACTAGGTATGCTGCTCAGAAAAATACAAAGCTTTTCCATTTGCTGTACATCAAGACTACTTTACAGCGATACTGCTTTTCTTCACTTAACTAGTGAAGGCTTCAGGATAGAGAGAGCAATAGAGAGAGAAAATCCACAAAATATCTCAGTAATTAAATTATTTCCAGTAAGTAATATGTGCAACTCAGGAAAGTCATTTGTCTTCTGGGTAAATGGGTTTGCACGGCTTTTAGAACAAAAGTATTTTCAAAATACTTGTTTTGTATGACTTGTTTTATCCCCAGTGATAAAGTCCTTCATAAGCTCTCTCTCAATTTCTAGGATATCTGTATATTAATGACATGTCAAAGTCTGACTAGATCCTACAAAATAACACGCACATTTAATCACAAATACTAAAGAAAAGGCCTTGCAAGTGTCCATTTTAAAGTCTTGCATTATTCTCAAACAACAAGCAACTGAACTCTAGTTCTGCAAGTTAATAATGAAGCTTGGCTACAAGTGTACCAAGACACCTTTTCACAACCATCATCATTACAAATAAGTAAATATGCAAGAATACGCAAATCCAGTAATGCAAGAATATACCACATCCCCTGAAAATACATCCACACAAATTTTTCTACTGCTCTTAAAAGTGAATTCTGTTCCACAGAATGGACCAACCAGCATTTTACAGCGAGAATTCGTTCCACGCTGATCCTTGCATTTCACATCAGCTAGAAATATCTATTCACTCATGCAAAACAGTTTCATCGCTATTAACGTTTATGCTTGAAGTACGAACACTAAAAATTTATGACATTTTCGAATCAAGATGTTGCAAGAAAAATGAATGTGATAAATAAGAACGTAAAGTTTAAATGTAAACTCATTAGATGCGTACCTGCACGCTGGCTGTTACAACTGGAGACCCTGAGGCAGAAGATGGTCTGTGTGGGGTTGACAGTTGTTTAGTAGCACCCTGTGTTCCACTTCCTGCTCCCCCAGACAGACTAGTTCTACTAGCTCCACTTGAGTTAAGGTTACTGCCTCTGCTGGCAGGTACATTCATTCCAACTCCACCCACATTGTTTTTACCAACAGTTCCAGAAGGAGAAGAGTTGGGCAATTTTGAAGAAGCCTGAGGGTTCTTTGCAGGCTGAAGGCCTGAGGTGCGATTAGAGGGCAGCAAATTCATTGTGGGAGACTGCCTGCTGATATTTACACCACTGGTCTGTTTATGAAGGGGGTTGTTGCTGGAGTGACTACTACTCTGGGAAACTAGTGCACTTGAACTGGAAGAACTGGGTGTTGTCGCGGGCCTGGGGGATGAGGTGGACTTGGATGAAAATTTAGGCGACGCACTGGGCTTGGGTGTCACAGAGGGCTTAGATGCAGTGGGCTTGGGAGAGGCAGCAGGTTTGGGAGAGGCAGCCATGGAGAAGGGAGGCTTGAAACCCTGGGAAGAAACTTGTGACACCATAGCCTTGGCTAAATAGTTACTAGAGGTAGAGGTGCTAGATGTTGTCCGAGAAACCAGTGGGTGAGACACTTGAGAGCCACTTCCAGATGAGGGATTAGACAAAGGCAGGCGATATACTACAGACTTATCTTGAGCCTTGATGACTGGTGATGAGCAAGACAGTTTGGGATTACTACTCAATTTCACCACTGGATTGGTCTGTGATTTACTGATAGTTGCTTGTAAAGGAGATACATATTTTTGTTGTACAGCTGAATGCTGGTGCACCTTTGTTGCTTGTGATGTTGAGGAAGAACCACCTTGAGCCTCAGAAGATGATACCAAGATATTAGCATCCTTGGTTCTTTGAGAAGAGGTGGAAATAGCTGCTTGGGTCTTAGAGGAAGAAACATGAGTCTGCAGAGAGGAGGAAGCAGCTTGGATCTGGCTTGACCTCTGTAGTCCTTGCTGAAGTAGTTTGGCTGGCAAAGGCTCTAAGGAAACCTTAGGATTTTGAATTGAAGATCCAGCAATAAGGCCTGAAGAGATACCAGTGTGAACTAGGTCCTGGGGTTTCTTTGGTACTGGCCCTGTGTGACCAGCAATAAGACTTGATGAATGGGGTGTCTGAGTGGGCTCTGCTTTCTTTGAGGTTGCCAGAGGCAACTTACTCATAATGCTCGCTAGTTTCTCTTCCCTCAGCCCAGGGCGAGGTCTGGATGTTGGTGCATCTAAGGTGGGCCCAAGAGGTGATCCCTTGGCACCATTATTGATAACTGCCAGAGCATCAGAAATAGAGTCCAGTGAGGGTGGGTGGAAAGAGAGGTCTTCATCCAGTGAGTCATCCAAGCAGATCGTCTCTGGAGCTGGTGTACAGCTAGAGCTGGCTGGGGTGCAGACTGGTGTGCTGGAACTCAGTACAGCAGCACAACTCGAATTGACTGAAGACATACAGGTTTTCTGTTCTTTCTTTGGACTGGAGTCCTGAGAATGAAGAGATAAGAAAAGACATGTTTAAAAGCCTTTCCGGAGAAGGATCTAGAGTCTTCAAGTGTGATATTATTATTCTGTAAATTCAGATGAACTAAAGATCCACTATTGAAATTTTCATATTAAGATACCTATGATCTCTAAGTGTCAGTCCTGTGTGCTAACCCAATACTTGTATTTAAAAACCTAGTGCTGCTCTCTACATAACTAGAAGTGCCCACACAGTTAAAAAAAAAAAAAAAAAATCAATGCTGTGAAGAACAGGACAGCTAATCCGATCACCAGGTAAAATTGCTACTGAACTACGACACCACCTAGTCATGCCTAATAAGAACCTCTATCAACTTAACTATGTTACCCTACCAACCACACATTTTTCCAGTGATGCCAGATTTAAATCAAGCCAAAATCACATGCAAAGCACTCATTAAAAGATGTGGAACTTTACTGGAACTACTGCCTCTTTATAGACAATTTTCAAAAACCTAATCCAGCTTTAAGTTGCAAAGCTACACACAAGTCTTTTGTACTACTATCTTTACAGTAATTCATGCCACAAAGTCCTTAAGCTCTTGTAGCATTTCCTGATGGAACCCTTCTGCCAGGATTTTCCTGCATCAGAGGCAGGAAGAGGTTGTATCAAATGGTCATATAGAATTCAGATATTTAAACATGCATTTACCTTCACTTTGGGTTTAGGGGCCAGAATCACCTTCTTCTTTGCCCTAAAACAGAGGAGATACAGGCACATCAGAAGAGAAAAGAAAGGCAAGTCATTTTAGTTTCAACTGTTACCTTGATTATATCCCAATAAACCAGAAGGATGAGTACTGGAGTCTAGCTTTAATAATAAAACATCTTTGAAACAGAGAATGGTTTAAAATACGGGGGAGGGGGGAAAGGGGGAGGAAGATGCAGATTTTAAATCCATTTCTTTGTAATGTATCTCTAAGTAAATTAGATGCAAAATTCACCAAGTTGTTGATACAACCTGATACATATAAGGAGAGCTATTTTTTTAATTTTCAGATTCAGAGAAACTTCAAAATATGAAGTCTTTTCAGCCTCTTATAATCTTAAGAGTTTGTCTACTTGGGAGTGCTTTGTCTACACTGATGTGACCTATAATATTTATATAATTTTACTTTACACCGATGTTTTTGACACTGAGGAATATACTTCACATTCTTATTTATATTCCAAATTTCACAAAAAGTTGCTTTCCCCCTCCCCCCAAAAAAACCCCACTGTTCTGTTGCTTATTGACTATGAAACTGTTGTCTCAAACTTCTGTTCGTTGCAAGAAGCCATTTAAGAAAACTTCCAGGTTCTTTTGCAGTGTAGGTGCACCGCACAGCACTAACTGCAGTTATGTGAGCAAGGACAGCATTTAGTATTAGTCATCATTGTCAATTTAGAAGTTAAACATTTCACACTGCCTTTTCTCATTTCTGTTCCTTCAAGAGGATCAACAGATTTATACCTTACAGGTCATTTATTCTTCTTCCCTAGGAGTATGCCTGGTTAAAAAAAACAAACCCAAATCTTACTGCAGGTGGACCATGACTCAGTTGTACTATTATGTAGAAAAAATATCTCATGTCAATGATATTTATCAAAAAAGTTGCAATTTGGGTGTTATTCAAAGTCAGAATTACTTATTTGAATTCTGTCTGAATGCAGGCAGCTACCAAGCGGGACACAGCATTGTCTGAAAATCAAGAAGGTAAAATTCCACTAAGAATCTGTGGTTACAGAGATATTTCTGAGGAAGAGAAGAGCAGGGAGAACTGCAGCCTGGGTTTAACTTAATCCTCTGCACTGCAAAATTAAGGTATAGTGCTCTGCAATACTTTGAATAAAAAGGTACTAATTCAACAGAACATCTGTTTGAGCAGTCACTTCACAACTAAGTTAAAATACAACGCTGGAAGAACAGTACAGTTACATTAAAGCATTAAAAAAAGTTAACACTAAGTGTCTTCAAACAGATCCCAAAATCTTTTCCTTTTCTCACCTCTGTCCCCTCAAAAGGCAGCAAAAACGTGGGAAAAGATACTATGAACAACCTGAAGATACTAGTAAGTTGTCAACGTTATACTCACGGAGCAGAAGTGAGGTGATTGTGAACACTTCGGCTTTCTTTAAAAAGCATCCTAAAAGGGTGGCGAGAAAAGAAACATAAGGTGATTCAGCAGCAACAATCACAGCACATGACCACCAAACATGCCACTACCCTCGAATTTTCAGAAGAACACTTTGATTTTCTGTCCCAAAAGCAACTAGTAGGTAGTTCACTTATACTGCTACCATGAAGTAGTTCCAGGCAGCCATAAACAGAAGAAAAAAAAAAAGATTTCAAGTTTAGATTCAAAAATACCTCAGTAAATGGCCAAGAAGCCAACACAGCAGAACATCACCTCCTCGGCTGGTCAGGATAAATCCATTTCACTGGTGAAACTGCACCTCAAATACTGTGTTCAATTCTGGACCCCTTGCCACAAGAAGGATGTTGAGGCTTTGGAGTGTGTCCAGAGACGAGCAACAAAGCTGGTGAAGGGGCTGCTGAAGGAAGCTGAGGAGCAGCTGAGGGAACTGGGGTTGTTTAGTCTGGAGAAGAGGAGGCTGAGGGGAGACCTTACTGATCTCTGCAACTACCTGAAAGGAGGTTGTAGAGCGGTGGGTGCTGGCCTCTTCTCCTAAGTGACAGGTGATAGAAGAAAGGGAATGGCCTCAAGCTCCGCCAGGGGAGGTTCAGACTGGATATCAGGAAAAAAAATTTTCATGGAAAGTGTAATCATGCACTGGCAGAGGCTGCCCAGGGAGATGGCAGAGTCCCCATCCCCGGAGCTGTTTAAAAGACAAGTAGATGAAGTGCTCAGGGACATAGTTTGGTGGCAGATAGGAATGGTTGAACTCAATGATCCAAGAAGTCTTTTCCAACCTGGTGATTCTATGATTTCAAATTCTTTCTCCTCAAAGCCTAATGAAATATTCTAAATATTCAACTAAGGGTTATTCTAAACTCTTCACACTATATGTACACACATTGATCATAGGTTTGTTTGTTTGTTGTGGTTGGTCTGCTGTGATGTTTGTTTGTTTGTTTAAAGCACAGTGGAAAAAAGTTAGAATTCAGTAGCCAAGATTGTTTCTAATTTTCTTCAGTATCTTGTATAAGCCATTGTGTACCATTCCTGTGACATCACTACACTGTCGACTTGAATATCCTTTTTTTACTACAGAGCAATATCCATTTTTTACTACATGGCAAGAGTCAGTACAGCAAATCTCAACACTTTACATACTTATTTCCATGTTATCAACTCCGCAGCTGACAAGTGGGAAGTGAAAACAATTCCTGACCTGTACTCTGTCCTATAGCTTCCTACCCAAATGCAGATATAAATAAGCAATCAATGAAAACTTCATCCCCTCCTTTGTTTACAGGTAAGCAAACCAGAACAAACAAGATTTTCCTACACCACTGCTGTCACACTGTGACCACATCACTAACAGCTGTCTAAACAAGAGCTTTTCACCATTAATAACACATCCTGTAGAGTTGCAATATTTATGAAAATCCAAGTATCCACAAATCTCATGTAATCTGGTAAGAAAACACTGATGTCTTCTTGCTACAGTTCCAATGCCTTACTTCTGGGATTGCACTTTCAGCTCCCTTTTCCCATTTTCTTCACTAAACTACCCTCTAGACCTGTATTACGCTGCTCCCAATCAAAGACTACCGAAGGCCTATGAAGAACACTGTGGAGCAAAAGGGTCACTCCTCATTCCAAGTTCAACGTGCCATTTTCTGACCTACCCAGCTTCTCCAGAATATTTCCCTCCCTCCCCAACTCCTTCCTAGTGCTTTGTCTAATCTTTTCCATTTCAGAATGAAAATCCAAAATGCATCCTAGGCCCCAGTAATTTGTACTGTCATCCTTAAGGGTTCAAGACAAAAGCGTAATTACTAGAGAAACAGAAGTCAAAGATATAGTACAAAGAAAGAACAGTGTAGTACATTTTCCAAAGCAAGAACATGCTCGGAAAATAATTCCTCCATTGCATAAAAACATTTAGATATAGAAGTTGATGAGAGATCAGTATGAGATTGTTTCTCTCCGATCATGATTTCACGCCAAGTGTGCTGTTTGACCTGCGCAAAGTGTATGTGCTGCAGCTAGTCCATCTGCATGATCACCTCCAAAGATGATGAAACTCTTGGAATTAAAGGAGATATACTTTGTCCTTAAACCTCTTTTTTGAACATACACACATTTAGGTTGCAGGCTTTTTTCAGCCACACATGGAATTAATATACAACCCAGTTACAAAAAAGTGGGTTACATGATTTGAAAAGGCTTTGGGATCCTTTAGGACAAAAAGTATTTCTCTAAATCCATGAATAAAACAATCTCCTGGGGCAAAGTATGGAAGTTGCACACACAGAAAATTCATGTGACAAAGGTAGTTCCATTATATACAGACAAATGTACAAGGTAAAATTTAAAGTTATGGTTGATACCTTACCTCATGCTTCTATCCTAAGGTATGAGGAAGATAAAATACAGTTAACTTTGAAAGAGCAATAAGCTTTTCCTCTGGGATGAGCCCACAAAGTCCTGGTACCTTACACATACTCGGATTAGTAAGAACTCCTTCTTAAATATATGACCATTTTCAACATTAAAGGGCTAAGTTTTTCCCCCCCTGTTTACAAAGCTCCTCCTCTCAAGGCCACATATAAAGGTAAAAAAATTATAAGCCTTCAGCATGATAATCCCTACCCTAACACCCCAACAAGATGAGCATCCAGCACATGAAAAACACATACTGTATTAAGAGTTACCACCGTCAGACTCCAGGAAATACTTGCATTTCCTCCTTCCACACAACCATCTGCCTGCAAACTACAATACATCACTTCCTAAACAGAAACCAGGGAAGCACCTCCCTGTAAATACAGCACAATCTGTAAAACTTTAGGGTACCAAAACTGCCCAGTTCATAAATGAAGTCTTGCTGGTCAACAGAAAATTATGATTAGGCAGCTCTTGGGGTCTGCTTGGTTTGTTGGTGGTTTTTGTTTGATTTTTAGGGCTTTTTTTGGGGAAAGGCTGTTTTGTTTGGTTGGTTTGAGTTTGTTTGCTTTTTGTCTTTTTATTTTGTTGATATCAGTTTTATAGATAGTTTAAAAGCTTATGGAAGTTTTCAACACGCTTATCTTACTGAACGGAGAGAGACATACACGTTACATGGCTTTGGAATACAAAGTTTTAACATGTTTCACTTCTATGTATTCTTGGATGACCTCACACTCACTCCACTATCATCAGTGATCTCTATATCTGTTCTTAAGATAAAGACGGATTCCTCGTCTCATCATCTTCAATAAAATCTTCATAAGAGATAACATCTCGCTTGTCACCATACTTACTGTACAAAACCAGATCCTTAAAAAGAAACAAGCCAGCTGCACACCAAGAATCATAAAACCTCATTTGTTCCCTTTCATTACTCTGTCACAAACAGCTTATTATTATCAAATATCTTCTCCACTGACTTACAGGTTGATGCAGGTTTGACTAATCTACAATCAAAATATTATCGAAGAAATTGATTAGTATTGTTGTATCATTCAGCTTTTACAGTCAGGTCCAGATTTGATAGGAAACTGTCTTTCGCTTCTATTCTTCCACTTCAGCATCTGAAAACTTTGTTCAATTTGTATCTCTCAATGATTACTACTGCTCTTCCCTCCCGTCCCCTGCCCCATTTTATGTATTTTTTTTCCTTCCTAAGTCAGTCAAAGTGTAAGTTTTCATTAAGAAACTGGTGTATTTTTAACTGCAGCACCACAGAACATCCCAATTGTAAATTGGAAATAAAGAGCAGAAACCTTTGTGTTCTGTGAACTCTGGTGTTGAAATTCCAGCTTATAGTTCTAGTCTCCATCACACTGCACTATCAGACTGCTCACAACGTACAGGCAAAATTGCTTTCCACATCACTATCACTTACTGCATCACAGAAAGAACTTTCCAAGCAGTTACCTCCCACCTTGTACTTCCCCCTTGAATGAAGCATCACACACTGTTATGAACGTCAGTAAATTCAGTCTCCAGCAGATGACAAAAGCAAGTAGTTCTCCAAGGAAAAAAGCGGGGTTTAACTCTCAGGCTTGCAAACAAGACAGAATAAATTTCTGAAAAACCTTCACTATTCTAAAATATTCCAGTCACTGACATATTCTGAAGTTTTAACCAATATTAATAGTACCTGGATGAGTCAAATGTCTAAGGGTCAAGACATCGTTAACAGCAAAATTAATAGATAAATAAAGCAGATATCTTACCTCGCCTGCATCCAGCCTTTAGGCCAAAGTGGTTTCACTTCTGTTTCCATAAAGGCTTTGAGGTAATCTTCAGCAGACTGACTTCTATTTGGCTCTAGCTCATAGCATCCCAGCTTGATCTTTACAAGATTACACAACAGAGACCTGCAGAACCACACATAATAAATATATTGAAAGAAACAATCCTTTCAAAGACTCAGCAGAAAAAGGCCGAGAAATGGAAGCACTGATGCTACACAGCTGCTGTCCGTTGCCAGATATAGGAAGAGCTCAGTTCCAACTGTATTTTTTGGAAGTCTGCCACTGTGCAAGTTTGCTACTACAACTGGTATGAATCTGTCACTTCTCCACCATTCCAAACATACTGGAATATTCTTTATTTCATCTTTACTATAATTTTGTAATTGGTTTTATATTTTCTTTGTGGTTTTCTCATAGCTGAAACATCTACTCTCACTTTCTCAGTGACCTCTATCCTGGAGAATGCCTGAAAGCAAGTGAAATCCATTCTATACCAAGCATTTCTTCCTGACAGGGATGATGTCTTTTACAGTGATTAAAAACATAAAAATGCACACAATTAAGCAACGCTGGCCTCTCAGAGCCTCTTGAATGAAAAAACAAAACAAACCAAACCAACAGATTTAAATACTTCTTTAAGTATGGCTCCAGCACAGTCCAAGTTACACTGTATATATTCCATGAAGCTTGCTTTCCTATTGTCTGAACATACTTAAAAGACTCATCCCGAGAAGTCCACCAGCCCCTTTAAATAATAAGTATACATGTAGTAAAATTAGCTTAGATCTTGCATGGGAAATTACCAATTTAGAAGGATCTGCCTGCTTGAAAGCCTATCTACATTTCATAAATAACAGTAATCTTCAGTTTTCAGTGAAATCTATTCCAGGAAACAAAACAGGGAGAACTCATCATTTCAGTCAAGAATCTGTGCTGCTCTAGAGAGATAACAGAATTTGTGTTCAGAGGGGATGGGAAGGGTTAAGATTCATGTATTCTGGATGCTGGCTTGCCCAAGGACTGGGAGGCTTGCCAAACCAACATCAGCAATTTTGATGGTCTGCCCTGTTGTGGCAGAAATCTTCACCACTCACTGGGTGATAGCGCTTTGTGACCTATTCCTAGAGTAGTGGGAAGCAGGTCTAATTCTGCTTACACTCTGTTCTTTGCTTAAAGAAGCTTTAAGTCCTACAACCAGACCAATAAAACTCTCACGTATTTGGATAAAGCAGATACACAAGCAGCGAGAAAGGAGTTGGACATAAGATAATCTTGCATTTCAAGTTAAAGAAAAGCAGTCCAGCTTGCCTACTTAGCCCCAATATCTCCAGAACTTCTGAGGTCTAATTCTGAGAACAATTATTTATTAAACAGTAATCATTAACAACATCCCCTTGGAGATCCCTTTATGAAGTCAGTGAAAATTCTTGGTGGAAATGGTAGTTTTGTCTCACCTCACTGTGTCATCCCAATGGAACTTCTTCCTCGGTCCCACAATCCTCTTTCCAGGTTTCTCATCATCATCTTCCTCTGATCCATTTTTCTCTCGTTCATCTTCTGCTTGCAACCTACAATTACAACAATGTTTTCTTCATAGTTATACAACACAGACAAAATGTTTCCTTTAGAAATAAGTGCTGGTTTAGATGTTAGGATTAAAAAATAGAAGGATCTGTCTTCAGATTCTTATTATATTCTCCATTCCTGAAAGGGTCAACATCTTCCTCTCCCTGCTGCTCCATGGACCTCAGAGACAAGTGAAAAAGAGACACGATATGAACGCTACCAAGGACAACGGCTATAAGCTTCATTTAGTGCCTCTACTGGGAAATGGCACGATGCTTATCAAGCTATTAATGCTTCTCCAAGTCTCAAAATTAGTTAACCGAGGGAAACAATTACAAGGAACAACAAAATATTTCAAGAACCTGAACATACCATCATCCTCCACTAATCCAGCATTTTGATAATCTCCAATATCCTTCTCAGAGTTTGTAATTTCTTTCTCTCAAGACCTACTTCACTCAGTTTATGAAACTTCTTTCTACAATCAGGTGATAACATCACCTATTCAAAATTAAGTGCTTCATATAATTCAATACTTAGACACCTGTAAACTGGAGCCAAGTACTTTGCTGAGCTCAGGGAATGAACAACATGGAGACAGACTTCCAGTTGGGCTCAACAACGGGCACGTAAAGACTCCAGAAATACCTACTTGGCATTTTTGGCTTGATTGCGGGCCTGACAGTCCTCTTGATACTTGCATAACTGTTCAGGCATGACGTTACTGACAGCCAGTTTCAGTTTTTGCAGTGGTTCTCTCAAGCGGTCATCCTGTGACAAGAGAAACACGAGAGCAGTCCTATTTGATGCAATCTAAACAGTGTTTCAGATAGTTTCACAGAAATTATTTCCCACTCCCTCCTCAGGCAATATTGCCAGTACTAATTATTGAATGCAACAGCAATTCCCTATATGGCAATTGAATCCTGTTAGGTGAAACACCATTACAGAAGCACATGTACTTGAAATTTCTCATACAACTCCTGTAAATCTTTTGACGAGGAATAATGAAAGATAGTCAAAACGAAACATATCAAGAATATCCCAAAACATTATGGCAAGATCTCATTAAATAATGTTTTTTTAATCAAATTAGGGAAGAGAAGAAAACCTGAGGGAAAAAAGCACCTTGACTGGCAAGCATCTCAACACTGGCAAATAAGTATCCAACAACCAAGCCTCCAAAAACTCTGTGGTATAAAAACATCCTAGGTGATGAACTATATATGCATAAGATTATCTGAGTTTCAGATTATTATACATAACTTATGTACCTCAAATGTAAGGAGTACGTATTTAGAACTGTCTCCAAATATTAAGAATTTCAAATATTAAAGTAATAAAATATATGCTTCCCCACATGTTCTAAATTATCTTTCTACACCTTCTGATGTTATATTCTTAATCATAACTGCTTATTGAGAAGAACTAGAATACTGTGTCTTACTGCTTAGAAATACCATATGAATCTGTTTGTCTCCTTAGCAGATCCTGAGGTTTCTGCATTCATTATCCTCAGATCCTCTCTGTAAGTTGTAGTCCTGGATACTGTCTAAACAATTGGGTCATGATACTTCAGTTCACAGATAAATTTTATTCAATAGGAAAACATATTCTTTAAGAGAAAAAGCAGGTGGAAATGACAAAGTATTTGTAAGACCTACCCACACAGGCAAAATAACACAAACAGTACAAGCTGGGTCATTTATTATCCATCTAGCCTTTTGTTTTTCTTGACACGAAAGTGAATGCAACAGTGGGTTTTTTTAGCCTGTCATAACCATGACTATTGCAGCTTTCTAGTTCTGCTACTTTTATGTGTACCCTGTACCCAGCTTTCAAGATGAATGCATTCATTGTCAAATAGATGGTCTGAAATACTTAAAACTATTTGTTCCTAGAGTAGTGACAACAGTAGGTACACAGAAAAAAAAGCATTTAAGCTGATCTAGCAACTGATTGAAGTCTTTTGCTTTATCCGAAGACTGGCTGTTGCTCTCCTCTCCTGCACTCTGTCCTCACCACTATTAAACAGTTGACTCCTGCTGGAGCTAATCTCCCCATCATTACCTGGACATTGAGGTGTAACTTCTTCAGACGCTTTATCAGTGTGTCCTTATTGCATGGCACAAAAGCCTCAAGGTGAGAATATACTCCGTTGCGGATGGCAGGATTTATCTCCTGTAACTGTAGCTCAATGCTGACAAACAAACAAGAGACAGTCAACCAGTAAGGCACTTGATCAAGATGGCAACTGAACAAAAAACTTAAGGAAGTTTATCATACATAACATATTCTAGCTACGCAGACCAAGAACAGTGGGACATTTTCAGATAACCTTTTCTTTAGAAAAGAAGGAAGTCTTAATGGCAAGAAATCATTCATATACATACTTTAACAATGTTGAACACAATCAAATTTCACTTACTCCCACGCTGCACATCAATCTTGATATGATTTTGATTGCTACCACCTTCTAGAGATTACTTTTTTTTTTCCTTCGAATACGAACACAGAACCTTCTATACTAAACATTTAGTTGAAGGATTACAGAGTAAAAAGAGCTGGCATTTTTCCCTTAAGAAAGCTGAAGGTGTTATGAAAGTGGGGGACAGGAAGAAATAATGGCAGTTTTGTTGAATTTTATACAAGAAGCTGAGGACACAGGGCACTACAAAACACTTTACACTGGATAAAGACAGACAGTCACGACAGGAATTGCATTCATATATAAATCTCTTTAGCCAATAACTACCTTAGACTGATCTACCTTCATTGACTTTTAAGGGCTTTGTTGGAACAACCTCAATAATATTTCCTCTTCTGTACTTTTCCTCTCACCCCCTTTCCAAAAAGGGAAGGTTGTACAGATAAGCACTTACTCCAGCAGAATATTATTCATGTCTTGTGTGAAAAACTTCTTCCTGCCTTCTTCATCAAACATCTTGGCAGCCTGAAAATACAGCAATAGAGTATTCAGAAGTTCATAGAGCATTTTATCAAATAAAAGTTTGTATCTTTAAAAATGTGATACAGCTGTAAAAGTATTTTCCAGAGAGCAGTATTACTTGGGGAAAAAACCCAGTAAGCAAAAACAAACTACACTCGTCTGTTTAGAAAAAGAGGGGAGGATTGTTCTTATTATACTCAAATAAAAATGCCTTGCTCCAGGGCAAACAATAATTCCATTTAGAATAGACGTGCCTGGATCACTCATGTCAACACATTCATCTTTTCAATAACCATTAGAAGAAAATGGTAGAGATGTTCCATTATCACTACCAGCAATGTTCCACTACCATTGCTTGCTTTAAAAAGAGCAGCATTTCTTGACAAGTCAAGCAGGCAAGAGCATCAATACATTTCTACTCTAAATGCATAAAAGGCTTCTTTTCTGCTTCCGTTACATGCTTCGCCCAGACAAGACTTCCCAGCCTTCTTAGATCCACCTCAATCCTTGACTGCAATTTCTGCAAAGGGATTATGTATGCTAGAGGAATACCTGCATCCATCTTCCCTGGTGCTGTCAAGTATTCTCACGATCTTTACACTATATCTCTTTAATAACTTTGCCTGGTCTCTTCCTGATTTTCTTCAGGGTTGGAGGAGGAGAGCATGGGGAAAAAACAGCCTTATTCCCACATATACTTCCTTTTATTAGAAGTTCCTACTGATCTCGCAGGATTTCCTATGCAGAATGTCTGTATCTTTGTTCTTATCACCTAAATTCTTATTGTGATGATAGCTTATAGGAGGAAGCCAATTCCTTGCACTGCTCTACAAAAAACAGTAAGATCTTCTCTCTGGGGTCCATCAACTCTGCAGATTTACAGTAGTCAAGGAAAAAAACTCCGACTTTTAGAGGCTTACTGTCATCTTATTTTCTGGCACTGTGACCAGACAGTGAATATCTAAAGTACTTGGAAAAGGATATGCATGAAGCAAAGTAGGCAGGTGGTATCATTATAGTCACTAACAAACATTAGAGGCAGTCAACATGCTACAGGCTGAATATTCAAATAAACTGAAAATCTCTATTTCTGCCGTAAAAGGTAATCAGTAACTTCTTACATTATAGCTAAAAAATACAAACAAATGCAAGTGTTACCTTGGTAAAATTCCTTTATTACTATGAAATATTTTCTATTCTTGCTCTTTGCAACTGACCCATTTAAGTTTGAAAAAAACCCCTATTTTCAGCAATAGTGAACTCTACACTGAACAGGAAAACAGGAGCCTGATACTTTACCAGAAACAATAAGATAGTCCACTGCATGAATGCTTTACCGCTTCAGCCATGAACACTAATACCAGAGTGCTTTAAGCTCCTGCAGGGACTGCAGTCTGCTCACTACTTTGTGTCATGAACTCAGCTGCTGCGAGGTGGCACTATCTGTGTAAAAACACCAAAGTATTTGTCCTGCTAAAAAATTAGAAAGGCCATAGATGTTTACAAGCGATACCATACCACAAAGAGAAGTTTGAAAATCTTAAATCTAGTATCTTTAAGCAAAATTAACACTAGGGCTATTAATACTTTCTGGTTTACAGAAAGGGGAAGGAAAGATAGGTTCAGACATTTTGGTCCCAGGTTGACTTGCTGGCTTTTGAAGACAGCAATATCGGCAGATTCAAAAACTGCACTGCTGTCACTGAGCTGTGGGTTGGTTGTTTTTTCTTTTCCCCCGAGATTATCTTGACAGTTACCTTCACAGGGGAAAAACGCCATTTTATGACTTTCCTGCTTGCCTACAATATTATCTTCTGCCCTGGTAGTTCAGAATTGCCTACTCGGGAACTAAAAAACATTGATCTACAAAAGGAAGCTGGGAATTATTTTGGTATTTAGTCAGTGGATTTTAAAATATATATATGTGTGTGTGTGTATATATATATATTTTAAATCTAGATATATCATACTGCATTCACAGAACACAGGCTTTTTCCAACAGTTTCATAAACTTCTTGGTTTTCTTTGCACTGAAAAGCACTAAAGCTTTGATCCTGGTAATTATTTCACAAGACCCATTTTTCTTTCCTGCTTTTCAGATGATTTTTCCCCCACTAATAATTTGTCAGTTGACTGCACTTTGCAGAAGGTAAGGAAGCCGCAATATAAGTTAACACGCAGTCTAATTTTTCCTCAAGTGTACGGTTAAACCTGCTCAGCCAAACTTCCAGAAGACAGGGGAGTTCGATTTTCCAAGGGACACTTTCTTTCTTTCTTCTTTCTCTTCCTTTCTTCTTTCTCTTTCTTTCAAGAGCTCTCCTCCAGCTGGGTGGGGCTTGTTCCACAGTGAAGCAGCCCGAATTTGGGACAGGATACTAACACTGCCTGACTTCTGGCCTAATCTAGTTCTGCAGTTTTCCTAGATGCTTATTGTAGAATATTCAAGTTAATTTTGCAATGAATCAGAGACATAATAAATCACCTCTCTCATTTTCGTAAACACAAACCCCTTGGCTGTATTTAGCTTGGTACACTTAAAAATAACTAAGAATGCTAGAAGACATATACATCATACAAGATAAGATAAACATCATGTTTATCATTAGTCTTATCTGTAGTAAAGCAAGCTCTGCTACATCTAAAGAAACAGCAACTTGAACTGCTTTTTCAAAACTTACTCGGAGTAAGGAAAAGATACACTTTGTTCTGAGTAAGGAAAAGCTTTAGTATCAGAATCTGGACAACAAAGCAACAAATTTATTTTCAACTTCAGATAACATCCACAACTGGAATAAGGAGCAAGTAATACCTTTATAGCTCTGATCCCTTTCAATAAGCTACAGGGATGTTCATAACCTATGGATTTAATACTTTCCATTAATTTTTTTGACAAGATTGGATTCCATTCTAACCTTCAAAAAAGAAGTGTTCAGCTTTGCATTTTGTTTTTGTATTTGGCTTATGGTTTTGGATGGGGTTTTTGGTTGTTGCTGTTTTGTTTGTGCATGTTTTGTGTGGTTTTTTTTTAAACTGGCAAGTTAGCATTTATGTTACACAGCAAACAATTCACGCCACTGTTTTGTAAGCTGCAGTCATCTCTCAGGTTTCCTCCTCCAAAGTAAGAACACATCCATCCATTTCACCACCTAATAATTCAAGTTAACGTAACACTGATATTTCCATTATGGAAAAACATAAAACAAACATTACAAGTTAATCTATGTGGAAGATTGAGAAAACCTTGTCTCCACTGTGAAACAAACACTGCTTTAACAATTCATCTGTATAATCTCTGCACCCATTTTCATTTCATAGAATCATAGAATCATAGAATAACCAGGTTGGAAGAGACCCACTGGATCATTGAGTCCAACCATTCCTATCAAACACTAAACCATGCCCCTTAGCACCTCGTCCAGTATTAATTTGAGTATTAATGCAGCCGTTAAGATTGACATTAAGATCAATTCTACATTTTTTTAGAGTTTCAGTCAGCAATTCAAGAATAACAACACAGGCTCAAATTATTCATCCCTGTTCTTTTAAGATTCTTGAATATAATCCTTGACCAGTGAATTCATACTTACAGTTCGAAGGTCTCCAATGCGCTTTTCAAGTAGCATAGGCAGACCTTCTGGGAGGGCAGGCACCTGCTTGGGTGTCATGACCTGAGGGGTGTAGGCTGCCTGAGTGACATTTCCATTTTCTCCTGACAGCTCAGATACTGGGCTGCCATCAGAAGTGCCATCAAGCAACTTGTCAAAGTCAATGTCTCCCAGCATCTCCAGGGCACTTTCAGCTTCTTGCAGGAGCTCAGGTTCATTTGTGCTACCAAAAATGGAGAGGACAGGATCATTGATCCTAAGATTCAAGTCGGAGATATCATTTCCTGCACTGAGAGAGGAGGAGGAAACTTTACTAGGGGTAGAGGTTGCAACAGTCACTGGAGGTTTTGGACTAGATTCCTTCTTCCTCATGGCTTCCTTCTCCTTTTGAAATTTACGGATCATGGCAGCCAGAGAAAGTGAGTCTTTATACAACTTCTTTTTCTTCTTTTCAGACTTGTGTGAATTTAAGGCCATTACTCTGTAGAGGAAAAAAACCTTTCATTAAGATGCGTGCGACTTTTGAGGCCTTTGTAAACTTTAACAAAAAAATTTAAGAGTTTAGTGCAATTAAAACATTACTGGTGGAAGAAGCAAGTACTTTGTTGTGTTCCTATCTTCAGACTCTTCTATCAATTACCATAAAGCTTTGCTAGTCACACAATTCCGTGCTCTCTGATTTTGGTTTGGTTTTTTTCACTTTTGCCTTCTCAGTACTGAACTCCTGACCGATCCATGCTACTGAAATACTTTAACTTGTGCCAAAGACTCCTGAATGGTGACAGGTTGCTTTACATTTAGGCACATCACATACGTTAAAAAGAAAATTCTCTTCATTGCCAAGAGTTTTGACATGCAGGTTCAACACCTATATATGCTTCTTAAACTGAGCATTTTCTGCCAATCCTCACCTTGATGAAAAACATCATAAAAAATTTTTCAATACCAAGTTGAATATTCATAGTAAGACAACTTTCACTCAACAACAGTCTTCCAGAAGCCAATTAAAATACCCTCCACCTTAACCCTCCCCTGCTAGCCTCAGAACTCAGGAAGGTGCACATATAGTGAGAAACATGTAGAATAATCAAGCTATTTCTAGTTTTCCAGATTAGAAACCAAGGGACGGGAAGAAAGCTATTTTTCATTAGATGATGTAGTTCTTATTGCTTTGGATAGAACTATGACAGATAATGCTACTCATAGACTCAATCTCTTTTCTTTAATTTGTCTTTCCATGTTTAACTATTCCTGGTTCAATGTTTTAGGGGACAAAAAGACTAGCATTAGCTTGTAGGACTTGTTTTATGTACTCCTCCCCAAATACCAAAATAAAAATCTATTATTTTAAAATAAAATATTCTAAACAGCTGTGATAAACTTGCTCTGGCATGCAATCTTAAAACTAAACCTTACATACAATTCAAGGGTTCTTCCAGAGAAAGAAACCTACCCCAACTGCTTAGGAACTTTCATTTTCCGAGGCTTCTTTTCCTTTTCCGTCCCTTCATCTTTCCGCTTGCGCTTCTTCATTCCACGATCTTCACTTTCTTTTAACTTTGCTATCTAGAAAAGAGATCAAATAAAGAACAATTATTCTTCCACCCCAAAAGACTTTTACAGCAAGAAACATTTAGTTTTCTTTACGCTTTCCGATTCAGAGCCAGGAAAAATACCTCAACGTGCATAAAGGCAAATGGCACCACTGGATTCCTAGCAGCAATTGCAGATACTGACAAGTCTCAGTCATTAATATTTAATTAATAATTAATAACAGCTTAATACCAGCTACTGAATTCAGAGTTGAAGGGCACCCGCAGACTGATGCCCAGTCACTTTTAGAGCAGGGGCCACTCTGGAAGACTGAATCCAGCAGCCTCCTTCTGCTACCACAGTTTCAGTGCCAAGTACGTAGTTTCACAGCATGGAATAGGTTTTTGGCCAGTTCAGATGAGCTGTTTCTCCTCCCAAGTCCTTGCTAATCCCTAGCTTACTTGCTGGTACAACACTGGGAAAAAGGCCTACACAGTGCAAACGTTCAGCAACAGGCAAAATTTTGGTGTGTTATCAACACTATTCTAGTCACAAATTCGTATCATAGAATCATAAGAGCTGCTATGAAGAAATTTAACTTCATCCCAGTCAGATCCACTACAAGAATCTTAAAATTACACTGAAGAATCATAGAGCAGGGAAGGACATCAGAAAGCAGGAAGTTCTTTGAATGGCATGGAATATGTGAACGTTACAGGCGAGCAATTATATTCACACTGACCATAACTTGTCAAAGTACATAGAAGAACAAACTATTTTGGAAAGACCACATATACGCTTTTTAATATAGCTGTTCTTATGTGCTCTGGGTGTATTTTGACAGATATGTTGTTTTAAGTATTATTCTGACTATTAGGAACGACTTCTAATCATGCAAGCTTTGTGCAAAACCATAAAAGCAGTGTCAAGAGAATTAAAGTTCTCATCTTGATTCTGTAATTTTACAGGAATATTGTACATCTGTAACATTAAGATGGATAGACACAACTTACTACCTTGCTTAAACAGATGGTCAGTCTTACAAAACTTGATATCTTGAGTTATTTCCCAAATGCTGGGTACATGAGCCACAAAAGAGACAATGCAATAAAAACAGTACTGTGCATCACTCTGCTTTCAGCCTCTTCATCTGCACTGTTCAAAGCATATAAAGTATTTCCCAATGCCTACCAAGCTGTAAGTTCTGTATGAAAAGCATAATTAAGATCACTCACTTTAGGTGGCCTATGCTTTTTGTCTTCTGCAAAGTCTTCATCCTCGGAGTCAGATGCTTGTCGGAACTGCAGTGTACCAGTGTTGATATAAAAACCTCCATATTTGGTTGTCAGGGATGCAGGAACCAATTCATCATACTAGGCAGGGAAAAGAAGATGTGTTTATCAGCATTTCTTAAAAAAATGAATATGTAGTTCATTTACCAGTCCCTTACATAAAAAATTATATGCAAGTGCACAGTTTGCTAAAATGTAAACAGGATAGCAGCGCTACTGAAAAGTAACTGTTGAAGGCACGAAACGTTAATATCACAGAATAACCTTTCTACCTTCAAACTAGGACCCTTTTATTTTTGTAGAAGAGGCAGGATCATAGCATAATCAAACACTGATTACTGATGGGAATAAGGGTGGGTAGGAGCAATCTCCCTCTGGAAAAAAGAATGTCCCAAAACCTTTAAACATTTTTCCCCCTCAATACTGTCTCGGAGCAAATGCTAGACATTAAATCTCAAGATAGACAAACCATATAAACAATGAACCACCACCTGCCTATGAGCAACTTCGCTTGATTTTTCACTAGTTGGTTTGTTCAGCAAGTAGATGGTCACATAGCGAAGTATTTGTTCACATTTACCACAGCCCAGCAGGCAAACCAGCAACATCACAGGCTGAAACCAAATTTTGTAAAAAAAAAACAAAACCAAAAACCCAAAGCAATACCTGCCTCTGTAGATTTTCAATTTTAAGTTTTATACTTCTATTGAATAACCTTCAATTTTACGTACGGTTCACATTACCTTCTGTCAGTCATACACTTTTATCACAGGCCCTTTAAGTTGCCTGTGATAGGTACAGTTATTTCCAGAACGTATTTCTTCAATATTTTAAAAAAAGATGACAGTATGAACAATCACTATACTACAGGGGAAGAAGCCAAATCTACATGAGACTTTTACAGAATTGGATGTTATATCCAGGAAATGAGACTGAAGATACAAATGTTTTTCTACATCAAGCATTAAAAAACCCCTTCTCAGATATATGCTTTGTTTCATTAAGACTGCCACAGTTTTCATTAATACCAATCTCTGCTAAATACAAGCTATATTTAGTACCAACTCTAACCACAGTGCCCTGCTCAAAATACCACTTCTCTTACAAAGTCCACTGAAATTCTCTTTTGTTAAAAATGCTATCTCAGACATGGCAAACTCACCCACAGTATCTGGTAAATTATTTCCAATTTTAGGTGTTGAACATGACATTGCCCCTTCTACAAATACCACGTTGCCAGGGCTTGTTTTGTTGAAAGTCATATATATTCTTACTCCATTTGGACAGTTTCAAAACCACAAAAGGTTTCAAACTCTTATCGGCTACTTTGAAAAACAGTATTTATGGAGAAATTCCCAAGTTAGAACTACAAAGCTGCACGTCAGAAACATTTAAATCCAAATCCAAAGGAAAAGTGGTCAATAATAAGTATAGCAGAATAAATATAGAATATTAATTGCATGAGCAGCAGTCTCCTCTGAATGACATTATCCCCAAAGTATTACCAGAAAACTGTTAATCTCTAGGAAAGAGCTTGTTAACAGCAAACTCAAAAAGGCTGGGAGGATGAATAGGTCCATTCTAGCTCTCGGCATAAATACCAATAAAGCAGGCCATGCGAGTGTTTGCAAGAGAACTGAGGGAGAGTTGCTTTGACAATGCCTTTATCACTAAGCAGGAGAACAACATTGTCCTCAACTACTCCAAATTTGAACTACCAATCTTAAGTTTTCAAATACTGAAAATTTTAAGATGGTTAACTCACTAAGCAACAAATACAATTCTGGAAGCTAGTCTGCCTACAAGTGTAAAAAGAGAAAGCCTGTGACACATACCTGTCAACAAAGATAAGGAGGAAGCATCTTCAGGACTTAGAAAGTGTTACAGAAGTACCAGAAAGACAGTAACAGCACAATGACCAAGAATCAATTCCTAGTATTTCGACACACCTCAGAGGAATGAACTCTGGCAGAGGAAAACGTTGATTTTGAGTTACAGCTGTAAGCAATAAATGTTTGATAGCACAGCCAAATGATTAAAAAAGATCCTTGAGAAGGAAACAATGTGTGTGTTATTTTGAAGTCTGAACCAGGAGGCTTTGCACTGCATGTCTGTCAAAACAGAATTGAGCAGGCTGAATAAATTATTAGGCAGCTTTAACTGCCACAACATTAACTGAAGACTTGCGATCACCAACACGAAGGGAACACACGCAGTGCAGAAGTGGAGCCTCAGCTATCAGCTTATTTCAATTCTCCCTGCATGCCACACAAAATATACTGAAGATAAAATGGTTTACCAAGAAGTCTAGGCTACCAAAACCATTAAGACAGGAAGAAGAGTTATCCAGAAGAGAAAAACAGTGAATGCTTACTTTAGGGAAGCTGGTGAAAGAGCCTGAACTGGAGACATATGTGGATTTGATCTGAATAAGTAGTTAGAAATTTCCATGAGTCATCACCTTTTATCTTTGTGGAATGGAAGGCTTAACAAGCAGCACAGAAAGGGAAAGGAAAAGTGGTGACAGGATCTATGAAATACCCTTAGATCATATGAAAGACCAGTGCATGAAAGCAGGAGAATCTATTAATTGGACAAAATGAAAGCAAAGTGGCTTAGTTTTGGACTTGTCATTCATCTTAAGAGACCTGGATGATCATGCAAAGTAGGAGGGTAAACTTGAGAGTGGAGGCTGGGTAAGAGTTTTAGACAAATCTGATGTTTTTTCACAGCTCTCACAACCAACTTCATTACGTACAAGGAAGATGAAAGGGAAAGAAAATAAATTATTATCCACAGTGCTTAATTGTCAGAGTAGGCATTTCACTTTTGAGCTGACAGAGTGTGAACTGAATTGGTGAGGCTGGAGCAATACAAGATCAAACCAGAAGAATACAGTAGTTGCCAAGTTTGAAGGAGAAAGCACACAGTCAAAGCTGAGACTATTATCATAAGAAGTAAAGAACAAGGAAAAGGGATTGGCTGCAGAGCAGTAATGGAAGCCCTGGAGAACATGCAACAAAAAGTAAGGATCAAAGACAGTGAGGAAGCCATGAATCACAGCAGACAATTAGAATGGTCAACACCCTACGTGGCAGAGATACGTAGGAACAAGGGCAGAATTTGTTCAGTATGCATAGGCACAAACTATACTGTGACCATCGGCAGCAAACAAGGTCAGCGAGGTGTGGATGTGTAAGTCATCAGTTGTAGTTCCAAAAGCTTCTGCTGACCACTATGAATTTGGTCAGATTTTCAAAGATATTTTTGACATTCAGTTCTTCTCAACCCTCGAGAGAGTTTTACTTTTCCCTACCAAAATTTGGGTTGTCCTCAGCCTACTGAACCAGATATAACTTATAACTCAATGTATTATTTTATTTTAAACTTACTTAAAACTAGGGCCTGCAGACCACAATGTACCTGGCACCCCCTTCTTCACAGTGAGTTTAACTATATTCTAGTGTCTAACAGAACAGAAAATTTGAATATGATTGTATAAGACATTGGCAACCACTAGATTAAATTTCAATTCAGAGTTTCTTCAGGACTCTCAGTTAAAGAAAAGATGTTTCGTGCAACTTCTAAACCTTCTGATAAATTGGTTTCAAGACTTTTGCTTTGCACTAGCTTTTTCTGTGTATGAAACCACAGAAATGAGCCTACTAAGAAAAATAGTTTTAAGTCCTTTACAGTGTTCTGCTCTTCCTTATACATTCCAAGACTGGGAATTAAACAGGACTACAAACAGACAGGACTTCATATACGATTGACTCCTGTGAACATGGATTTGTCCCACAGAAGATTTCAGAATCCTTCTGCAGATAAAGAAGATTGATAAATTGTCTGATCATCTAAAGGCAGATCAATACGTAACTCACTGTCCTTGAGCTCTGTTACTATTCTTCTAGTGCTATAAATCTAACTCAATGTTTAGATGTAAAAGATAATTTAGTTTTTTTAAAAAATAAGTTAAGCAGTTTCAACTTCATTATTATACCAAGAAGAGTGAAATTTTACGGATTATACAAATCTAGTTTTGAAATCCAGACCCACAGTACACAGCAGTATCATATATTAATAGTTTACTCTTGTGTTCATGTATTTTGACCATGATCCTCAGATATTTTGACGAGGATCCTCCTCATTCAGCTTCCTTTCTGAGAACAGCCGACACTATAAAAGCATAGATGTGAAAAGGTTTTTTAACACTTACTGTAATAAGTCCTGGAAATTAGCTCTGCTGCCAATGTGTTCAAGTGTTTTAAGAAAAGTAGCCTGTACATTATTTGCTGCAAAACTCGTATTATTTAGACGTAAGGTAAGCAGGGACATTTTTTGTTCCTTATTCTGTTTATTTTTGAGATGGTTCTAACCAGCTTGAGCACAAAGAGGAAGCTGTTTATTTTTGATCATCATTAGCCCACTGAATAAAGTCAAGCTACTGAAGTTATGTTGAATATGGCTGCTTCAGTTAAATGCTCTGAATATCCATATAGTTCAGTATACTTTTTAAGGTACTTCAAACATAGTTGATTGATCTCTATGCTTCCTAAAAGTACAAAGAACTGAAATGCATTCTTTGGATTTGCTATCCTTTAAGCATAAGTTTTCAAACAAAAACCAGAACTACCTTTTTCGCTATACAATGAAATCCTGAACAAGGTTAAGGGGGAATAATACATTCCTTTTCTAATCCAAGACAGCAAAAAGGCAGGCAGAAAGAGCTTTCCCATGGTAAAGAAGATTACTCTTCCAAAATGCACAGGCAAGTTGGTTTTGGTTGGTTGATTGGGTTTTTTGTTAACTCTAGGGCAAAGGACAGATAGCAAAGCACAACAGACTATTAAATAAAGATATAATACCTGGCTCATACTCTAGACTATAGGAGTTTCCTAGGAGAACCCTTATAATTTATATCATGTGTGACCACTCGTGTGCCCACGTTTCTGTTCAATTCAATCAATTCTTTCAGAGATTGCGCTCTGACCTACACAGCAAATACAGTCCAGTGTTTTTATTACAAATAAATATGCACTATATTACTTAAAAGTTCCAGGTTTTGTGTTACAGAATAAATAAAAGATTCTGTAGAAGAAAAGTTATGCTTTCCTTTTCCATTAATTTAACTTGAAGAGCAGACTTACCATCTCAGACAGTTAAGGCAAATGCTCTTAAAGACCTGTTGGTTTTGGCATCTAATAACTCCCCCCCCCCCCCCCAACCCGTATTATATTAACAATCAAAGTGTGAGTATATTTTTTTGGAAAACACCTAAGTTTCTTGTGCAGCTTAAATAAATCCATTTACTAACAAAGAACAGTCGATCCTAGGCCATGATCTAGCCCTCCAGAAGCTCAGATAACTCTGCAAAGTGATTTTGTGCTCTTTAAAAACCTAAATTTAGCAAGAAGTTGCTACACCTATTACCATTATTATTTCTTAATTATTTCTTACTCCTACATTCCTGATGTACACAAATTTAAACAAAGGTACTACAAAGGCCAGATGCAAGTCTCATTTTTTCTAAGTACCTACGTAGATGCTGACTCTTCAGCTTCCCATTTGTCCCACTGAGGTAATTAAAAACATAAGCAGTCCTAAACTACCTGGTTGAAACCTAGGCCAGAACACAGGATTAAAAAAATTATTTAAGAAATCACTTTTTCCTTCCTAAAAAAATATATGATATTTTGCAGAAGCAGTATGAGAACATCACTGTTGCTTTAACAGATTTGTTCTGCAAATTCAGCTCCCTTTGTCCCTTTATTCATAATGGTTCTTGTACTAGAGGACTACTGGGTATACAGTTTAAACACATCTGTTCTGCATTAACCAAAACCGTATCTGCTTTATTTGTTTGGTACTCCACCCTACACCTTTATTTATCTTGGGGCCAAGAGGGATAAAAAGCAATGAAAGAATCTCCTAGTTGAAATTTACCCCTGTATACACGCAAAACATAAAACGAGTCAAGTGCCAGCCGTCAGGTCTACTCTGAAGACACCTGGGAAGCACAAAAGACATCTTTTATTATAGGTGACACGGTGCACGCAGCTAAGCAAGCACTATTCCCCAACCACAGAACATGCAAGACTGAGCAAAGTGACAAAGAACAAGGAAGGCAGACCAGTAATTTAAACACATAAATCCATATCCATAGCCAGTGAATCACCTTGTAAGAGAATCTCTCAAAAGAAAAAAATGCTTTAATGCACTCTTACATATAGAGTGTGAAGGAGGGTTGTGATAGAAGTGTACAAAGGTAGCTTTTTTCACATGAAAAACGCAGCAATGTTAAACCTATCTCTCAATCCAATGTGAAAATATGTTTAATAATGGATCTTATGTAGCATTTTTCTGTATATGCCTCTAACATTGGCAGGTTGATAGGTAAACGTCTCTTCAAAACAAAATGAAAAAAAAACTTTCTCCAGCAAATGACAACGCTCTCCATCACTATGCATAAAACGCTACTACAAGTAGGAAGGAGGAAAGAACATCATCAAGTTGGCCTAAAACAACAACTGGCCCAGAACCCCCACAAAAAAGGCAAAAATTACCATCAGCGCACTGTGCTTTGCCATTCCCCAAGCAGATGCTTTTTCCCAGTGAGAATGGTATCTCAGATATTCAAGAATACTGAGTAAGATGCTGCTACTGGCAATCCATCAGCTTCGGTTTTAGATCACAATAGCAGGAACTCTTGAGGGGAAGCCAGGCAGGGACAGAATATTAATATCTATCACAGCTTTAATAAGCTTGAGGATTACAACATGAAGTAAACAAAGAAAACATGTGAAAACTCTATATCATGACACAGAACTTTTCAAAAGACTAAGCCCTTAAACTGTGGAAAGTTCTCTAGGGAACTCGGATAGAAAAAGAGCAACACTTTTACCAATGTGTTTGGAATTATTAAAATGGACATACAGTCTTTGAAGGGCTGTCTTTTAAGAGGGTCTGAGCTCTTCAGGCAAAACACTGCTAAAGAAGAATAAGTTTTTCCTTTAGGTTGAAGTACCTGCTTTGGAGAAACTTTCTGTGTTTGAGAAACTATCGCTAGGCTCGTTTTCTCTACCCAGTAGCACAGGACTCTTGCACCAGCGTTTAGAAGGCTGCTGTGGAACCATGCATACAGACGACTGGGTTAAATATTTATATATGGTCCCGGGTGTCCAAAGTATTGAACTACATGCTTCCCATTGCTCTTGGCATTCATGGTTTGCTTCAGTTTCCATCAGCCTGGCTTCAAAATACAGCTTGCACCGATTACAGATTTCTAGGTGGATGGTTCTTCCTTTGCATTCATCTACCTGACCGGGGGAAGGTGCTGGCTGCTCTTTGTTTTGGATGTGCAAGCCTTATTACCTCTGAGTAAGAGAAAATTGCGTGCTTGTTCACCAAGCACCATGTATTACTTCAGATCCCTGTTCTATATTACACAACAGAAAGCTCAGGGAGCGCTGTATTTCTCCTGGAATCTCTATAAAGCTTACAGTGTCAGGAAGGCACGCAACCAACCAAATATTCAGAGGTCATTGCAAGAGCAAGTAGTCCAGCCAAACCAGGCTGATATGCACATGTGTGCAGGCAGGAATATTAGAGAGGCAGCAGAAACCTACAGTAGTATCAATCAGTATTGCACCCCCTCAGGTGAGGGTCTCTATTAGCTGGATTAAGAAATTATCTTCAATGCACTCCAGGAGCCTCCTGAAGGCAAGTTTGGATGGGGCCTTGGGCAGCCTGGTCTGGTGGGAGGTGTCCCTGCCCATGGCAGGGCAGTTGGAACTAGATGATCCTTAAGGTCCCTTCCAACCCGAACTATTCTACATTCTATGATCATTCCACAGAGAATGTAGTCTTGGGAAATTCACACTACAGCAAAGCCTATTTTCAACATGACAGCAGTGGAAACACTGAGGAGGTACAGCTTTCTTTGCAGGTTATGAATGTTTTGTGTGTTACTGCCACAGAGGGCCTCCAAGATAAGCAAAGATTCAGACTTGCCATCAGACTAACAGCTACACAGCTGCTAGAAACAGTAGTAAGATGGTCTGGATTTATATTTTTTTTCTGAAATGAAGGGTTCACAACCCCCTGACTACAGTCAAAATTTTCAGTCCAAAAATATCCACTGCATAGACTGAAGCATGGATTTCCCACTTGCCTATAATTGCATTCAGAGAGGAAAAGCCACTTCTTCCAGACAGGACGAGCTAAAAATTTTCAGAGAACGACAGCAAGATAAAAAAATTAGTAACCTATGTACCAGATACACCCAAAATAAACAGCAACATGTAACTATGTAATTATTCCTGTAAGAGGAGACAAGTCTGATGGAAGATGGTAGGTAGGAACTGATGATGCTACTTAGGGTAATAAGCACCCAAGAACCTTTCTCCCGTATTTTGCTTTAGTTGGCTTCACGCCCGAGTCCACTGAATTGCTCTTCAGGAGCCATTTTGCCTTCTAGTAGCCACAAGGACTTTGATAGTCTTAATGCAGCCACGCTGCTCAAGTCTTTTACTACCCTATATGAAAGTTCTGGCCCATTCTAGGGAAAAAAATGAAAGCAAATCTGTAAGAATCGCATGCATGGTTTTCATTTTCACAGAAGGCAAACAATGGCAATCTAACCTACTAGGCAACCCAAAAGCTACTCTACTTCACCAGGGTAGGTACTAGTGCCATTTGAGGAGTGTGACAGGCAAAAAACTCTTCGCTTAGGAGAAGCTCCCTTCTGTCAGCACTTTCCAAGAGCTTTTCTCTAGAAAAACACATCCTGTACCTGTCTGTACTCCAGCCCCATCAAAATCCATCACTAGAGAACAATGCCATTAGGAGATTCCCTGCACTTGACCCCAATCCATGCCCCCAGAAAACCAAGAACAATTGCCTTCCTGGATCTTTGGAGGACCCAGGTCCTGTTACATATGCTATTTGTTATGTATGCATCTGCGTTACATGTACAAAACTGCTTAATTGAAAATGGATCCAAAGAAAGCACAGTTGCTTAACACAACTGCAATGCCTGGTAAAAACAGGCTAAGAATTTTATTGGTTTGATATCTTCAATATTTGATGGCATTATCTCAAAATCTGTTTTTAGAAGGAAAACTTTTCTAAAGCTGTGGAATGGATCTGTTACAGTGCCAAAGAGCTCAGTATTTCTTTCACACCTGTGACAAGAAAAAGACTAAAATCCTAGGAAGCCTTCTAGTATTTTTTTTTTTTCTGGGATACAGAGGGAGAAAACAGGATACCAGTCCTAAAGCAATTCAAGTGGCATTCATACTCATTTTGCAAGTGTTTGTGCCCAGGACGTTACAGCTTTTTGTGTAGACAGTATCTTCCAAAAGGAACAAAGTCTACAAAGGCTAGGCCTGGCTCTGACATTTCTCAGGATACATGGCGATTTAATAGCTGGCCACACAGAAGATGAGCAAGCCAGACACGTAGAATTTCTTTCTAAACACTTCCCATTTGCATCTGAGCTAGAATGAGAGGTTTTGTTGAACTTAACTCCTACATTACAGGACCCCTAAGCTCTACAACAACAACTTAGACTGCAGCTGGCACACAGTACGTTTATTTTTCTTCTTTTCTAGATAGAAATGGGGATAAAAGCAAACCAGAAATGGGCTCTCAGTGGTCTGTGTCTGTAACACAGACACAAGGAATAACGATTTGTTTAGGAAAGAAAACTTTAAAGAATACATCATTCTCCCTAGTAGCTTCCACAGCTACCACATGATGCAAGCATCTGGTCCTCTAACAACTGCCTTTTGTATATCCTTGCAAGGAGTCTGGCAAGAGGTATCAGAGTAAATGCTCCTGCAAATCTAATGGATCTGCCCCTAGTAACAAGAGCAGCACGGGAAGGAGACACTGTATGAGAAGTACCAACACATCTGTGAGTGTTCAACCCTACTAGACTCACATACATCTTTGATAGATATCTATGCTACAAGTACTGAAAGTTATCCAAATCACATATCAGATCTGTGATGGGTCATGATAAATCCAGAAAAAAAAAAACCAATACAACTTAGGTCCTGTATCATAAAATTTCAAAACTGATGATGGTTAATTTAAGCAACAGTGAGAAACCAGATAAGCCTAAAGGCTCAAGTGGTTTCTCAGCAGGAATGAAGCACATCTGTTCTTACTGAGCTGAAGATCAGCACTTGACCTTTGGAAAGGACATACCAAGGCTTAGGCCCCAATACTGTTAGAGCAGCACAATCAAAAGCTGAGGGATAGCGACAGGACAGTTTAATATTGGCAAGCTCAACTAAAATTTTACTCCAGAACAACAAAAAAAGTTTAATGCAAGATACAAGAAGCACCTACAGCAAACTTGCTTATCACACAATTGGTTCACATGCCTTCAGATCTACTTCAAAACCTTACAGCCCACAAAGACAAGCTCAGCCTGCTGTCCACTGTGGTTAAGCCAAGCTTCTTTTGCTCAGGAAGGTATCAGTTCTCCAGCATGCCTGTGTGCACCTCACACAGTTCTTAAGAGCAACGTTCATTACAACATCTACATACTAGAAACCTCACAGCTCAGTGTTCACAGCAGCTCCTTACAAAGTTTTATCATTTCCCAGATCTACTACTACATTCAAATGGAGGCTTGATGTAGGGTACGCTAAGCAACACACTTCACTTCTATGCTTTTGTTACTCCCTTCTCAAAACTCTTCCATCATCTTTCCTTTCCTACTCAGACTTTTAGCTCCCTCCTCTTCAGAGCAGATCACTGCTGCTTTGCACAGTGTCACTCAGCAGTGGAAGAAATTGCAGGACAGCTGAAGTGTCAGGTGTTTTTTGTTCCTTTTCATCTGACTAAACATCAAAACTACTTCTTCCTGACATCTAATGGAGAAGAATTATAGAAGGTCTCTAAGCTTTCACATCATCCACGCTCTCTCTTCCAAGCTTCTTACTCGTTTTCTTTACTTCATATACCACCTTCTAAGATATCTTCAAATGTCCTCTAGTAAACCTCCCAATACCCTTAATATTGCCTAGTCTCTTTTTTACCTCAAGACGTGTTTTCATTTCTGAAAAATATTCAGACAAAATAAGCTGTAATATCCCATTGTTTAACGAAGCTGGTTTATCTAAAATTTTTTGGACACACTTGGTAAATGTTTAGAATAAAAACAGGATGGTTAAGAGCAGAATAGCTTCCTGATCTAATGCAGGAAATCTAACACCAGTGATCTACGAATAATCCAAGAAATACAAGAAACTAAACAGAGACAGGGTAATTTTAGTCCACAGTAAATTAAGGGCACAAATAAAAATAATTTAATTTCTAACACTGGAAAACCATGTGATAGCAATAGCCTTAATTCTTGCAGTGCATAACGATAACTGAATGAGACTACAATCATTCGCTGGATTACCATGGCAGCATGCCCTGGGATCCATACCTAATATACATGGGCATGAAGTATATTCCCTTACCTTTCCTGTCTATCAAAAAAACCCACTATCTTATTTCTTCTTGCTGCTTTGACGAGGCTTACTTACCGCTTCAGAATTATCAATGAAAGGGTCCGTTTCATCATAACCATAACCTATATCAATTAGATCCTGCAGGCGATCCTTTCGATGTTTGTGGGGCTTTCCACCCTGAAAACAAAGCAAACATTGTATAACTCAGGAAACAGTAAAGTCAACAAAACAATGCATTGGAGGGATGGCCATTTAGGAAATTAGCAGTTTTGCTTTCTTGGATGCTTCCTTGAAGATGGTATAGGTGGCTAGTAAACATTTTCACACAGGAATAAGTTCTGGCAAACATGCTGGACCACAGGCCCTCAAGTCATCCCTGAAAGGTATTCACTAGCCACTTGGATCCTGCATGAAACAGATCATCTTAACACAGATGCTTCATTTCATGCCTATGTTTTTAAAAAGCAGCAATAAGACTGTCAGTGATAGAAGGTCTGGAATAATTTAGAAAGTGTTGAGTTTTTCAATAGGTTACAGAGTCATTACAAAGGAAAACCCTAATAGCCTACCATTCAGTAAAGTGTTTCCTCACATAACGTGGATTGCTTCTCTACAAAAAAGTAAAGTCTAAGTGAAAAAAAGAAAAGTATTGATCTAGTACTTGCATACAGGGTGTCCATGAGTTTTCAAGACGTTATAGCATTCATATGACATAACTGAAGAAAAACACGATAAAATCCTTTGAAATGCAAGAGCTGTCACCTCAGTTGGTAGGACTGGATATTAAACGGTTTCTAAACCAAATCAAAGCCGGGAGCTATATCACAGACTGTGGGCTTACTTACCTCCAGGAGAAATTAAACTTCATTTTAACCTACAGGTACTTTACTTAATAAAACTTTCACATGAAAAAAGTAAAAACTCACATCCAACTAAAACATTCAGGGAATCTAATGTAGTTATACAAATGGGAATCAGCTTCAGATATAAGGCCTAGTTTTCTTGACCTCCATACACTGTCAAAATAAAAGCTGTTAAAATAAAATTCTGAAAAAGGCACCACCTTCACTAAAATGGCAACCACTGTTCTTCCATGAGTTTGAGAAGACTTGCTCCCGAAGCTTCTTTGCCTGCACTCTACAGTTTTAAGCATGTTTAAAACAAGTGTGAGTCTTTTCAGCTGTGACATCCAAATATCACAACCCACTTGTTGCTATGAGTATGCAGACACTGTTCAAAGGTGATTTCATCCTTACTCTTTTCTGAGAAGCATAAGCATCTGAACACCTCCACTTAAACAATATTTCACAAGAATCCAAGTTTGTAACGAAGTAAAGCATGCACTCTTGCAAGCAAACAGGAATCTCTGAAGTTTAATTAAATAAACATATGCAATAGTCTCAGGAGAAAAACATGAAAGCGAATTCAGTTTAATTTGGATTTCCAAGCCAAGTATTCGTAACTTTTCCTATCACCTCCTACAGTCATTCATCTGCTAAAATACCTGAATGACTGCACATTCCCAAATCATGCAGTACTTTTCAGTTTTAAAAAAGGAGTTTGGATAAGAGAAGAAAAAATAAAACCCCTTAGAATAAACAGAGGTAGCATTTAAGAATTCTGTTTAAACGCCAGCGCAAAAGGTTATATAATTCTTATGATTTTGAGGCACCAGCAGACTGTCCAAAGAACGTTACATCAACTACACTTTACCTCTACTGGTATCCCCAATGGGTAACGGAATCCACCTATGTACCACACTGTATTGGGTCTGGCTAAGGAAGACTTAATTTTTCCCATAGCAGAGTGCTGTGCTTCGTATTGGTAGCTAGAAAGGAGTTGATAACACCAGTATTTCGGCTACCACTAAGCAGTGCTGGCACATCAAGTCTGTCTCCTCAACATTCCCACCTCATGGGTAGGCTGGGGGGTGGGCAAGATCTTGAGAAGGGACATAGCCAGGACAGCCGACCCAAACTGACCATAAAAAGCTAAGAGAAAGGCACTGGGGGTGCATCCGTTATTACGTTTGTCTTCCAGAGTAACCCGTACGCATACTGAAACCCTGCTTCCCAGGAAATGGCTCCAGTAATACTTCCCTGCTGGTGCGAAGTAGAGAGTAAGCCTTATGCTCCTTCTGGTTCCACATGTGGCCTTCACTTTTCCTTTATTGCACCACCTTTATCCCGGCTCATGAGTTTTTTTTTCCTTATTTCCTACCCACTCTCTCCTGCTGACAAAGGTACCGACAGAGCAGCTTGGTGGGCACCTGTAGTTCAGCCAAGGTCAAGCCACAACATGCACCTCTTGCTGAGCCCACATAGCTATTAACATCCTTGTTTGTGAGTCCAAATCCTTTTGCAGCAGCAGCTGTTCTATGTTTTCAGTGCACGGGCACTAAAAAACTTTAAAAAATTCTCAATACTTTGACTGTTTGTCATTCATAAAAACATACTATAGATATGCAACAAAGCTAATAAAATAAGTCTCATAACAGCCAAATGAATAAAAGCAGGATTAAAATAGTAGCCTTTATATAGACATATGGAAATATCTGAAACATTGCATGTGTAGTTTGAGAATTTCCTTCAGGCCCAGTTCTACCCAGTTATGTCTAAGGGAGCATGTTGGAAGTCCATACCATCGAGATGCTAAGGATGCAGGAACACAGCAGAATAACTGAAAGGATTACTTGCATCAGCATTTACTATGCAGCAGTTCAGGGACGTTTTACCACTGAAGCTTTTCACCTTTCCCAAATGCTTTCCTCCAAGCTTTCTGTCCCAGAACATAAATAGTCATGATACTAGAGTAAAGTAAGATGTCAATTCCTAAGGCTGCATGCAAATAGTACTTATGCAAGTATTCAGAAAACTCAAATATTTGTTCAACAAATTAACTGTGCCATGTAGCCTAAGGTTTAAACAATCTTTGCCCAACAGGATGAGAAGGTGGCAAATACAATGTCAATTTTTGAAGAACCTTCCAAAGGCCACAACAGGTTCTATAAACCAGTAAACCTGCTCTCTATATTGGGCAAGTTACTAAAAGTTATGAAGAACAGAACCAGCAAGTACAAGAATATACATTCCAGACAAGGCAAGAATATGGTAGAAGGAAGCAGTACTTCAAAGGCTTTAAAAAAGGTCCAAAGATCTTTAAGGACAAGAAACTATCATGGAATAAGAGAGAAGGTCCACTCAAATTAATGTCTGGTTTCAGACTAGGATAGAAAGGGTAGGAATAAATATTTCATTCTGGCAAAGAAAGTAATCGGTGAAATCACCAAGGAATGTGTATTCATTCATCTTTAGAAGCAACAGAGAGGGCTAACAGTCGCAGGAGGGAATGACAGAAATTACTGAGGATAGTAAATTAAAAAAGACAACTGAAGAATCACTGAAAGACCTCACATTTGCTCTGAGCTTAGTGTGATAAATCATCAATTGATTTCAATATCAATAAAAGCAAGGTAATCCACATAAAGGAAGGACAATCCAAACAAGAAAAAATACAGCGAGTTCTTAATTTGTTATGCTGCTCAGGAAGCACTGGAGCTGTTGCACACAATTCTATGACATTTGCTCAACAATCAAGAGCAGTCAAAAGAAAAGAATTGGGACTTATGAAAACAGAATAGAGAACAAAACCAGAAGTCATCATTATATCACTGATAAATCAGGACATTCTACCACTAATATCCTTTCATTTAAAAAAAGAAATTAGAACAAAAAAAGGGAACGCTAAGCCAACAAGGATGTTTAAAGGTAAAAAACGCTGCTTCCATACAATAAAAGAATGTTAAGACACTCCAGCCAGAGAACGAAAGGGCTGAATTTAGATAACAGCATCAGAATCACACACAGCATGCATAAGAACAGGAAATATTTCACTGTTTCTTACAACGCAGACATGCGAAGCACCAAGTGAACTCATGAGGTTTAAACACAAAGTCTCTTTTAATAGGGCATCATCATCATGGTACTTACTGCCATGGAACACAATGTAAATTCAGCAAACCCAAAATGATCTGGCAAATTCATGGCCAAAAGCTATACAAAGGGTAGTTAAACATGCAGCCTGAGGCTTTGGAAGAAATTAAGCCACAGACTGCTAGTAGCATCAATGAACATTTACTCTGTTAATAATTTCAAGTATGAGATTCCACAAGTGTCAGAAGACTAGGCTACCATCCATTACACGGACCTCTGTTTACAGCCAATAAAAATTCTTACGTTATGTACAATATTGTTCAAGATTCAATAATATGTTTTTACAACGGTGTTTGATTTTGGCTAAAGAGTAACAGCAACCAAAAGAACGAAAATGAGAACCATTCAGAACAGATTTTTACATTGGTGTTTAAAACATGCAACAATTGCAAAAAAAAAAATCAAATAATCAAATAAACAAATGGTACATTAACTTTATGCATCTTGTTTAACAAAAATACATATTTATTCATAGGCTTTTTCTAACGTCTCTGCAAGATAGTCTAATACTGCATTGATTTGATTTTAAGTAGAGGAATTTATATGAAAAGAAGGGTCTTCACAGAAGGCTGTTCATCACATTTTTCAGACGTACTGCCACACGTGCTATGATTAAAAAGATTGTTTGACTCCATTTTAAATGGATACGGATAAGTAATACCTAATTGGTTTAAGAAGGATATAGTACTTCCTGCAACTCTGAAAAAAACCTCTACTTCTTTCTCATACAACCAGTAATTACTTTTACCCTAAAGTGCTGTTAAAAAGAAGATCAGAATGCCTATCTACTTTGTGGGATCCCTATTCCAGTTAAAGTCAAGGAGTGAACATCTCACTACAAGAATCAGAAGATGGCTGGATGTTGTTAGAACACAAGCAATTGCAGTGGGTCAGCGTACAAAGATGCAATTCCTCTGAGCACAGATGGTAAGTAGAGACCAACAGTTCTTGCACTGGAAGAGAGAAAGGACAGAGTATCTAACGTAAGAACTATTAATCCCTCGTCAACCTCCATGCTTAGTGGCCCTAACCTCGTAAGTTGTTCTTTATATAGAAGACATTCCCTTTCCAGGCATTCTGCGGGACTGAGAGGCATAAGGTATGGCAGAGAATGACAGAAAGGTAAGAAATCAGAATTGTGCATAGCAATCAAAATACAAACACACCATCAATTTAAACCGTAGTAAAAAGATAGGTTTTGTTAGCTACTGCTTTCTAATAGTTATAAGTATCTATTTGCTCCCTTTATGACTACTGAGCATTGAACTCAAGTTTTCGTAAGTCTAACAACACCATGCTTTGTCCATAAATGTACATGCTTAGCTTTGATGTATGCATAAATGTATATGCAAGATTAGTTTGCTTCCAGTACCACTCCCTCCTACATATTCTGCTTTACATGCTCTACATTGACTTTCATCTGCTGCAGTTAAGCAACTTGTTTCAGGACATTATGAAATCCTAAACTTGTATTATGGAAATGAGTTTTCTAGAAAAGTACACTTAAAACGTTTTCCTCTCATGCTCGAAAAAAAAAAAAGTCATCATTCAAATGAAAAAACAAACAGTATTCTGGAACTGACTTCTTAGTTCACTGGATATTCTGGCTTCCATCAGTCCCTCCAAAAGATGAAAGTTCTTCTCAATTTAAGGGTTTCTTTTACTATGTAGCACAACTAACATGCCCTGAAAAAGTAATTACTTCTACAGAATGTATATGAGCATTTGAAGAAATCTATCTTTGCCAGAACAAAAAAACAACCCCAAAAATAAATCTGACAAGAAAGATTTTACTATGCATAACACTGGCAAAAGACAGAAACAACTGCTCGTTTTCCCTCTTTATTATAGAAGGGCTCCATTAGTAATCCAGAATATCAACATGCCTAAGCATGATGATGAGTTTTGATTGCCAGCTTAGAATTAATCACCCAACCCTACCCATATGAATTCTTAGAGACGTGTTTGGGTGTGGTTTTAGTCAATGTTTCTACCTTCATTTATTAGTGAAAGCCTCTATGTTACTACCTGGTGTTGTTCAAGTCATTCATGCTATGCTTCCAGGAGTCAAGAGAATCTTTATTCAACTGGCAGCTACAAGACAAACTCATCAAGCAATAACATTATTCAACAATAACTTCCTACAGAAGCGTTGCAAATTAGTCAGAAATTCATCAAGATTCATCAGTATTTAGCCCAAACAGGAGAGCTGTGCAACAGTGTACAACAGCGTCACATAAAAATTTTCCCCTGGCACAGTATTTATCATGACTATCAACCTGCATCTATTACCGAGTTGTATTTGTATAGGAAGCTTTTCCAAGAACAGCTTCACAAGCTATAACTTCCTATAGACAAATCTATTTAGTAGCCTCATCTAACAAGCCTGTAGTAGCTTCAAGCTGCTTAAATGAAATATTAAATGAAAACACAGCACCAAAACGTACAGAAGTCATTTGACACTACATCAACAATCCTGCTCAGCAAAGAAAACTGATGTTAACATCTCTACAGCATCATAAGTTATTGCTGTTCAATATTTGTATGTTTTAATACAGGTATAGTAACTCACATATTTTGCCTCGAACTTCTTGGCTAGCATTTCCACTTCATGCTGCTCACGCCGTTCATCATTAAATGGATCTTCCAAGTGAACCGATTTCTTCTGAAAAAAGTAGAAATTAAATATTCGTTTCACAAGGAACACATAGAATGCATGTAATAAAAACCTATTAAGTGTCAATAAACAATGCTCTGATGACTAAGTAGTCAGAATTTATATTAAGAGTCCAAATATCTAATTTTCTAAAATTGAGTTCGACTCAACTATCATTCAGTTACTTTTCTTCTAATGAGAACAACAGAAAAGTTAAGAGGAAGACTCAGATTAATATTTGCCCAAGCATTCCGCTACAACCTCAACTGAAAGTGTAAGAGAAAACTGTGGCCTTCTGGGGTTCAAAGAGAAGGAACTCTCTAAAAACAACTCCTTTTCATCTCTGCTTCCACTGGTGCCTCTTACTGGTGTTGTGATCCTTCTAGAGACAATATACAAGATGTACCTGGTACAATCAGCAGGGAAGCAGCCAGGAGACTAAAAATCTCAGTAAATTACAACTCTAACTAATGTAACTCCTTTAACTCTTGTACTGGTTTTGGTTTTGGGTTTTTTTTTCAGATAATTTCAGTAATCATAGCATGATTTCTACAAGACTGTCACTATGGCAGCCACAAGAACAATAGAGATTTAATATTCCAGCTGTATAAACAAGCAAGAAATATCACACCCCCCCCCTTTTTCTTTGAGAAAGATATTTTCACTAGCACAAAGTCAATGAAGAGTAATCAAGTGGGCACCTAGTGCTTTATTTCTGGAAATAAGGTATAGCTGAAAAACGGAGCTGCCTTCTTCAAAATTAGAATTCAGATAAAATACAGCAACTGTTGGAAGCAGGAAGAGGTACTAGGATGCTGAACATGGTGGAATGGAGCTCCATTTTATGGAGCATTATGGATACCAACTAACTTCACTGCACATGGACCCCTCATCAATGAATGAGCAAAGATTTATGATAGACTAAGAACACAAAGCAACGCTAGGTTCAGAAAACCAAGATACTTCCCCCACAGTCCAAGAAGCCAGGTTGGAACAGGCTTTAAACAATCTGGTCTAGCAGAAGGTGTCCCTGCCTGTAGAAGGAGGGCTGGAACCAGATGATCTTTAAGCCCTTTCCAACCCAAACCGTTCTATGATTCTACATTATGCACATATTTCCTTCAGACATAATTAAAATATTGTTCAATTCCTGCAACAACTTTTTTCTATTTTTAGCTGGGAAAGCCTATTCCACATCATCTGGTAAGCAAATTTTTTTTTTAATTATGAAACAAGACAAGGATGAGGGCAGAAGTCAAGCAAAATTTAGTACTCAAGTGTTCACTCGCCTCTGCCCACCAAACTCTGAAAGCCATAGCTATCACTTCGATTAGTTAAGCACTCTTGGAATCTAGAATTCAAGCAAGTTTTAGTGTTAATGGTTTCCAAGGGCTCCCAAGGACGGCTTTCAGACTTTGCAGTAACTTTAGGCCATTACTACTTCACCACTACTTCACCACCTTTACAGCCTGCTTGACAGAAGCCAACCTGAGATCCTGGCTTACCTCCTTTAAGTTAGGTTTTACTCACTAAAAGAAAAGGGAGTGCATTTGAACTTCTAACACTTTTAACAAGGCAGATAAACTCTTAAACCACACTAACTTGTTATTCACATTCAGAAACTTTAAAAAGCAATTTCTATGGAAAGATGAACTCTGCTAACAGCCCCATCAAATGATGTTCTCTCTATCAAGACAAAAAAAGCAGGACAAGGCCAGCATGAGTTTCTAACAAATGTTTCCACTAACTTCTGATCGAGGCTATGAACCCAAAATGGGTGTAAAATAATAGAAATTGCACTCATCCTGTCAAATGAGTTTTGGAATTCTCAACCGTTTCATTAAGAGACCTATTAAAGCAATATTTGGAGTTACTCATGTGTGCCAGTTCCTTGCCCTCCGGAACAGTCTGCCTCTGGAGAACCCTCCAGGTCACTCCAGTTCCAAGCAACACTACAAGACAGAAAGACAAGCTCCTAGTTTTGTAACGTTGAACATTAATGGGAATAGTTACAAGAAATCCAGCAACTTCTTATTAAGAGATATGGAGTCAGCAATAGCTTTCAGGAAACCCCATCAATCTGCACCCTACAAAAACACTTTGCGCAGCTAATTTTATAGGAACTGTTCATTTTAAACTGAATCATTACTAAGATAACAAGTTTGGACAACTATAACTCCACTTAAAACCACAGCTTTAACTGCCAACTAGTTACTACCTACTTGGAAAGAGTAAATCTCAGATTCTCCAGAAAAGTGGTAGAGCACTGGCGTTTCTCGGTCAAGCTTCATCTTTAAGAAGGTCGTTTTCTCTGTGGCATTAACTGGTATAAATCACCATAGCTATTCTACTCCACAAGCAGGATCAATTTTCAAGGGTTTTTTTCTTTTTTTAGGACTTCTATTTTTCATTTTCACATCATTTGTTGGTCTGAGAACGACCAGGGTAGAAGGCAGACTCCTGTCATCCTATGTTCCCTGCACTGTACAAAGCAAATTCTCCTCTTGCATTTGCTTTAACCAGCACACACTAATTTTATTGCTGGATAACATATCCTTCCCTTCTCTTTTCATGCCGATTAATACAAGTTTTTAAGTCCTCATTACCATATCAGAGTAGCTTTTCTAGCTTCTACCATATAGCAAGCAAACTGACAGGCCAAGTACACATCCGTTTTTAAGCAAGAACAGAAGTCCAGAATCACTGCAAAAGGATCACAACTTCTGACACTCTTTCTGCACCACAGCTGATTGTTCCACACAGTCCAGCAATAGGCAGGCCATTAGGATCCATTCATTTCCATCTGGAGACCGAAAACCAGAATTTCTTATAAAGCATTTCTATCACTATTTCTGCCTCAAAAAGTAGTTTCTAATCCCAATTGTTCCAAAAATCGCCTAAATCAATGCTCTGCACACCAAGACATGGAATTTGCATTAGAACTACATTAAAAAAGCCATTTTACTCCAATTATGTGATTAACATATAACCACCTTACATTAAAAAAAAAGGCAGTTATGGAACTGGGAACTGCCAAAGGGAAAGTAAACCTCCCCAGATTGAACTACTTCTACTCACTCACGCAATTTTCACCTTCGTACAGGATCTGCTCAGAAAGATAGCACTTCACAGAGCAGCAGGCTTCTGCCCTAACAGTTCAGAGGAGTCCTGACTAGCACCATTTGCCCACAACAGCTGCAGGACAAACAGACGGAATCTTTTAACTTGTACATGAATATCTCACAGGGATTAAAATCCGTCTCACTGGCATTTCCATCTTCCACGTGTGAACACAATTCAGCGCGTACAGCCTTCGTACTAAACAAAATGTGAGCAGGCTGCTAAGTGTAGGTATGGCATCATTATCACCTAGAAACACTTTGGTTTGTAAAACAGAAGTTTTAATCATTCTTGATTTTGCGCTGCATGTAAAAATCCAATGGTGGTATCAGTACTGGTACTTGAGGTTTGCTTTTATCACGAGAGCTATCACAACCTTCTCAGTAGCAGTTATTTCCTTACCCCGTGCCTTTTCCAAGAAGACATAAACTACCTCTAAAAATGTCTGCACACCAGAATTAGGAAAAGTCACAACTAAATCACGTACAATTTCACTGTCTCAACTCACTGAGTGGCTTAAGTGTGACCAGTTTAAGGACATGCATCTCTCCTTCCTACTTGGAATGCTGGGTCCTGTTGATTGGCTAATGCTGTTTGCTTCTTAAAGTTGTCTGCTCAAGCCTTCCTCTTTAAAAATCCAAGTAGTTTGAGTACCAAATATTTTCAGGTTGTGAGGACTAGGATGTTACAGTTACAGCTTAGGTTATAGTTTCAATAACATTAACTCTCATTCATTCCCATCCCCTATGAGACTGCAGAAACTCATCTCCAAGTCTTCTAATTGCTTAATTTCGGTGCTTCTCCAGACTTGTAAGCAGAGCCACGCTAATAACTCCTCATTTACCTGCATAGAGCCTACAGACAATCCGGAAAAAGAGACCGGCAGAGCAACAGTTTCGCTCAGGCGCCGGAAAAAGCTCCCAGGAAGGGAGGATGCAGCACCGCCGCTCCCCGGGGTAAGCAGGGTGTGCGAAGGGGAGCCGGGATAAGCCGGGCACAAGACACCCACGCTCCCCCTCCTCTGCTCGCAGCAACACGGGGAAGTCGGGGAAAAGCCACCCGGGAGCCACTCGGCCGGCTCAGGGACGACCAGCGCGAAGCTTCCCCTTCCCCCCACGGGCACAGGCGCAGCCTCAGCGCCAGGAGGAGCCCCGAGCGGCGGCCAGGCCGCCGGACTTCCCTCCAGGGCGCCGCCCCGGGGCCACCCCCGAGCAGGACGAGGCGACCGATAGCGTTATCGGCAGCGATGGGGACGCGGGCAGCCGCCAGCCTGGCCATGGCTGGAGAGGAGGAGGAGGAGGAAGAAGCGCGGGGGGCGGAGGGAGGAGGAGGGACGGTCGGGGAGCAGAGGTGGGGAGAAAGGGGAGAAAGAGAGCAGAGACGGGGGCAGGGAGGAAGAGAAGAGGAGGGAGGAACGCAGGGGCAGAAGGAAAAGGAAAAAGGGGGAGGCAAGGGGAAAGGGAAAACAGGGAGGGGAAACGGAAAAAAAAGGGGGGGCAAGGGGAAAAGGGGGAGGAAAAAGGGGAAAAGAGGGAAAAAAAGAGGGGGCAAGACGGAAAGGGGAAAAAAGGGGGGGGAGCAAAAGGAAAGGAAAAAAAGGGGGGGCAAAAGGAAAGGAAAAAAAGGGGGGGCAAAAGGAAAGGAAAAAAAGGGGGGGCAAAAGGAAAGGGGAAAAAAAGGGGGGGCAAAAGGAAAGGGGAAAAAAAGGGGGGGGCAAAAGGAAAGGAAAAAAAGGGGGGGCAAAAGGAAAGGGGAAAAAAGGGGGGGGCAAAAGGAAAGGGAAAAAAGGAGATGGCAAGGGGAAACGGAAAAAAGGGGGGGGCAAGGGGAAAAGGAGGGGGAAGGGGAAAAGGGGGGGGGGGGGCAAGATGGGCAGGGGATCGGAGGGAGGAAGGGGGCTAAGGATCGAGGGGGCAGGGGAGGCCCGGTGCCGTACCCGCGGCTCCCCGCAAAGCAGCAGCTCGGGGTAGCTGAACTCCACGCATCCCTCCTCGGTGGGGTCCCTCAGCGCCAGCTCCAGGCGCACGGTGCGGGCCGGGAGCGCCTCCCGCGGCGGCTCCTGCTGCAGCCGCGGCGGCGGCGGCTCGGCCCGGGGCGGCTCCGCGCGGCCGCCGCTCTCCCGGTTCGGCTCCGGCCGGGACGAGGACGACGAGGAGGACGACGAGGAGGGCGACGAGGCGGCGGCGGCGGCGGCGGGGGGGGGGCGGCTCGCGCGGCGGCTCCGGCCCCTCGCGGCCCGGCGGCGGCGGCGGCTCGGGGTCCCGCACGGGTGACAGGCTGACGAACGGCACCCGCCGCGGCTCCGCCATCCCCCGCCCGGGGACGCCGCGCTCCCGCCGGCCCCTCCTCCTTCTCCTCCTCCTCCTCCTCCCGCTCTCCCCTCCCCTCGCCGCCGGCCGCTCGGCGCCGCCGCCCCCTACGCGCGCGCCGCCGCCGCCCCCGCCATCTTGGCGCCCCCCCGCGCAGCCGCACCCCGCGCCTGGGGGAGCGCGCGCCGCCCCCCGCCCCGCGGTTGCCCGGGCGATGCGCACGCGGAGCCCCGCGCGCCTCCTCCTCCTCCTCTCTCTCTCCTCCTCCCCTCTCTTCTCCTCCTCTCTCCTCCTCTTTCTCTCTTCTCCTCCTCTCTTCTCCTCCTCCCCTCTCTCCTCCTCCTCCCTCCTCCTCCTCCCTCCTCCTCCTCTCTCCTCCTCCTCCCCTCTCTCCTCCTCCTCCCCTCTCTCCTCCTCCTCCCCCTCCTTCTCTCTCTTCTCCTCCTCCTCTCTCTTCTCCTCCTCCTCTCTCTTCTCCTCCTCCTCTCTCTTCTCCTCCTCCTTCTCTCTCTCCTCCTCTCTCCTCCTCCCTCTCTCCTCCTCCCTCTCTCTTCTCCTCCTCTCTCCTCCTCTTTCTCTCTTCTCCTCCTCTCTCCTCCTCCTCCTTCTCTCTCCTCCTCCTTCTCTCTCTCCTCCTCCTCTCTCCTCCTCCTCTCTCCTCCTCCTCTCTCCTCCTCCCCCCTCCTCTCTCCTCCTTCTCTTCTTCTCCTCCTTTTCCCTCTTCTCCTCCTCCTCCTCCCTTTCATCCTCCCTCTCCCTCCTCTCCCTCTCCCTCCTCTCCCTCCTCTCCCTCCTCTCCCTCTCCCTCCTCTCCCTCCTCTCCCTCCTCTCCCTGTCCCCCTCCTTGTCCTTCTCCCTTCCTCTCCTCCTATCTCTCCTCTTCCTCCTCCTCCCTCCTCCTTCTCTCTCCTCCTCCTCCCTCTCTCCCCTCCTCCTCCCTCTCTCCTCTCTTACTCTCCTCTCTCCTCCCGCCTTTCCCTCGTCCCTCTCCGTCATCCTCCTCCTGTCTCCTCATCCTCCTCCTGTCTCCTCCTCATTGGTGCCAGGGAAGCAGCCACAGTGGGGATCCTCCATCCACTTAGGCGGGTTGGGAGGAAGGGGTCATCCCCATCCCGGGTCCCATCGTGCACACAGGGCAGCAGGAGCCCTCAGCAGGAGGGGATGAGATACTGCTTTTATTCTGCACAGGGTGCAAAGTGGAAGATCTTCCACAAAGCTGGTACACCTATTGAAGACCCCAGCAGCTTATTTATGTAAAACTGATGCTCAAAATCAAGCCTAGCTAAGACAATTGTTACATCTAAGAAAGATATTCATTAGGTTATGTAATTGTACTTTACCACAAAATTGCTTATTTCTTTTCCACATCCTTAGTTAGGATAAGGATGTCCTTCAGATAATCCTTAAACGAACATGAATTCTCCTTATCTGATAATCCATTTCCTTGTTTTATCACACCTTTTCAACCTTGAGTTGATGAACTACTGAGTTCATAATTGTCTTAAGGCTGGTCCACAGGGTGCCAGTCATGGTGGCAGGGAGGGGGATGTTGCTGAGGAAGAGTTGTCCTCTGCGTGGGACAACGCAAGGAAGGCAGGGTGTGAGCAGCAGCAAGGCTTCCTTTGGGAGCCAGGGCTGCCTGCAAGCAGTGCGAGTGTTCCAGCTGACAAGGCAGAGCCATGGCTGGTGTTTCCAGATGAAGGTGTTCCAGCAAGGCACTGCTGACTTTCAGGAAGCTGGGAACATGTCCACATGCATTGAATTCTCCAGCTTCATAGGAACAGGGGGAAAGATGTTATCATAATTTGGTCTTTTTTAGCCTCAGAAATACTGGGTAGTCTCTTTTTTTCCAGATGTGCTCATGTTACACCGATCAAACATAATTTACATGCGTGTATTATTTTGAGTAATTATAGCAGACCATTTAGTGCAGTGCATGACTCCACTTTCCAAACTGCATTCATCCCAGTGCTTGATGTTTTCCTCTCATTGCATATGATGTCTTCTGACTTGACTGTTTACTTTCATCTAGATTCCAGAGAAGATCTGTGACTCCACAACAGTGTTCTTGAAACTTATGGTTTCAGTGACAGGGAATGGAGGACATTCCAGAATACTGCTTGCAGCAGGAAGTCAGTGGAATGACTGACCTTATCTGGTAGTCTCCTTTTGAAGCTTGAAAGGCTTTGTTGAACTTGATAGTCAAAGGGTTTTGTTTTATCCAAAAACCTTGCATGTCCTAGTATGACTAGGAAGCTTGGTAGAGAGATTCCTCAAATATTTTTTTTACTTTCAGCATCATAATAACAGTATTTGGAAATCCTACTTGTTCTGCTGAGACTTTCAAACAGCTGTCAGTTGATACAGATGCAAATGATAGGCAATATATTTCTGCTTTCAGACTGGGGATCACTGAGCTCCAGAACTGCAGATCCTGCCAGGAAGATTAAAGTTCTCATCAAAGCTTCAGCATAGTCTCTGTTATTAAGCCTTGTGATGGTAGAAAGGGGCCTTTCCTCAGCAAAATAGCAATTTATTGCTCAGCAAGCAAAAGTCTTATGTGGAAGTCATGGGCTCTTCTGCAGCTCATTTACCAGATGGGAGACTGGACATTGAAGTAAGTACAACAGGAATACAACAATTTTTGTTCACAGGTAATTGTTGAACATATCCATGGAAAGGGGTAAAGATAAACTGTGCATTTTAAGTATCTAGCCTAAAACTCAGTTCTGTCTTTCAGTCCCCTACAATGTGTATTCAGAAGTAATTTAGTAGAACAGGAACCCCACAAGAAAATGAGTTTTGCAAGTATCTGAATTCAGCACTTGAAATTCTCTTGGTTATAGTGTAGATACACCTGGAAGCACATCCTGGTCAGATTTTTAACAAATTTTTTAGGTAGGAAAAAACAAACTGGATAGGAATTACTCATCTGACCCATGATAGGGTTACAGAATAAAAAAAAAAAGCAGCTCTTGGAAACAGTTTCAGGTAGCCATTTGTTCTAAGTTATGAGATTGCAGACTTTGATAGTAGAAGCAGCCTTTCACATCTAAGGTTTTCGTAGATATTTACAGGTTCCTATAATTCCTCTTCCTCTTTATTTTTTGGGAGTTTAATTAGACAAATAAAGCCTCATATTTATATGATATTTGTATGTTTTCTAACCTCTGAGCATCTTGGAGCTCCCATCTTTTTTATGAGGCTCAATGTTTGTTTATGTAGTTCTGGATCTTTGAACTTGAATTTGAAGCAAAATTGCTAAAGACAGCTTGCTCTGTATCCAAGTACCTGATCTAAATCAAAAAGAAACTTGGCAGCAGATCCAAGCATGGAGTCACTGGAATATGTTATCATTACATTTCATCTCAGATAATGGAAGGACTCAGGAAAGACTCCCAAGAAACAAACCAAATCCACTAGATCTCGAGTTCTTCAGAAACTTAGTTTTGGATACACCAGAAAAATTCCAGGCTTATGCCCTATCAGTCAGTTCAAGAGGAGTTAATGTGTATTTTTTTCATCGTCATTTTTCTGTTCTGCTCTGTTTTGTTTTTCAGCATTAAGCTGTATCTCGGGTGCTGTTGTACCATGTATAATAGTCTGAAAATAAGATTTTAAAAAAGTAATTAGATACATTTTGGTGATTGTTTTGCTTTCTCTCAGGATGTGACCATGCCAAAATAGTCCAACATAGAATACAGGTTCCTTCCTTTTGTAAGCTATCTGAAGGACGATTAATATTGAAAGCATCTCTAGAAAGAGGCAAATTAAGAGTTTAAAAGAAATGTAACAACTGCAGAAAGAGAGCGATTTGGAGGTGACTTTGAAGCTGCTTTTTATTTCATTAGTGAAAGCCAGTGTGAGCAGATCACACAAAGAGGATGCTGAGAACTACAGGTGCTACAGCCACATCAGTGAGTGGAAGTTTCTTGACTTGACTTTGTTTCAAACACAGAAAATGACAAAAGACAGCCCAGTAAGCTGCCAGAGGCCTCTACCATGATGCAGGTGGGATCCTTCTCTCTTGTCTGGAAGACAAAGCTCTAGCATTCTCTTCCTTTCAAGCTGTTAGTGTTGATTGCGTTAGTGCTGTGCCCTGTTTCGTTGCAGAACATTGCTGGCTGCATCCCTGGATCTACTGGAAGCTGCTGCTCTAGTCTGTACAGCTTCCTCTGGGCAGGACACCCCATAGCAGCAGCCCCAGGATCCTGTCAGCAGGCAGAGCTGTCCTTGTGATCAGTTGTGTCCATCTCCAGAACACTTGCTTTCAGTTTCAAAGGCTGAATACTTCACTTCCATAAGCTGTGAGGCCGTTGCCCTGGGGTGGGAATGTGGGGTAAAACATGTTCTGCTTATATCACTAATAAGACTCCTCACTCAAGCTTAGGTGGCAGGGGATGTCTGTTTGTCCTCTGCTTTGCTTAAGGTGAGTGTTAGGACCTACACCGAGGCAGGAGCTATATTGACTGCTAGGTCATGCCTGTGCCAGTTGGACCTCAGCCACTCAAAAGTATCCCAAGAAATACTTCTACCAAGTTTGGGCTTTGTTTAGTTGGTTTGGGGTTTTCTTTTGAGAACATCCTCATTTTCCATGTGTTTCTTCCTCACTATATCCTCCTGGTATCTTGGTTTCTTATGGACCTTTGTCTGGAACTGCTGCCACAGCAGCTGCAACTTTCATTGTTGTGTCAGGAGATGGCACAGCTGCAGGGAGGATGCTGTTTGTTTAGCTCTTACTAGAACTGCTGCTGCTTCACAAGAATCCACTGCACCAACAACGTGGCTGGCGTTCCCTCCTACATTACTAAGTTGCTTCCTGCCAGATCCAGAATCAAAGAATAATAAAAAAAAGTCCTCTTTTTCCTAAACCAAGCACCAATGCTCTGCAAATCATTTGGAAAACTGATTTGGTTTATCTACAGGATCCATCCTCTCTTTCTTTTTTTTTTTATTTTTTATTCTTTTAATTAAATATACTATTTCCTGCAGAACATACCTCTAGCATTCTCTGCTCAGCCCGCGTGCTCAGTTACCAGCTGCTCTGCCACATCCTTAAAAAATCCAAAGTTCTCTATTCAGTGAAGTAAACAATGGTTTAGAAGGACTGTAGGCAGGTAGAGAAATACCAGATGCTGGGAGTAGAAAGAGCGCATTAGGTAATTAGGATGTATTTACCAGGGCACTAATACTCTTGTATTGCAATTTCAAGGCATAAGAACCAAAACTGTGAACTTTATGCCATGCGTTGGTATACTGCTCCTCAGGAACTGGTCAAACTTTACTTCTTTGAGAACGAAAGTCTGAGCCTGAGACACTGTATTTCTTTCAAGAAGAACTTCAAGAAAAGCTTTGAACAAACCTGAGTTCAAGGTTTCAGTCACAATGGGAAGTTTTAAAAGCAACGATGATTTTTATGCAAAATTTAGTTACTGCTCCTGTAACTGGGAACACTTTTAACCTCTAGGATTGGATTTAGGTGAATCTTTTGTTCATTTCCCGAAATGAGAAATAGTCTTTCTGATGCCATGTTGTGTGCCAGGATAGTATAAAAGGCAGTCCTAGCTATCAAGGAGGTAGCTGATGAAAACAAAATGTTGGCTTTTATCATGTTAAAAATAAGCTAGAAACCAAGGCAGGTCTTCATGATAGATTCACAGGACAGCATGTCTCACGGCAGTGTGAGTTCCTCAGCCAAAAGGGAGGTGTTATCTGTCATCTGCCCTGTTCACGTGCAATTTCTCATTGAGAACTTCAAAACTGACACAATTTCTATATGACTAGTGATTTTTATGACCTGCAGAATATTGGAACATTCTTTAAGCTAATAAATAGAATAAGATCGTTAACTTAAAGGAAGCTCAGAGGAAATGGAAAGTTTCAAACACTGTATTTACATGTAATAGCAGGTTAGGAAGAAAAAGTGATGGGAGAAAATGGAAAGAACTGCATCTTGAACAATTAAAAGCAAGCTGCTCCAAGAAAGTGCTGTTGGGAACAGCTTTTGATCCTGCAGAGGAGTCGAGATATTAAGACATTTAACATCAACTCTTAAGTGGGTCCATTTACCAAGCAGAATGCTGGTAATTTGTTCCCTCAGATAATGGTAGCAAAGTCAATTCTAACCAACAAGATAAGAAGATTTTTCTAGTTCACCTTATTTTTTACTTAATTGTTAAGAACTGTTTCTGCTTCCAGTGTCAAGATTTCTTGCCAGAATAAGTATGTGACTTTTGTCTTTAAGCTTTCCTGATATTAAGGGTGAACTCACTTGAAGCTGACAAATAAGCTGTAAACTTCTCCAATAGTAATGATTGTAGGTGAAGTGGAATGTGGACTCCAGGGGCTTAGAGGAAAGCCGGGGAGGGGCTCTTTATCAACGACTGCAATTATAGGATGAGGGATAATGGTCTTAAGCTGAAAGAGGGAGATTTGGGTTGGATATTAGGAAGAAATTTTTTCAAGTGAAGGTAGGGAGGCACTGGAACTGGTTGCCCAGAGAAATTGTGGAAGCCCCATCCCTGGAGGTGTTCAAGGCCAGGTTGGATGGGGCTTTGAGCAACCTGATCCAGTGTGAGGTGTCCCTGCCCACGGCAGGGGGGTTGGAACTGGACGATCTTTAAGGTCTTTTCCAGCCCAAACAATTCTATGATTCTATGACTCTGTGTCTTAACTGAAATTAATTTGGGAATGTCAGCATCTGAAAGGCTTTCTCTGCCAAACAGTGAAGATAGGTTTGAGGTCTAAAATCACTAAGAAATTCCCTTTACTTTTCTAAGAAGGAAACTACAAAGGAAAAAAAAAAAAGATAACTTCTAAGTAGTCACAAGAACATGAAATCCACTGAATTACCAAAGGTAAAATAATCTTTTAGCTAAAATCCTGGAATTTTCTTGTAGAAGAGCAATAAGAGATGTGTCAGAAAGAAACACAGGTGAGATTTTGTAGAAGAGTACCCAGGAACACACACAACCCCCCCTTTTTCATTAAAAATACAAATATCTAGAAAGGGAGTGGAATTCAATGAACTGGTGAAGGCACTTAAACTGAGGAGCATCTGCCCGTGACATGTTGTGTCTGACAATGTCATTTAAACTGTACTTAAACTGAGATTAAAATTTAAGAGGAGCTGCCTCTGGAAAGAATAGATTCCTTAATGGCAACTCTTTTATGATTCACACCTGCTCATTCCACAGTGTAAAAACACTGAGATTGTGAGGGATTATGTGCTCTGGGGAGTTGTCCCTCACTTTTTTTCCTTATTTGCATCAGTTCTTTAAAGGTCCTGGCAGCAGGGAAGCTTATCTCCCACAAAAAGCCTGTTCTATCAGGCCAGCACCCCTGGAGGCAGATGAACATTACTTGTCTGTCTGAAACACTGGAGTCAGGTTATTGTCTTATCTCTGTTTGTTTTACTCTTTCCAGGAGTAATTAAAACCACACAAGAATATAGGAGTCACAATTTGATGTAGCTTCTCCCCAACACCTGTAACACCAATAAGGAAGATTGGCTGAGCAGGGAATTCTCAGCCTGGATGGCAGTGTCTATGCTAAAAGCAGTACTGATGCTGTTTAATGAGGTAAAAGAGTCTGGAAGTAATTCTTAGGAATAGAGGAGCTCCTGTATAATAGATTTTCTTCTGCTGAGGGTTTCTCTTGTGAGTGCGGTTCTAGGACAAGACGAACATGCTCTCAGTGCCCATGAAAACAGAGCCAGGCAGACTGCAAGCCAGACTGGCCTTGGCCACTCGCCCTGGTGATGTTTTCTGGGATTTTTTTTTTAGTGACACGTAAGTATTTTAGTAATTGTCAGACATTTATTTAATTTATTAAATACTCTAATATACTAAAAATTAATGTAGTTACTGTTCAGAAAGAAACTATCAAGCAATGAAAGCTGGGGAGGGGCTCTTTGTCAGGGTGTGCGGGAATGGGCTTAAGCTGAAAGAGGGGAGGTTTAGGTGAGACATTAGGAAAAAAATTTTCTGGTTTGTATGGTGAGGCTCTGGCACAGGTTGTTCAGAGAAGTCGTGGCTGCCCCATCCCTGGAGGTGCTCAAGGGCAGGTTGGATGGGGCTTTGAGCAACCTGATCCAGTGGGAGGTGTCCCTGCCCATGGCAGGGGGGTTGGAACTGGATGGGCTTTAAGGTCCCTGCCAACCCAAACCGTTCTGTCATCCTATGAATATTCACTATTCCAAGAAAGAGAATTACATATAATAGATATGTAGAATGGAAAGCTACCTTCTTGAAATCATAACGACATACAACAGAGGATTTCATTGTGACCTTGCAGGAATTTTACCTTGGAGGAATTTTCTTTATTTTTTTCTCTAGTTCCTCCTTTGACTTTCAGATAGATTTTACAAAAACTCAGATTTCCTAAGAATTTTTTTCAATGCCTCTTAGCACTTCAGAAACTGCTTTTACTTACATAAAGTTCTACATCTAAATAAGTGCACGTTATCACAGGCAGTTGAGGGTGATTGCATAAACAAATTACCACATTTTTAACATTCATACAAGCTTACGATCAGAGAAGTCAGAAGCATACTTTGCATGTGCAGTTCAGCATTTTCATACTTCCATGATTTTATTTCCAAGCCAAATTGCCTTCAAAAAGCAAAGCACATATTCATCACCGAGAATTAACTACATACCAAGCTTGCAGATTCAACACAAAGCTGCTTTTGAGTTGCCACAGCATTAAAAATAGCATCTGAAAAATTACTTATGAAAAACGATTTTCCATACATGAATAATTTAAATAGACAAATTGAATTTTATTAAACTCTGTTTTCTTACCACCTTGAGTTGCATTTTGAGAAGATGTGAAATTTAAAGATTTTTGAGCATATTAAATCAAGAGCAGAGTAGCAGCAATGCAGTGATGATTTTAAGAATAAAGCCAATACTGTGTAGCAGATATGCTTCTGAAAACAAGCTGCACGTTCTGTATGACAACTGTATTTCAAATATTGTTTTCCTGGCCTTAAAATAATTCCCTCTTACACTGAAGAGCAATTGTGCAGTCCGATTTACCTTATCTTTAGAACTTACCGGAATTCTTCCTCACTGTTTTAAGAGACCGAGTTATTTCTTAGCTTCATAGTGATTTCTAGTCCTCCATAGGACTTGGCGTGTTTTACCTATCTGACTAAATCTTGCCTAGAATGTCTGTGAAGCTGAGTGAGGTGAGCAGTGCCCAGGGGTGGGATAAGGGGAGGAAAAGATGCCTGGAACACGGCAGTACTTGGGCAGCACTTTGGCTGTGACCTGAAAACAGCCCTTCTGCCTTTAAACAGTGGGGAAAACCACCACTGTTTCATATAAATAAGTAACTTCCCCATTTGTTCCGTGATGACTAAGCTCAGCGCATGTGGCATCATGAATAAATCAGACAAAAGTAAGATTGAACTTGCAGAATACCAGCGTTGTGATAACTATTGGTACTGGGAACACAGGAGACCTGGCTTAGCAGGTTTGGAATTATTTTTTTCTATTTTTTTTTTTCTCAGACACATCTACCACACATGGATTGATATTCAGGAGAGACATTTACTTCACGTGATGTGAATTCATTCACCGGCTCCGCGAAGAAAGACATTGTGTTTTGTCACATAATGGCCGCCCATATAATGGCCTCACCCATTGATGTGAGGCAAGAAAAAGATTACCAGGAGCTTTAGAGCAGACGGGCATAATGATCCCATCATCCTAGAGAAGGGCAAAATCGTCAAAGAAAATTATAGCTGTTATAATGCACAGTGTAACTGTAAGAATTGAAGCATAGTTCTTTTCTACGTGACATAAGCCATCTCACCGTTATTATATGTATTCTTAAAGGATGTTATTATATATCATAGAGTTCTGCATTGTTGCCTGTGGTTTTTCACAGAACTGACCACATGGAAGTTGCTTACGGCGAGCAAGAAACCAATGGTGAAGTCTGAAGCTCTTCTCTACTAAAGGCACAGCTTAAAGTGCAGTTTGAGGGCTCCAAAAAAGCCACACAATTCCTAGGTCTATGAAGGTGCAGCTCAGAGGCAACAAACAGCATAGTGAACACCTCACTTTTCAGTAACCTGTGTCTGAGAACTGCTACACAATATCACATAGCATATTTTCTGTACTTAAGTCGCAGGTCCCTACTCTACTCGTAAAAGATCTACTCGTAAAAACATTTTAGAGACCATTATTTATTTTACTGCATTCGTGATTTTAAATTCTCTTAAAGAATCACTAAGAACATTATAATGTGGGGCGATTAAATACAGTATGCAAGTATGAACTGAAACAGAACTTCTCTTTTTATTTGAAGAATACGCCGTGTCTTCTCAAAAGTCACAGCTCTTACTAAATATAGATGTTTACTTTAAAATCTATAAATACATGCTAGCGTAATTCATCAATTAAGCAAGACCTAGAAGGAATTTAGGAACTGTCCCATGGCCAGAGATGTAAGATGCCTGCTTTATTTGTTCCAAATGGAAGTTTAAACTCTACCAAGTCAAAACAAAGTTTTTGGTGTGTGGCTTCTAAACATGGTTACCAGGCAAAAAAAAAAGTTGCTTCAAATTCCACAAGCAGCCTTGAACAACTGCACTCCATCAATCTTTCTGGGATGCTGTAGGGTTCATCTAATAAAGAACGAATAGTAAGTATTAGCTCCCACGACAAAGGTCTTCTACAGGTTTAGCTGAACACAACAACATTGCAGCTACACAAAGGCAATACATACATTTCTAATGTCACATACCTAATTTAAAAGTAATACAGTACCTGTAAGCTACACATTAAATAAGCAGAGAATGACAAATGCTGAAAAGTAGCCATCAGTTATCATTAGCCAAATGTTTTGGGGATTTACTTTAGGAGAGTCCTGAAAGGATGGGAGATCCAACATATCCCTTGACGATCCACATAGACATGTAAACCAGCACTAATAGAAGGCTGCAGAAAACAGACTAATAATTAGTGAGGATAAGATTGTGACACAGAGTGATCTGTGTAAGCTGGAAAACTGAGCCCATTTGAACAAAATGTATTTTTTGTAGAGCTAAAGGTGGGCTGTCCCTTCAGAAGGGCGGACTGTACCCTGGAAAATACCAGTTCTGGAAACCCCTGGATGTCATGGCACAGTCAAGAAGCAATTTAATGCTAGCTCCCCCTGCGATAATACAGCAAAAAGGGTGAACGCAGTCTTTAAGCACACAGGTAGAAGAGTGAGCAGCAGTGTTGAGGAGCGTATTCCAGTGTCACACATGGGGATAATTTGTGCCAAATGCTTCCTGGCCATATTTTTCGTTTATTTGTTTGTTTTTTAAATCTGTTGACAAACTTAATTGCCAGTTTTCCAACCTGGAAAATACCCTTACAAGGAATGCTGTCCAATATGGACAGAGGTGACTTGCTTGCATTTTATGCATACTTAAAAGTGAAAAAAATCCAAACCCCACCAAAAAAAACAAACCATAGAATGGTTTGAGTTGGAAGGGACCTTAAATACCATCCAGGTCCAAACCAAAGAATGCTAGGATTTAATTACTAACAGCAAAAATGGACATTGGAAGAATCAAATATTAGAAAATAAGGCCAAACAAGCTGAATTTGGAATTAAGATAAGATTTCTAGAAGAGCAAAGGCAATTTAATATTTGAATAAATTGCAAAGTACAACGATGCATTTTTCAGTATCCACCTTTTAATTAAGACTCCTCAATTTTTTTTCTGGTACATATTTTTATGGAATTATAAGTTACTGGATTCAACATGAAGATCAGCAGATGAAATCTACCATTTTGCAATAGGTAGGGTCAGGCCAAATTATCTAGTAGTTGATTAAAGACTTGATTTTAATGCTTACTGGTGATGCTTTCATGCAATTATCTGCTTAATCACCGATCGTATGAAGAGATGAAATGATCAGAGGGAAGTCTGGAAATGGAACTCAAAACCGACAGTGTCTGGAAATTACTTCTGGATATAATCCAGAGAAAATGTGGTTGAAGAATAAATCACTGGGCAAAACCCAGATGTGTTCCTCAATGTATGTACAGCTCCCATCCAGAGAAGCTACGTGCTCCAACAGCTACAGGTGTAATTGCTTATTTTGTGCCTTATTAGCTCACGGGCAAGTTCCTTATTCAACCTTAGACAATTCTCCATGAAGATCAATGAGTGATCTTCAAGCTGAGGGGACCACATGAATCTAAATGTCCACATAAACCTGTGGAGTTGGAACATGATGTGACTTTTCCTTCACAGTGAACTTGCCACCTCACCTCCGGTTCAGTACCGGCCTCAGCTTTTACTGTGCTTGGAACTTATATGCTGGATTTCAGAATTAATCCAAGGGGTTGCTGCTATATTGGATCAGTTCAGATGCTCACCAAAGCAGATGTTACCCTGGAACTCGCAGCAATAGACAGGATAAACGTCCTCTCCTGTGGTGTAATTCACTTAGATGGTGTTGGCAAAAATGCTGTTCAGGTATTACCAAGTTTAATTAAAGGTCATTTTCCTTACCTATCGGGAATGGGTGTCCAATTTATAGTGCCCAAGTAAAAGCAGTTAAACACTGCTTTGGGTTTGGCTTTCTCTGCTGGTCACTATTAGTAGAATTGCTAGCACAGTAACTCCTGTGCATTCTCTATATCCTGTTTTCCAGATTCCCATGCTTATTCAGAGTGTAAGAAATAACTCTATTTTCCATATTCTTCCTTGAAATTCTAATGATGCAGCAATTTCTTTCTGCCCTACTCTCTCTTCCACTACATTATCTAAAATGCTGCCGTTTCAATTTTATATTCACTTACTCCTGACCCAGTAAACTTACTTGTTCCCCTGACTCTGCACATGCATTCTTCACTGCCTGCTTGTTCTGTATAGGTCACTTCTGTTGTTGTTTTCCTCCACACCCACCTTCACTTCTAGCTGTCCTGTTTAGAGTACCTTGACTCCTTAAATTCCCACAGTTCAGGGAAATAAGGAAACGTCCAGGGATAAAATTTTGTTTACTCAGTCTGAGAAACAGCTTTAGAAATTCTTTATTAACTTTCCTTTCTGTATCAGTTAAGGCAACTTCTATTTGCATCTTTGCTCTCTGCAAATTACCTCAGATTAAAGGACGGAAAATGTTCTTAGAACGTAATTCTAAGGTAAAATAAACACCAGTATTTCAGCACTTCTCTTGTTCTGCACTTTAATAGTACCTATATATTGGTTTCATTACCAAGACCCTAAATACTAGGACAATATACAATATATCTTTTATTTCATCACTGCTGAAGGCAAAGCTGTGCAGTCTCCAGTTCTTTTATGTCTTAAATGACAAAAGCTTTATTACCAGTCAATACAATGCACTGTGCTAAACTCCACCTTATTTAGCACATCAAATATGACTTCGTGACTATAGTGAATAAAGGTGTTTTTATCCAGAACTTCTTCACTGGTCACAGACAAAGGATTTGAAATTAGTCCCCAAGCCCTTGTGCTGCAACGCCTTCACACATATTTCAGAAGATACAACCAACATGTGAAATGGTCTGCAATGGATTTGGATGCTCTTCAGCTCTCCCGCAGGTTAAGCTTCAATAAAGGAAGTAATTAGATGCATTTAACATCTGCTACAAAGCCACCAACCTGGTTTTTTGAAGCTTTGTACCAACACTCATAATTGTATTCCCGATCCGTTTCCAAGTCAATTAAACTGGAAGGGAAAACAAAAATGCCTTTTACAAGTGAAAGGAGTTTTCCAGCTGCGTTCAGTGAAAATACTGCTCCTTTCACACCTCTTTTGAATCAGCATAACGTTGCCCCTGCTGAAAGGCTCAATTACCATTGCTAGTGTGATGGATGAGTTTTGTAGATGTAAATACGTACAAAGTAGCCACAACTCTCAATGTACTTACAGACACTTGAACAATACCCATAGTTTTTGCTTAAAGCAGTGAAAATGTGGATACGCTCTGTGGCAGACAGGTGTATGTGTTCCTTATACACCCAGCCTCCTTATTTTCAGCATCAAACCACCCTAAAATCAGGACTAAGGCTTGACTTTGGTTACTGAACATACGCTTAACAACCAGTCACAAATCTGCCCCCTTCCACAGCAATATGGGCTCATAGAGTGGTTTGGGTTGCAGAGAACCTTTAAGATCATCCAGTTCCAGTCCCCCTGCCCTGGGCAGGGACACCTCCCACCAGAACAGGTTCTTCAAATCCCCATCCAACCTGGCCTTGAACATCTCCAGGGATGGGGCAGCCACAGCTTCCCTGGGTAACCAGGGCCAGTGCCTCACTGCTCTCAGTGTGAAGAATTTCTTCCTAATGCCTAATCTAAATCTTCCCCCTTTCGATTTAAAGCCATTCCCCCTCGTCCTGTCACTCCATGCCGTTGTAAAATGTCCCTCCCCAGCTTTCCTGTAGTCCCTTTAGGTACTAGAAGTTCGCTATAAGGTGTTCCCAGAGCCTTCTCTTCTCCAGGCTGAACAACCCAAATCCTCTCAGCCTGTCCTTGTATGGGAGGTGCTCCAACCCTCTGATCATCTTTGTAGTCCTCCCCTGGGCCCATTCCAACAGTTTTATGTCCTTATTTGTTGAGGATTCCAGAACTGGACACAATACTCCAGGTGAGGTCTCACTAGAGAGGAACAGAGAGGCAGAATTGCCTCCCTTGACCTGCTGGCCACACTTCTCTTGATGCAGCCCAGGATACGGTTGGCCTTCTGGTCTGCGAGTGCACATTGCCGGCTCATGTCTAGCTTCACAGAATCATAGAATAACCAGGTTGGAAGAGACCCACTGGATCATCGAGTCCAACCATTCCTATCAATCACTAAACCATGCCCCTTAGCACCTCGTCCACCCGTGACTCAACCACCTCCCTGGGCAGCCTGTTCCAGTGCCCAATGACCCTTTCTGTGGAAAGTTTTTCCTAATGTCCAGCCTGAACCTCCCCTGGCGGAGCTTGAGGCCATTTCCTCTTGTCCTGTCCCCTGTTCCTTGGGAGAAGAGGCCAGCGCCCTCCTCTCCACAACCTCCTTTCAGGCAGTTGTAGAGAACAATGAGGTCTCCCCTCAGCCTCCTCTTCTCCAGGCTAAACAACCCCAGCTCTCTCAGCCGCTCCTCATAAGGCCTGTTCTCCAGCCCCCTCAACCAGCACCCCCAAGTCCTTCTCTGCCGGGCTGCTCTCAATCACATCACCCCCTTGTCTGTATTGAAATTGGGGACTGCCCCAGCCCTGGTGTAGGACCTTGCACTTGGCCTTGTTGAACCTCATGAGGTTCTCACAGACCCACTTCTCCAGCCTGTCCAGGTCCCTCTGGATGACATCCCGTCCTTCTGGTGTGACAACTGCACCACTCAGCTTGGTGTCATCTACAAACTTGCTGAGGATGCACTAGATCTCGCTGTCAATATAATTGATGAAGATATTAAAGAGCACTGGTCCAAGTACGGACCTTTGAGGGAAACCATTTGTCATGGATCTCCATCTGGACTTTGAGCCATTGACCACTACTCTTTGAATATGACCATCCAACCAGTTTCTTTTCCGCTGAACAGTCCACCCATCAAATCCGTATCTCTCCAATTTAGAGAGAAGGAAATTGTGGGGGACAGTGTCAAAGGCTTTACAGAAGTCCAGATAGATCACATCTGTAGGTTTTCCTATGTCCGCTGCTGTGGTTACCCCATCATAGAAAGCCACTAGGTTGGTCATACAGGATTTGCCCCTGGTGGAGCTGTGCTGGCTGCCATTAATCACCTCCATGTTCTCCATGTGCTCTATCGTAGCTTCTAGGAGGATCTGTTCCATGAATTTCCCAGGCATGGAGGTGAGGCTGACAGGTTGGTAGTTCCCAGGCTCATCTTTTCTACTCTTTTAAAAATGGGCACAATGTTACCCTTCTTCCAGTCACCAGGGACTTCTCCTGACTGCTATGACTTTTCAAATATCATGGAGAGTGGCTTGACAACCACATTGGCCAATTCCTTCAGGGGTCTGGGGTGCATCTCATCAGGTCCTACAGATTTATATCTGTTCAGGTTCCTCAGGTGGTCATGAACCTGATCCTCCTCTACAGTGGGAGGCGGTTTAAGCCCCTGGTCACCATCTTGTTGCCCATTGACCCAGGAGGGGTGAGGAGAGCCGTTAATGGTGAAGACTGAGACAGAACTGTTGAATATCTCAGCCTTCTTATTTGTTGCCACAAGGTCACCATTTTCATCCATCAGTGAGGGTAGGTTCTCTTTAACTTTCCTTTTCTGACTGATGTACTGGCAGAAGCCCCTCCTGTTAGTCTTTGCTTCCCTTGCCAAGTTCAGCTTGAGCTGCATCTTGGCCTTCTTGACTCCCGCCCTGCACAACCAAGCCGCATCTCTATAGTCTTCTCAGGTTCCCTGTCCCTGCTTGCACTGCCTGTGCAGCTCCCTCTTGCTCTTGAGTTTGACCAGCCGGTCTCGACTCAGCCATGCTGGTCTCTTCCCTTCCCTACTTGATTTCCTACATCTGGGGACTAAGCGCTCTTGTGCCTCATGGAAAGCATCCTTTAATATTTGCCAGCTTTGTTCTGCTCCCTTGTCCCCAAGGATCACGTCACAGGGGGTCCTACTGACTCACTCCTTGAAGAGCTAGAAGTCTGCTTTTCTGAAATTCAGGGTCCCAACTATATTCCTCGCCTGTTCCATATCCTTCAGGACCTTGAACTCCACCAGTGTGTGATCACTGCAGCCAAGGCTGCATCCAATCCTAATGTCACTGATGAGCTCACTTGTATTAGTGACCATCAGTTTCAGTATTGCATCCCCTCAGGTGGGGGTCTCTATTAGCTGGATTAAGAAATTATCTTCAAGGCACTCTCGGAGTCTTCTAGATTGCCTACAGCTTGCCATGCTACTTTTCCAGCCTATGTCAGTATTCTAGGTGCGGTCTCACTGGTGCTGAGTACAGGAGCAGAATAACGTCCCTGGACCTGCTGGTCATGCCATTTCTGATACAAGCCAAGATGCCATTGGCCTTCTTGGCCACCTGGGCACACTGCTGGCTCACGTTCAGTCGGCTGTCAACCAACACCCCCAGGTCCCCTCCCAAAGTGCCATTTAAATCCGCCATGGACCCTTCTGGGAACGCTCTGCCCCACATTAGCTGCCACGTGGCAGCTGCTGCAACCTAGTCAGGAGCTGCTCGCCCCTTGCTCCCTGTTGCGGGGGCTCCCTTGCATCACAGAGCGTGTTTTCTGCCTCAGTCTAGTGCCCGGCTGCAGAACTTAGTGTGCCCGCTGCTGAATCTTGCCAACTGAGCTTGGCATTTGGGGCTGATTAACCCTCATCTTCAGAATTAATAGTAAGAGAGAGAACAATCCTTATAGAGAAAAATAAGAGATGAATTTATTAGCTATCAACATTTATCCAGAAAAGGACAGTGCTTAGAATACAGTTTGTATTTTACCCCAGACAGGTAAAATATAGAAGTCTATGTACTATCTGATACCCTAGTACTGGCTTTGGGTTGCCACCGTCATCCTCTCTGCTTGCCACATTCCACATCTTGCTGAAGGAGATTTGACTCAGCCATGTAACAAATGATTCTTCTCCCGAGGCCAGCAGATTCGCTGAAAAAAAAATCCCACAAAGCACAAGTAACTTGTGTTGAGAAATCTGGGGAATGTCCGAGGAGCACTTCGACTTGTGGGCAATTAGAATTACTACTAAAAACCTGAGAAACTTTGGTTGAGGAATGAAGAGTGGTGCAACAGAAAACGCACCAATAAACTTTTAGGGAAAAAATCCCAACTTGCTGAATATTTTTCAGCCTCATTGCACTACGCTGTTGCTCAGCTGGGTCAACCTGCTTGATAGTCGACAGTCCTGCAAGGAAGGAGATACCCAGAATGCACAGGAGAAACAAAGACCCACATCTTACAGCCACACACACAACAGGAACTGACCTGGTTCATTTTGTGGCACTCACTTAAAGAGGGATTCGGTTCTCCTTGGCCCACTTTTTCATGATGCGGACAATGTATTCTACTTTAGAATTACTGGTGCTCTTCAGGAGATGCAGCACTTCCTGCAGGCTCCCTCTACGAAGGTGAAAAGCAAAGATTCACATGAGGGCGAGACCAAACTGATATAATAAACAGCCATCCAAATCCAAACGATTTTGCAAAACATGGCTTCTAGACAGAGAAGTCCATTCATCAGCAGAGCAGGAATAGGTAACAATGGAGAGTAGGTAAGATCCCAAGGGACAAAAAAAAAAAAGGGGAGGGAGGGCTTGTATACAATTCCAACAAAGCGAGAAATTAAAAGTAAAAAAAAGCAAAATGTAATTAGTTTGGGGTTTAGTGTGCACATAGAATCACAGAATAGTTAGAGTTGGAAGGGACCTTAAAGATCATCTAGTTCCAACCCTCCTGCATCTCACTAGGTCAGGCTGCCCAAGGCCCCATACACACAAGTGTGTATTTTTATATAAATGCTTACTCTTGCAAAATAGTACCCTAGAACAAAAGCAAACTTTTTTCTTTTCTTTAATGCTACTTGTTTGTCTTCAATATGCCAATACCTCGCTTAATGCTGCCAGAGCACTTTACATACAAATAGAAATAGAGGTTGTTCAGCCTGGAGAAGAGAATGCTCTGGGTAGACCCCATAGTAGCCTTCCAGTACCTGAACGTGGCCTACAAGAAAGCTGGGGAGGGACTCCAAGGTCATGGAGTGATAGGACAAGGGGAATGGCTCCAGATTGGAAGAGGGAAGATTCAGATTAGACATTAGGAAGAAATTCTTCACAATGAGGGTGGTGAGGCACTGGCACAGATTGCCCATCCCTGTGGCTGCCCCATCCCTGGAGGTGTTCACAGCCAGGTGGGATGGGGCTTTGAGCAACCTGATCTGGTGGGAGGTGTCCCTACCTGTGGCGGGGGAGGGTCTAACTGGATGGACTTTAAGGTCCCTTCCAACCCAAAGCATTCTATTATTCTATGAAATAACATGGAAATGAACATTAGCAATAGGAAAACCCAGTATGAAGCTGCAGTTTGCCAGCTACTTTACAGCAAGAACTTGTATGCATATTAAAAAACAGGCAAGCCATGTGCACTTTACTGCATCTACTGCAGTAATTGCTAAAAGGACACTTGAAGGGTGCAGTAATTAATGAAATTATTCCAGCAGAGAAGGGAATACAAGGAAGGTGTAGAAGCCAGGATATGCACCTAGCAGTCATGTATGGAACAGCAACTTTGGCCAGGGGAGGATGGCCATCTGGCATCACAGCAGACTATTCACGAGGGAACAGTTCCTAATCAGCCTCACTGCTCTCTCTCATTCTCCCACTCAGTGAAATGGGTTGAAAGCAAAATTATCATTAACACCAATAATTTCCTTTAAGCTTTCATCAAGTAAGTATATTTGTCAGACATGGACAGTGTCTTCAGAAAGCAAATTTTAGCAAAAACACAGTCTCATCTACTCATTGTCTAAAGAAATCCTGCCCTCCCCGCAGTGCTGAGTAAATGTTTCCTTAGCTCTGTTCTATGAACCTTAAAATGTCATGGGACAGATTTCCATGGTTATGCCATCAACATGAAATGAGGTTCTTTTCCTTCAGTTCATGAACATACTATATTTATAACATCACTCTTCCTAGTATAATGACTAAGACATGTTGGTTTCGTACGGTTCAGAGCATTCATCAATAAGTTATTCTCCACCACATATCCCATAACTGTGGAAGATACACTTCAAATTGAATACTACACATAGAACCACTGGCCAGAGTGTCTGTTCTCTGAAAGGTCAATAAAGAACTGGAAGAGGATACGTAGCTCCTAAAGCTAGGATTATGATTCTGGCTTATAGGTAATTGGAAATAGGAAAAGAGCAAAACAAATTCAGATACAACACAGAATACTCACTTTGCTTCTCGGCCAGCTATGATCATTTGGAAGACACCCACACAAGCACCTATCTTGCCCTCAGAATATTCAGAATTACTGTCCAGTCTCTCCAGAACAGCAAATGCTTTGGCTGAATAGTAAAACTGACGCATCTGCACAGAAAGTGAAGCATTATTCCTGACTATATGACCATCTTTCAGAAGGGGATTAAAAATTTTGAGCTCAGTTTTCTGAAACTATTGGTAAGACATAGAAGTAAGGTCCATTTTCCTGTTTTTCAGCAGGCAGCAAGCAACATAGAACAGGCACATTTCAGTTCTGCATAGGGAAACAGGCAGTATTGCAACATTACTGGTCCTTGTCTTCGGACATGCTATAGACAATCTGCACTGTGAACTTCATTAGCTGGCAATTGCCGGTCCTGTTGTTTTGATCATATACAGGTAACACTAGCTTACAGAACTTCTTCTGTATGAAGTGTCCTACCTAGTGTTGTACCGACTATGCTAAAGTCCTGCATAGAATGTCAACTTCAAACTAGTCTGAACATTTGAAAATGGAACCACTTTTCCTCATCTAGAGATGGTCACAGAGGCATATTTTAATTTCTTTTAGGTTTAACTAAGAACTACATGTTTTTCTTAACTGTTACAGTACAGTACAAAGTAAGATTCAGTGACTCTATAATAAAAATCTTTCCTGAGCATAGGAAACTGCACTATGTAATCTGCCTTTTCTGCCTCAGCTTCTCTGCTTGTAAATGGGAACAAAAACCAAGTTGGCTGGTGACAGTCAGTGTGAAGGGAGCGACTACAATAACTGTGGCTTTTGAAGTCAACATAAACTCATGTGGACCTTATCTATGCTTATGAGTGTGCTTCACTCAGGTGAGCCTGGATAGCAATATTGTTTGTGGCTAGGATCATGCCATAAGTGAGCACAGAAGGAAGACTGAGCACAACCTCCCATCCTTTGGTGCCTGCATCTGCTGAGAAAAAAGGACAGGCTGTAGGAGTTACATTTGGATACTTTAGTCAGAGAACCGAACACAGGTACTGCAAAGTGAGTAGTAAATCCCTTTTCCTTGCATAGATGAGGATTTTTACCACCGGTGACTGGGAAGCCCTTCACAGGCTGGGAATAAAGAAAGTGAGTATAAACAGTATCAGATGTGTCAGCTAAAAAGAAAAATATACTGATCTTTCTGAACAGATCTAGTTCCATTAAGCAGACAATGGGTTTAATGTCCTCCTTCTAGCTGGCATAAAAGCAGGAAGTACTTCAACCCAAGTTCCCTGCATGTGGATAACATGGGCTGTTGCATAAGAAGCAGCAAGAAATTAGCCAGAAGTTCTGCAACCCAAGTCTCCTTACTAAACAACTTCTATCTCCAGAGCAACAGGGTATCCAGCCACACCTAGTCTGTGGGTGCTGTTGACCTCGCTCCATTCATGTTCATTCAGGATTTGAGTGAAGCCCACTCAAAGTCTTCTTAAATTACAGCTATGGTGCAGTCATGGAAAAGCTACATAGACTCAAACAACAGGGACCTTGCCATTTAGTGGAAGAGGCACAAACAGCTGGTAGAGTAGAAAGAAAGGTTCTAACAGTATATTAATCACTTCTGAAACAAAATTCCTTGATCTTTGAGGCAGTCATTTTATGGCCTTTTGTAGAAATACAATTAGGCTGAAAAATTTAGTCCTTTAAGCACAGTTTTTAAGAGCTCTAGATAAATCCAAAGCGTGGAGCTGCTTCTCCCCTAGAGTACAATAAGGTTTTGAGAAGAATTTAGGCAAAATAATCAACTGACTAAAATAAGACTTAAAATGGCCTAGAGAGAGATTTTACATAAGGTCTGATTATCAACTTGCTTGCATAAATCGCAGCTTTGGGAAACACCAAAGGCACAACCACTTGCATGAGCAACAAGACTTCTAGGGTGAGACAGTGGATGGAATACTTGAAAGATGTGCAAGAGATAATTCGCTTAGTTTTAGAGGAATGCTTTTGAGATCACAAGGTAAATTTTCTGATTTCCAGTTATGTGTTTGTTAGGATTTTGAGAACGTTATTTTTTCAGATGAAAGAGAACAGCAAAAATGTTGCAGATTATATGCGGATATTTTTGCTCTTTGGAGAGCTTGGCTGAACTGAGAATCACTCGGAGTTTTCAACTGGATCCAGTTTACTACCTGTCCTCTATGATGGCAAGTTTGGTCACTGCATCTCTAACAAGCCTATGCCAACAGCTGCTCTTGTGTGTGGTCACTTGCATTGGGCTCTACTGGAACAGATCCATGAGCTTTACACCCATCATCTGTGTTCTGCTCTTCTTCTCACATCTTCCTTCTTAAAACAGTGAACAACTATATTTGCACAATCACAAAATGATGATCTTTCTTATAGCTTATACTTAATTTAAATTTAAATCTAAACTAGTTGCTCCCCAAATAACTTCAGTGCACCTTCTGATGTAATAAATTCTGGCCAATGCATTCCAAGAAATGGACAGCCTGTGTCTCACCATGACACTTCTCCAAAGAACACCGTTTTCTCTTGTCACTGAGCTGCTACTTGTCTAGGCCTGAACACAGGGCAGCCTTCCTTGTAGATGGCAGAGATGTCAGATACAGCATCCTCTTATTGTCTCCCGAAATCCTGCACAGCACTACTCTTTGTGTAGGACAACCAATTTCTCTGATAATACCATTTACAATCCCCTCAAACAAGTTTTCTTTATATTCCTCTACATCCTTCCTGTGGATGAAGCTCTTGTTTTCTTTCCATGCTTTGCAGAGTAGCAAGAAAACTTGAATTAGAGCTCAGTTTCACAGTGTACAGACACCATGTGAAGAATTAGATGTCAGGAATTCAGACAGAATCGTAATCAGCTTCCCAAGACCTCTTCACTATTAATATACTTTTGTATAAATGAGAATTTAGAGGTGTGCCAGCACTATACTAGCATGAAACATAAGAATAAGTAAATACAATCTAGACACTTAGTACAAGAAAGGCAGTGTATATTTTAACTTGTTCTAGTAGGGATGCTCTGGGCATTTTAAAGTGGATATTGTCTTGCCTAGCTTGATTTTTAAAAATTTTAGACAGCTTACTTTAACGTCACCTCTTTAACTAGGAGTACTTCCAAAGAAGACCTATTACATGTTAGCATGGATCCCACTGTAGGCAGATAAGCTTGCCGTTTTTTGAATAATTTTATTTCTAATGACTATCCACACATTGTGTCTCTCTGCCTGACTCGGGCAGATAGAATAGTGGTTGTGGGAATTCTCTCTCCGTTTCCTTATGATTAACACAGAAGTATCTGTCGTTGCCGTTAAAGTCTGTAAGGGAAAATACCACTGTCCTGGAAAAAATGCAGCTCCTTGCTGAATCTATGCTAGATTTTTTTTCTTAAAATCCCTAGTAGGAGAAGAAACAGTTATCATTATTGATAGCTCAAATGTGCAGTAATTTACCAACGTTTTAATCAGTAGGTTGTCTACCAAGAAAGCCTGTAGGTTAAAATACTGACTAATCCTTGCCAACTCATCTATCACACATTACTAGACAACCCACTGTTACAAAAGAAAGCTCACTATGGGAAATTATGGGAAGTATAAAAAAATATGTCTGTCGTACAATCACTGAATTAACATGCCAGAGAAAACTCACTTTGTAGCAATCATTTGCAATGAGCTGCAAAAGGTTAACGGACTCCCCCGAGGTCTCCATCTTTGCATAGAGCATCCAGGCAAGCTGTGGTTTCTTATTCATAATATCTGCAATAACAACAAAAAGCTGTAATCGAGAAAAGAATATGCCACTCACAATACTCAATGGCAAGTGAAATAAATGTTCCTAAATTTCTTTGCTTAATGTAAATGCATGCCTCACCTTGTGAGCATGAGGTTGGGAAGGAAACTTGTCCTCCTGCCTAGCGATAACAGCAATTCAGGGAGTAGCAACGTCAAGAGGAATAATTATAGTGTTCACATCTCAATTTGTATTTCACAGATACAGCAATAAGCACAACTCTCATGATTTCAGATATGATTAGGGAAAAGAATGGAAAGCATTAGAGAAGTTATTTTATGCAGGACAATGAACTATGGCAATCCATTTAGATTGTGACATTTAGGATTACGTGTTCCACGACTAAGAAAAAATTTAATTGGCACTGAACTTAAAGTCTTTAATGCTTTCTGCCCACCTCAACCTAAACACTTAAATCCCATGAACTGCAGCAAACTAAAGTGAGGAGGGGGCATGAAGCAAACTTGTTATTAGGCATCTACTAGAAAAAAATGTTTCCAAATGCTTGAGATGTTGTGCTGGTTTTAAATTTGCCTGTGTGTATAGAGTTCTTCATTGGCCTTTAACATCAAACATTACTGCTCTACACAATTAGAAATAAAAGAAGCTGAATTTTCCATCTCAGCAAATCGAAATTCTGCTAGGGTGTTTGAGCACAAAGAATTCTAAAATTTGATTTTCTGGAGATAAGGACACATTCTGTTGAATCTCAGGCTGATACTGGTAATCCCAGACTAACTCAAATACCTGGAGAAAAGAAAATGTAACTAAGTATTCCTTTCTTTTTCAAGTCTTACCAACTACTCGCTGAGTAGCTGGCTGTTCACACATGGACCACCCATGTTATTTCAAAAGATGGACTGTTTGGCAAAGATATAATTAGTTAATGCACACATTGCAGGTAAAATGGGTGGCAGTTATCAACAAGAAACATGTAATGCCAAATCACAGGATTTATGGACACTTCTGATTTAGGAGGCAGCATGACATCAAATCAGAGTTTTTTCTTTCATCAGCTCCAGATACCATACACAGTGGCAAACAGACAGGCCTAAATTTCCAAATACCAACCCATCTATCTAGAGAAATGCAGTATTGTGCTATTTCAATGGGTTTTTTACCTTCTCTTTAAGAAGAATTTGGTATAAATAGTACAATAGTATAAAAAAAAAAAAATAGCACCCAAAAAAGATGCCTCTCTGGTATTTTTTACCCTTTAGAAATATTTCAGCATTGAATTGTTTATGACTCATTATCTAGTCATACTTTGACATGAATGTATTACAATGCTTTGTAATTTCCTCAGCAGCTTTTAACCAGAAGAATCTAATAGTAATTTACATGACACTGAAAGATAACTATATTAATCACTGAACAGTTGTTTCAGCAAAGAATTCTAGCAGATGTTTGCTAACGAAAAATGAAAATTTCAAGATAGACAGAGAAGAAAAGACCAGTTCTACAGAAACTTCAGCAGGAATTCAGAATGGCAAAAGGTGCACAAGAATAAATAGCAACTCACGTGAAAGAGCTAGAAAATTTACAACTGACAATGTGGTGTTAATTTTACTTTTTCCATAAGCAGCACCTTCAAAGAGTTCTGCACCCCCAGATGTATGTCAAGGAACTACTATGGCAAAGAATGAAAAGGATAAAAGCTGTGTACTGAATAATCATGATTTCCCTTTGCAATGGGAGTTCTCCCATCTCAAAAATTCACATAAAATATTCTTGTATAAAACCCTCAAACACAACGAGGTACTGCAGCTTAATGAAAGAGGAAATCTACTGGCACGTCCTAAAATAGAGTCATAGATAGGCATCCATAGGTGTGATTTGCCTATGTGGAAAGATCACCTTAGAGATGTTGACCACATCTGCAACATGGTATAATGTCCCAAAGCATATATAATTACATCCCAAGTACAATTACTGAAAACTGTTTGATAATAGAACATTTTTGTATTAAGGCACTGTGAAGAAAACAAATTTGCCTAGGGAGTCTCAGCCTTGAGTCACTAGAAAAGCCCACCTTTGTAATATTTTGCACATAGTGTTGTAGCTGTACTGAGGTGTAGTCTGCAATGTTTTAAAAACTGAATATACTAAATAAAATTTGCTGTAGAATAGTAAACATACAAGAAAATTCTGGTTTTAATGGAAAAATGGAAGTTTATGGAAGAAAAAACATGCTGGAGAATATAAAAGAGATCCCTCAGGCACAGGAGTTGCTATAACATGAAGAATAACATGGCAGGAAGAAAAATACCACATATGCTTCCCTGAGTCTTTCCTACAAATCTGACATTAGCTACTGTCGGAGTTCGACAGACCTTTGTGCCTGATCCAGTACGCATGCTTCTTTTTTTTATGTTTTACTCCGAACATTTTAGAGTTGTAACTCAGACTTTTAAGACAGAAAATCTTTGCTCAAACAATTGGAGCAGACAACTGAGAGGATAAAGATTCACTGGTTAGGACAAAGCTGCATTGACGGAACAGTAACAGTGCTGCATCGAAGCAGTAATTGTTTACTAAAGTCAGATACATGAAAGGTGAATAACCACCCACACGGCAACTAGTGCAAGCATCTTTTCACTTTCACAGTCCTGAATCCACCTCCAACATTAAATTCAATTAAGAAAGTGGATTGCCAAGACTGATGCAATAGAGGAGGATCTCTATTCCGCAATGTTGAAGGTAAAGTGACTCACAGCAGCGAGCTAGCCAGCTAATGTAAACAAAATCATTCTTTATCTTCTCACTCTGGATCAAAAGAAACACCTGCAGGAAGAAGTAAAATAAAAGATTACACATGCACGTACTTTAAAACAAACAGGAGGCAGACCCGCCTCGTTTCAACACGCAGCTAAGGCTTAAGTCACATGAGCAACTGCTTCATGTGAAAAGCTAGGGTAGGTGAATGCAGCGCAGGGCCATGGCTCTTTCAGGTAGGTGAAGGATTCAAACAGTGCCATGCTTATAAAGAGATTTCTGCAGCTTCAGAACGTTGAGCTGTGTGGAGGGTGCGGCCTGCTCTGAACAAGTGCCAGTGGGCGGCCATGCAACACGAACCACACAAAGGAACACTGGGCCTGTGGGAAAAGCTATTTGGAATGTGTTTGTTTAGAAAGCGATGCAAGCAATTACATTAGCATCTTCTTGAAATACCAGAAGTTTCACGTATATATGAGCCTTTCCTCCCCATACATGTCAGAGATCATTCCAGGTCAGCAACAAGCCATTTCTAACCATTTTGGTTACACTAAGATTCTGAGGCGAAACATTTGTCTTTTATAACTTACTATACAAATACCTGTTTGTTATATTCTACATCTAAAGGGATGCGTGGGGGTAAGTTATATATTTTAAAATGTACTCTGGCCTTGCTCACAGAAAAAAAGCTACGATGCCTCTCTTTGTAACTATACTAGGATGCTACTAGCCAAACTCAAAATACCTTTATAGGAGCAGATGTACTTACTGGAACAGTGAGTTCCACAAAATTACTGACATTTTTATTGGTTAAACATTGCTGATCCCCTAATTTTATGAGGGAAGGGAAGAGGCAAAAGGGAAGAAATAATAAGATAGCAGCATTATCTCTCTAAGTAACATTTTATCATAGATCTTATTTCATTATGTCCAGGGATGTCAGCTTTCAAATAATTAATAAGTGCTACATGTGGAGATTATTACAACTTTACAAGACACTGGGGAAGGGAGATGTTTATATGAAAGTGTCATCACAATCAAAGATCAGACATTAGGCCAGACTAATCAATTTAATTTCATAATTCTGTTATTTAAATGCATCACCTACATTACACAAGTTTATACAGAATCATTTGGAAGAGGAAAAATGTCAATTAACAGCAGCTCACACCTTCGTGTTTCTTCATTGCCTGGCTGCAGCTAAAGCTTACTTACAGCATTATCATTTTTATGAAGTCTCAAGGATCAGCATAGCCTGCTAGCATAGTTTTAAAAGATACTTGCATACATTTTCATTAAGCTAACTAAATTAAGGTAGATGAATTGAAACATACATCCATTCTGCCTGACAGCTTTGGATATTTTTCCTAATGAGAGATGCAATTTCAGGTCACAGATATTAAGGAGATGGGTGCCGGGGGCAAAGAGACAAAGAAAAAGAAAAAAAGCCAAGGTGTCTCTGTTGTCAGGAAATGTAGAGTTAAAAAGCAATACAGGAGAAAAACAAAATAAACCCCAAGCCAAGCAAACCTATATGATTAATCTTAGACTATGTGGCTGTTTTGGACATTTTTCTGGCTTGTCTTTTTTCTTGTCTTGTGGAAAAATATTGCTTCCATCTTCATAACAGCTCTTTGCTTTTGCATATTTTACTTATAATTAAGTTTCTACTGTACATAGACACAAAAAATGCTGTGTGTAGAAGTTAATCTCTTCCAGCTGCATCTGGATGCTGCTGAATAAGATAGTAAACACTTCCTCTTTTCCTCCCACATCTCCCAGAGGAAGACATTAGTTTTTTTTAAGCACAAATTTCTAGGGACACCTAAAAGCTCTTAACTCTTCGGTGTTTTCTACTTAGCATGCCCAAGTCAGTTTGAACATTAAGACTGCCTAGGATCCCAGACAAAGCGTAGGAAATCTGATTAAGAGGGCATTCTTTGATCAATTAGAGATAGCTGCAAGCACTCTTGTGATGCACCACAAGCAGCATGAGTCCCCATATACCTCACATTACAAGATTAGCAAGATAATCTTTCCTGAATCATGCTCACTGAGAGTTTCAGTTCCTCTAAAAAGGGGAAGATCATGTTCCACAGAACCTGCTTATTTTCAACCAACATGAAGGTCTGGAGGAAGAAAAGGAAGGAATGAGGGGAGTATGTGGGAAATGTTTCTGTTGTTTTTCTTTAACTACAGTACATACATACCTCTTCGGCCTCAATAAAATCGCCCACGGCAGCTTTGGCTTGAGCATAGTTAAAGTTAAAAGTGTCATTGTTGTAGAAGTAATTCTGGAAAGTAAGCCACACAGACAAAACCTAAATAAATAAACCAAAAAAGCCTCCTTCCATGGTGTAACAACATTAAAAACATCCCCCTCCCTAAATCTGAGTCAGAGTATATCAAGACAATGGGAAGGAAAAAGAAAAACCCACATTATGAACATATGGCATTTATAAACAGTGGGTAGAAAATTATGGACTGGCTTTCCATCCTACATTCATGACTACAAACACAGCTGGAACATTCCACAGTGTTAACCATGAGAGATCTGGAGAATGTTCCAAGCTCAAAATTGCAGTGGCAGCTTTTGTGGGTATAATTTTCACTTTGGGCATGTGAAGACGTGCTGTGTTGCCATAGCCTCTTTCACCTCCCAAGCGCTTATTTCACCACTAGAGTGGTAAATAGGCTGTTGACTCCTTAATAGCTTAAGGAGGTGAACAGTTTATTTTTCCAAGACTTCTCAAGGTTCAACAATTGATCCTGTGGATCTGGTTATGTGACAGAAGCCAGTCTGACATACTGGATCACATGATGGAGGTGGAGCTACAGTAGCTGGCTGTAGCCAGGCAGCACACCATGTCATAGGACTTCCTTAAACTTAAGCCTTACTTACACGCACCTTTCTCTCTACCTGAAGTTCAACGCTAATTTTTTTCTCTCCCATAATAATTGACTGGACAGACCCGGTTAATGAGGCTGATCTAGCTTCATCTTTTCTGAAAAGCTCCATGGGCCAAAGCAGGAAATATAACTCAAGGTACAGGTTAGCCTGATGTTCGAGTTTGACCCAAATAGCTTCAATTTGATTACAGTCACATGCTTAGACTGAAGTATAACTCGGATGACCAGAAGCCAGCTGAGTGTGTTCTACATTCAGCACTGTCCCACACTGCTGCACCAGCAGACTTGGTAGACGTAAGGTGGAACACACAATACCACAGCTGCAAGCGTGGATGGGATTGAGGATCCCTGCTGAGGGAAGGTGCAGTGCTTGTGAAAGAGCACGAGAAAAATGCAGGGTGGTTTAACCACTATACTTAATGTAAGAAAATTAGCCCTCTTTGTAAGGGAGGACTTGGACACCGTTGAGATGGATTGTGGCAGTGGGGAGATTGAGTGCCTGTGGGTTAAAATCAGAGGAGCCCACCAGAAGGTAGATTTTGTGATGGGAGTCTGTTACAGACCACCCAGCCAAGGAGAAGCAGCTGATGAGCTCTTCTATTAACAGCTGGGGTTAATCTCTAGATCGATGCCTCTCGTTCTTGTGGGAGACTTCAATCTGCTTGATATCTGCTGGGTGTACAATACAGCAGAAAGGAAGCAGTCTAGGAGGTTCCTGGAGTGCATGGAAGACAACTTCCTTGCACAGTTGGTGAATGAACCAACAAGGGAGGGTGCCCTCCTGGACCGGCTGTTTGTGAACAGAGAAGGCCTTGTGGGCGATGTGGCAGTAGGTGGACGCCTAGGACTAAGTGACCATGAGATGACAGGGTTTTCTGTTCTAGGTGAAGGGAAGAGGGTGGTTAGTAGGACAGTAGCATTAAATTTCCAGAAGGCAGGCTTTGAACTCTTCAGAAGGCTGGTTGGCAAAGTCTCATGGGAGACAGTACTTAAGGGCAAGGGAGCCCATGAGGGCTGGGAGCTCTTCGAAAAGGAAATCCTAGCAGCTCAGGAGAAAGCCATCCCCATGTTCCAGAAAAAAAGCCGGCAGGTGAGAAAGCCAGCTTGGTTGAACAAAGAGATCTTGAGTGATATCAAGAAGAGGAGAAATGTTTATGGGCTCCGGAAGAGGGGACAGGCCTCTTGGGTGGACTACAGGAGGGAAGTGAGATTGTGTAGAGAAAAAATCAGAAGGGCTAAGGCTCAGCTAGAAATCAGATTGGCAAAGTCTGTGAAAGATAACAAAAAATCCTTCTATAAATATATAAATAATAAAAGGCGGACTAGGGAGACCATACAGTCCCTATTGGATACAGAAGGAACAACAGCGATAGGGGATGAGGAAAAGGCTGAGGTACTTAATGCCTTCTTTGCCTCAGTCTTTAATTGTAAAGAAAGTCGTTCCATCTGTGTACAAACCCAGGAGCTAGAGGAGCAAAATGAGGCTCCCATGATCCAAGAGGAGGTGGTCAGAGCCTTGCTAGCCCGACTAGACACCCACAAGTCTATGGGGCCAGATGGGATTCATCCAAGGGTATTGAAGGAGCTGGCGGATGTGCTGGCCAAACCCCTTTCCATCATCTTCCAACAGTCCTGGAAGACTGAGGAAGTCCCACTAGACTGGAGGCTGGCTGATGTTGTGCCCATCTACAAGAAGGGTCGCAGGGAGGATCCAGGAAACTACAGGCCTGTCAGTCTGACCTCAGTGCCAGGGAAAGTCATGGAGCAGGTGATCTTGAGTGCTATCATGAAGCACATGCAAGAGAACCGGGTGATCAGGCCCAGTCAACACGGGTTCACAAAAGGCAGGTCTTGCCAGACTAACCTGATCGCCTTCTATGACAAAGTGACTTGGCTGCTGGATGAGGGGAAGGCTGTGGATGTGGTCTTCCTGGACTTCAGTAAAGCCTTTGACACAGTTTCTCACAGCATTCTGCTTGAGAAACTGTCAGCCTCTGGCCTGGACAGGCGCACACTCTCCTGGCTGGAAAACTGGTTGGCTGGCCGGGCCCAGAGAGTGGTGGCAAATGGTGTGAAATCCAGCTGGAGGCCAGTGACAAGTGGGGTTCCCCAGGGCTCAGTGCTGGGTCCAGCCCTGTTCAATGTCTTTATCAATGACCTGGATGAAGGCATCGAGTGCACCCTTAGCAAGTTTGCGGACGACACTAAGCTGGGTGGAAGTGTTGATCTGCTGGAGAGCAGGGAGGCTCTGCAAAGGGATCTGAACAGGCTGGACCGCTTGGCTGAGTCCAATGGCATGAGGTTTAACAACGCCAAATGCTGGGTCCTGCACTTGGGGCACAACAACCCTATGCAGTGCTATAGACTGGGAGAAGTCTGTCTAGAAAGCTGCCTGGAGGAGAGGGACCTGGGGGTGTTGGTTGACAGCCGACTGAACATGAGCCAGCAGTGTGCCCAGGTGGCCAAGAAGGCCAATGGCATCTTGGCTTGTATCAGAAACGGTGTGGCCAGCAGGTCCAGGGAGGTTATTCTCCCTCTGTACTCAGCACTGGTGAGACCGCTCCTTGAATCCTGTGTTCATTTCTGGGCCCCTCACCACAGGAAGGATGTTGAGGCTCTGGAGCGAGTCCAGAGAAGAGCAACAAAGCTGGTGAGGGGGCTGGAGAACAGGCCTTACAAGGAATGGCTGAGAGAGCTGGGGTTGTTTAGCCTGGAAAAGAGGAGGCTGAGGGGAGACCTCATTGCTCTCTACAACTACCTGACAGGAGCTGGCCTCTTCTCCCAAGTGACAGGGGACAGGACAAGAGGGAATAGCCTCAAGCTCCGCCAGGGGAGATTTAGGCTGGACATTAGGAAAAAATTTTCCACAGAAAGGGTCATTGGGCACTGGAACAGGCTGCCCAGGGAGGTGGTTGATTCACCTTCCCTGGAGGTGTTTAAGGCACGGGTGGACGAGGTGCTAAGGGGCATGGTTTAGTGTTTGATAGGAATGGTTGGACTCGATGATCCGGTGGGTCTCTTCCAACCTGGTTAGTCTATGATTCTAAAAGCCTTCCTGGGTGCCAAACAGCAAGGTGCATGGAAGAAGAGATTTTTTTTTTTTCCCTTACGCAACATCTATAAAAGAAACAGAATTTGCGTAGGAATATCAACCTTTTTGTTTTGCATTAAAGCGCAAGGAGAGGGTAAAAAGCAGCTGGGATTGTACAAAAGCTACGGGAAGCAAGGGACAAAACCCTTTCCCAGTGCTTTCTGTCTTTTTTGATGACATAGGGACACACGAGAAACCCCTTTCCTTCCCTGTCACAGGTAAAGGGTACTGAACCAGTCCACCCACATACATCCAGGTAGTGCTTTGAGAAGAGAGCTGGGGGGTGCCACCATTTTCCAGATGTCTACGTTTCACCCTAACAGCCCATGTTAGTGTCCAAAAGCTGGCAAATACAACAAGCTCCATGAAAGCAAAAGGATGAATCAATTGGATGAATCTTAAGCTCAGTTTGTGAAAACATTTCAGTACCCTTAGGGTGAACTAACTGGTTTCACCATATGAGAATTACAACACTTTACTGTATTCTTCCTCAATGACAGTTTCGTTTGAATCAGCACAAGTCCCACGTTAAACAAAGCTGATGAGCAAGATACCAGTTTTACTGCCTGGATAGTTTCTTATGTTCAAATAGCCCCCATTGTACTTTCAAATTAAAACAGGAAAGAAACTCTGTCAGCAATCAGATTCAAAACCTGTGTCATTCTATCCTGGCTGTGTTAGTCCTAGAGACTGGATCTGCTGCAAAACCAAAACCAGTAGAAATGGACTAGTGCTGCTGATAGTGCAACACATTGACAGCAGCTAGATGGTTTGTTTCTTTCTCTCTTTTTTTTTTTTTTTAACCCACTGATGTACCAAGCTTCACGTTTTTTGTGGTCTTTTTAGTGGTCTTCAATCTTTTCATAAAACTATCTGTGCTCTGAGTGATGTCCATTTCAGCAAGATGCTCAGATACTCAACTGAACAGGGAAGCATTCCTTGTGGCCACAACTCAGCTGAGACTGAATAGATTGTCTTTTCAGTTGATCCTCAGTCTTATAATGTCACCCTCAGGGCAGCTGGCAATACATTTATAATAAGTCGTCCTTTGAGACATTCTCATGCCTAAAGCAGTTTCAATCAATCATGGATGAAGGTGGTATTTCCTAAGAGAATATCATGCAAACAATCTTTACAGAGTGCATTGCTCCACTCAGGGAGCTGCAAAGATTCTACTGAAGTTTATTCCTGTGAATGAAATACAAAGGGGACTGTAAAGCTGCCTAGACCTTGATTGTAAAAATATAAATTATTTGCATCCGTGTGATCTGATGGCAAGGGAAATGACCTAAGTAAATCTAAGCAGGGGCCACTCTCAGCTAAAAAATGATAAGGATGACCAACTAATTCAAAAGAACCATGCAGGAAAAGCAGTAGCAGACAGAAAAATTTGCCCCGAGACGTTGCTATTTATCAACTGAACTATGTCTCAAATTACCAACCTTTGAGAATTTGAGATATAGATTTTACTTAAGCTTGATAACTTTGCAACCTGCTAGATACAATCTAGAATACCTTCCAAATTTGCAACTTCACCTCTACCTTGAACTATGACAATGAGTTCCATAAACCAACTGTGTTCTGAGAGGGACAAAATGCATTTTCTTAGAAAAGACATTGTGAATTTGTTGCCATTCCAGCAACAATTGTCTCACTAATCCCTTCCCTGTGGCACTTCTATTGCCTCATGACTCTGAGATATCCCCTGATCGCTCTATTGCCCGCTTTCACCCTCCTAATTTTGTTTAGTGTCTTGTTAATTTCTGGCTCTTTCCTTTACAAACACTAGCCTTACTTTCCAATATTAATGTCAATATTAGTGACAACTCAATTTGCCTCTCCAGATGCTCCTCTCTCTCTCTCTCATTTCTAAGCCTTCCCAGATACCTTGGAAACGGTGAGTAATTGCATTTAACCTTAACCTTTTCAGTTTAGAACTAGTTGTTTAAGAACTTTTCAAAGGAAATTGAAAAAGCTGGGTATTTCTATGGGGGGACTCAGTCCATACTAAGATAAGTGTAAGAAATACATAAGATGACTTCTCTGGAAATCACCATCTGCACCTGTTTGCTATAGATGGAGAACAGATGATCAGTTATAATTATAAATTTGACCTTTAAATGGCTCAAGTCAGGCAAAACAAATCTCACTGTTAGTTTCCAGCTCTTTTTTTTTTTCCAATTACACACACACTGCAATCTGGGGTGATGGTGGAGGTGTCTCTTCATTCCACTACAGGGGAGCCATTCCAGTACCTACAGCCACTTCGGGTTTCTTCAATGACCTCTTTCCAGATGAGGTTTAAGTCTCTACACCTTCCTCATTTTTCACTGTTCAGCTGCTTTTGGCACCATTACAACCACCTGTTTTTCTTTAGATCTCATCCTCCTTAGAACACTGTAATTGTGCTCCTCTTTTTTATCTCCCCAATAATTTATTTTTAGATTCTCGTTTCTCTTCCTACCAAATAAAAGGTTCTTACAACTTTAGCTCCAAATCACTGGAACAAGTCTGCAATCAGTTAACACTATAATCGCATTCAAGCTTCTCTCTTTTTCCTCACATCTGACTTCTAACTAGATATCTGTAAGTCACATCCATTTTATCCAATGAATACCAGTGATCTGATAATGCTGCATTATGGTAACTGAAAATTCCTTCTCTTCTTATTTTAAAGAACGCAGGATTCCACCCAGATCACTTCTGCAAAAATATTATTCTTAGCTTAGTGCTTTGGTAGTACTACCCTATCCTAGCCCTTCATTGACTGCTTTCCCTGTAAAATATAAGCGTTATTACTTTCAGAGTCCTTTGTGTCCTGTCTTCACTGCACATTCATTAAAATGCTGTCCCCAGTTATTAACCAAGGACAATAGTCTGCATCACTCATTTGATAGATCTTAAGAAAACATTTTTGTTTTTTTCTCCGTGCTGCCCACTCCATAAATATCCACAATTTTTTTTCATTGTCTTCCTTTAATTACCTTCCTTATCTCTTGTGATGCCACCAGAAAGCTTGATAATGGTTAAATTGCAAGTGTAATGAGACCATCATACCCATCGATGCTGTCTCAAACTGCTGCTTTACATTTTGATCCGTTTGCTGTATTGACCACTTATGTCTCACAATTGTTCCTGTGTTTTGTTCTTACTGTTGTGTTTCTGTAAATTTTTATGTTTATACAGTGTCTCGCAGGGTACAGTCTAGTTCCATAAGCAGTGATTCCATGTGTTACAGTAATACTGCTATAAAATAAGCATACTAACCTTGACTGAGTCGAGATAAGTTATGACATTATCAAACTGTCTCACAAGAAAGAAGTAGGAGGACATGCATTGTCTCCCTGGAATGGTATCTAAAATTCAAAAGAGAAATGCAGATTTATAGAATTTAAAAATCACATGATAACAGAAATCACTGCCGAGATTGCTGGCAACTACAAAAGCAGCTACATTCTAAAAATAGCATTATTAGTCTTTTCAGGCAAAGAACCATACTAGAGGTTAGAAAAACTATTAGATCATCCTGTCAGCTTCCTCTACAGTATACAATAACTATTGCAAGGCTGTATTCAACAGCAAATTGAACAGAGACAAATTGTTTAAGTAACAGGCCTTTTCGATGACACGGTTTATGTAGCATAATTTTACTGTGAATTATTCTTACTCTTAGGAAATGACACATGATACAAAGCCTAAGTTCATTATTCTAACCTCATTAGCATTTTTTTCTGTAAAATTATGCTTTTCAGTTATCCCGGACAACACAGCTCTACATATTTTAATTTTAGCTCCAGTAAGAGAGTAAAGTTGATAGCCTGAAAACGTTGTTATAAAAAATTAATAGATGCACTAGAAAAATACTTAGTGATGATACAATATGAAAATTAATGTCCATGCATTTGGGACTACATTGTTCACGAGTGGTAAAGCCATAAATAAATTGGGCATACCAGCTCAAATAAGTGTCAGGAAACTTTGCTGCATACTATGCGGTCATCTATTCTGAAATTGCAAGCTGTGTTGCTGAAAAACTCTTCCAAAGCTTTTTTAGAGATTCTGAAGTAAGCTCACTACGACTAATTTTTGTCAGACCCAGTCAGCAGGGACTGGTCAGAGGCGGATGAACCCAAGCAGCAGCTGGCAAGACATAAAAGGAAGTGATGCCAAATCACTACTATTTCACCACGTCAAGTGATCATTAGAGAGCATGCTGCTCTGTTCAGTTTGGTAAGGTGACAGAGAGAAGATCCTTAGGCTACCAACAGCCCTGAGGTAATCTGCTCCTGTAGGTGAGTTACCATCAATCCATCCACACTAGAAAACCTTCTCTGTATATAGAAATTTCATGTATCTGAAGACCAATGTTTTGACTCCATACCACAGCACAAAATATAGCATTCCACTGGAAAAATGTACATTCTCCTTCAAATAAGGAAGGGTAGTAACTATTCAAGGAAAGCACTACATAAGATCTCAATATATATTTCAACCGAAAGTAGAACATTCTCCTTTTGATAGGAATGGTTGGACTCGGTGATCTGGTGGGCCTCTTCCAACCTGGTTATTCTATGATTCTATGATTCTTTTTTTATCTTTTAGTGCTAGGAGATACTGAGCTTGAATGTCCTGTTGTTTTCATGTAGAGACGATCCATACTTACCCATGTCTGAACCACATCATCCAGTTCTCCAACTTAAGAAAGTTCTTTGGTTATTTATGAAGTGTTCCCTCGGGAGCAAAAACTGGCCTGCATATTTATCTGTCCTTTTTTACATGCAGGCATACTTATCATGCCACACATATGCCTTGACATCACAACAATAGAAATAGTTTTCCTCAGTGTTTCTTTACTCACTTTGGTTGTAATGAGAATGCAGGTACCTCAAAAGCACTTCTTTTCTCTTACATCCAATTTTTGAAGTTCATAAACTCACAACAATTAATTTTAAACAAAATTTTAAAAAAAGCACATAAACACGCAAAGAAGACTTAAAGTTGAGAATAAATTTTCAGTAAAAATGAATCAGTAACAAAATATTATGACTGCACTTTCTTTCCCCATATATAACTGGACAGTTTCTAAGTTTCAGTATTTTTTCTTACGTCCATATTTTGCCAGAAAATGTTTTTATTCCAGGATACCATTCTCCACATACTTTCAGAGTTCATTAAAAAAAACAAACAAGTAAAAGATCTGTAAATCTCATAAAGCTCAGTGATTAATCCTACTAGTAAGAGAAAAAGTAGTGTTTTATAGTTCAAATTCATCCCATGTGACTCAGCAGGAAGAGGAAAAAGTGCTCATTTTGAAAAACTACTTAGGGTGACCTAAGAGAACCTCAAAGAAAAGACTACACAAAGTCCAGAATAAATGTTTCTTTCCTCTCACCCAGCACCAGATATGTCTGACGTGGTCCTAAAAGAGGACGCCTGAAAGAGAAAGGGGTGCTTTTCTCCACTGTGCTTGCATAGTAGTGGGTAGTTTGTAAGACATAAAGTTAAGCATCAGAAACAGCATTTAATGGAACTGTTAATATTCATTTACTTTTACTAATGTTCCTCTTGCCCCGTTTCCTTTAATTTATCTCAGAAATTTGTATCTGATTAATTTTCCACCTAGTTGAGAGCCTGGGAGAAGAGCATGAGAGTTAACTACAAAAATATAGTTATATCCTCCTTCGTAATGCCAGTTCCATTTCATATCATTGGAATGAAGAATTTTTATTTAGCTTAAAAAAGCACAGCAAACCAAGCTGCTGTTCTGGGAGTTTTATTGCTGCTAGATGGTCAATACTGACTCCTACACTGTTAAGTGCTTCCTGGGGTTTTTTTGTTGCTTTTGGTGCCCCTACTCCTCTTAAAGTACATAACTTCCAAATGAGATGAAATGCATAAATGTACTGGAAAGGACTTTCACATTAAATGTTTGTTCTATGTTCCTTGAATCTCCAAGTCAGAGATCTAACTAGCAAGGACAAAGGGCTTAATTGAGGACTCCAAATTATTTAACAAATACATGACATTGTATTCTTCCTAAACGGTTCATTGCTGCTTTCTTCTTAGTGTAGTTGTGGGATTTTCACTATTAAAAAGAGCAAGTCAGAAAGACAGGACTTTGTTTTGAAAAAAAAAATACTCCACATCTTCATTTTAATCCATTAATTTTTGATTATCTACATGAAAGTCAGGAGCCTTGTAGGCCCAGTTGTGAGCAAAGACACAGTGTAGGAATTCCTCACTCTAGCGAGCACAACCTACTTTCATAGAATAATAGAGTGGTTTGTGTTGGAAAGGACCTTAAAAATCACCCAGTTCCAAACCCCCTGCCATAGGTAGGGAAAATTTCCACTGTATTGGGTTGTTCAAAATTTATTATAAATATGTTTTATATAAATAATAATTATTAAGTATTATAAATCCCCAAATCAGCTGAGTAACTTGATAAAGACCTTAAACAATCAGGTGGTATGAGCTCCTTGCAAGGACTGGCCCAGTGGGAAGTGCTAAAGCATGACTTACATGCTTGAACAGCACTGCAAAAGCCCAAGTATACAAACAGCAAGAATTCTGTTCTCCATTCTAAATCCAGCAAAACAAAGGCAGCAGATCATGAGTGACGATGAAAATACAACATAGGGGCTAATATCCTAAGTTACATAAGAACATAAAGATTATCACATTGAATCCAAAATGTATCTGGTTCAGAAGCTTGTTTGATAAGAATGTACAGCTATAAAATACTATATTCTGATTTCACATACAATATATGCTGTGGTATGTAATGCTACTTGCTCTAAAGTTTCTCCCAGATTCCAGTATTTGCACTGAGGACTTCCTAATCATCACTGAAAAAAATTGTGTTAAAGACCCAATTGACATTTCAATTTTCAACATTCTATATCAAATAAGTTGTGTTATGTGAAGAAGTAATTGGTGTTGGTTTTTTTTAATAGTCTTGCGTGATAATTTACGTCAACACTCCTTGTTTCACATACGTTACAGTAACTAATTCTTCTCTATTCCTTTTCTCATTGTCATTTATGAGGGCAAACATAAGCAAAATCAGTCATTTTCCAGGCCATGTGCCATCTTTTATTTAATCTCTCCTTGTTCAAGAATCTACCTCCTTTCTCTGATCATCCTTGCAGTCTTTATTGTACTCTTTCTTGGTATACTATATGGTTTTTAATAAACGTAGGAACCAGAACTGCAGATGGTATTCAAGAAAGTGAACCACATCTGTATACAATAACATAGTAATTATTTTTTTGTTCTCTTCTTTTTCTTCCACCTTTCTGGTAATTTTGCAAATATAGTTTAAGTTCTGCTCCTCCTCCCCAATACTACTTAGCATTTATTAAAGCTAAATTTAATTTGCATTTTATTACCCAGCCTCATCATCACTAGTACAGCTTTCATCATTGTGTAAGCTTTCATTTTTCCTACTATGGATAATTTTGTACTATTGCCAAACCTAGTGATGTTATTATTTGTTTCCTATAACTCATTAATGATGAATACAAGCCCTTTCATTAAAGAAACAAAACATTCTTTCGAGTGTTCAAATCAGGTTCATTTTATCCTTTTCACTGCTACTTTACTGAAAATTTTCTGTTAGCAATAAGAAAGGTTGTCACATAGCTTCCCTTCTTGAAATTAGTACTGTGGAAATTTTTTGAGGTATTTGGTAACACATGGGTTTTGACTTTGATTGTACTCAGATCACCATAAAAGAATCGGATTTTCATCATAAAATTTCAAATGGGGTTCTGTGGAATCTTTGTATGGCTCTAGAGTCACCTGTTCACTTGTGTGTTCTCCAAGAAAGATGAAATCTTAGGATTTAAAAATTAATTCTCTATATTATGCCGTTATTGCATTTACCAGGTCAACACGGGCAGAAGTCTCCAACTATTACTTAACTATCTACCTCTATAAAACCTCTAACCTCTTTAATATGCCAGTCATTGCCCACATCAAGGCTATCTGGTGAATAATTTAGCCTCGATATGACGAGTCTCCTACCACAGAATGTAATTTAAAGACATTTTATGTTACTCACAGCTAAAGATATTTACTTTATTTTGAGAGGTTTCTACAATGTTTAGAACCATTTCTCCAGTGGCATCAACTATTTAGTAACACCCCACTGTAAATTAAATCGGAACAATATCCCACATCAGCTTCCTCCTATCACATTTTAAATATTACATTGTTTATAACTTCCTCTTCTAAAGCAAGATGTTCCACTTAATTAATCTTCTTGAAAAACATTTAATATTTGTATAAAAACACTTACACATTTGGGCTTCATGTGTTTGCTACCTAAATTCAACTGTTTGCCTCTTCTCATTCTTACCCAGAGTTTGCTGACCTCCACCTGTCCTTCAACTGAGGATACACAATGCCCTCACCTTAATTCACCTTTAACGGAGGAGTTACCTTGAGCTGTGTGCTCTTCTGTATGCCAGCTTTCTCCCACAAGTTTATAAGATGACGAAGCAGTTTTTACATGTAAGTACCAAGAGTGTAAAATGCTTGCAGTTGTAATGTGTTTTCACTTACCTTTAGTTTGAACCAGTCCTACTTATTGGCTCATTTTTTTCAATTAACCCATCTTCCTAATTGCACTACATTTCTGTTGTCTTGCCCTCTTTTTTTTTTTTTTGTTTTCCTGAACCACACCTCAAGTCTCAGCCTGTCTTGTTTTGCATATGGATTTTAAAATATTTCATGGTAGAATTAAGACTTCCTAACAATTTCAATTTTGGTTTTGGGCTATATCTTCACTACACATCTTGTAAGAATATCTTTCCTCAGACTATCTCTGTGTTTTTATGCATGTGTGCTATGGTCATTCATCAGACCTGCCTGACCGTCATGGGCACGAAGAGGTCTCCCATCGTTCTATCAGTCATGTGTCTTTACGGGCATCACAAACCCAGTTAGCTATTTGCCCACTGAGTCCTCCACTAATACAGTTCCTATTGCTTCTTTCTGTTAGCTGGGATCTCAGCTCTGAAAGGATAACCTTACTGCAAAAGGAATGTATTAGGTAAGCCTCATCTATGGAACCACTTCCAACACTCCAGAGTGAAGCTCTCTGCTGCACAATCTCAACCATACAAGGGCTGCAAGGGGAACAGAATTGCTCAACGGTATTTCTGAAAGTTTCATCAGTGCTGCTGCTCTGCCTCTTGAGCTCCTTCTCTTTAGTCACCATGGGCGCAGGAGACAGCATTCCGTCTCTTAGGACCATGAGCTGTCTGCACCGTAAATATGCATGTTATCCACCTAAAGAAATACCCTGAGTGACAATGCTTACAAAGAAAACTGGCAAGCCCAGTCTACTGAATAAGTAGAAGTAAGTACTGACAATATATTGATTTTTTGTTTTGTTGGGTTTTATCATGTTTTTTTGATTCAACCAAGAACTTAGTTCCAAATCCTCCATTCCTCTCTGGAGCCAAACTCCTCTACGTTTTTATCACCCTCAGTTCCAGGGTTTCTGTGCTAGGACTCTACATACTCAATAGGGTTTCATTAGCAATCCTAGATTTGTACTTGTAAGGGTTTGTACCTCTGAGGTTTCAGCCACACACTTCATCTAATTCGGCTGTTATCGTATTTCTGTAATGGGGATTATTAGTTAAAGGCAAGCAGCCACAGCATCTATCAGTGAAGACCAGCAGTTTGCAGTACAACCTCTTTTCCAGCCAAATTCATATAGTAAGGTTTGGAATCAATTGAGCCTTCCAATTTAAATTTGCAAATTCATTTTAGACTATAAATTAGACTTTCTGTTACTCATGCTATAGCAACAACAGTCCCAGCAATAGTCATGCTAACAGTCAGCTGTTAGACAAAGAGCTGATGGTATATATTTAGATATTGCAATAAGGATTACATAATGGAGAAAAACATTTCAAACATACCACATTCACTGGCTGATTCACCCACCAACTGAAAGAACTGCTGAGCAATTTTCAGATGATCTCTCTGGGAAAGAGGAAAAAAAAAAAAAGTCCAACATGAGTTCCAGAGTTGATGCTACACAGCAAAAATAGGCTCTGAGGAACAGATGGAGTGCAACTAACAGACAAACCAGGGCTGAAGGAAAACCAGAAAAGGTAACTGTGCCACTCTAAGTGCCAAGGTACACAAGAATATTGTAGAAAGCAAACGGAGTTTCTGGAAGCAAGACAGAGAAGCCAAATTCAGCTTGATTTATGGTCCGCATCAGCGACAGAGATTTGCATTTCATTCATTCTTGACTGAATACTGTATGGAAGAAGATAAAGAGGCTCAGTGACCTGCAATCTAAATAAGAAATGACTGCCTCTTTTACTCTGCTCCAATGCCTACAGATGTGTCCACATTCTGCTGTTGGAGAAGCCAAAGAACTTCATGGGCTTCACTCACCGAGCCCATTTCTTGTCCAAGTGCTGCATTTACCACTCCTTTAAGGATGTACTCCTGAAAAAAGGACCAGAGAAGACAAGGTGAAGATTTTGGGAGATACATAAGAACCTACATGTACATTATTTTCTTCCTATGTTCACTCTATCCCAACTCAATCTAATTGGTAGCTGCCTACTATGATAGTGCTTCAGCATAATAGTACAAAGTTACCCCCCAAAATCCATTCCATTTGCTAGCTGGTGACTTCTGTCAAATAAATGGAATGCAATGGAGTATTATGTTCTCTGGTAAGTCTTGTGCTCCAAGATGGTGCACCAAAAGGAACACCATAACATAAAATCATACCCTCTTCACGATCACATGACCAATAATCAAGTTTAATATTGTTCTATTAACGCACAAAATCCACTTCAAGTGTGCACATTGGTTAACCGCAACCACTAACATCCTGGCTCCAAAATACACAGTGTTTCTCATCAGGGTAAAAACATCAAGAGGTTTGTGCTCTGTGGTCAGGTTATTCTACTAAAATTAGAAATAGTAGAGATTCCAGAGTGCTCTATTCCTAGGAGATACAACTACAGTTTCATTCTTCTCTGAGCAAGCCTTTTTCAACATGCAAGAGACTAATTTCAAATGAATCTTATTCAAATATTATAATTAAGAGCTATAGCTATAAGCCTGTTTTAGCAGGTACTCCTGATAAACCTGGACAGCCCTGACACAGATGCAAATGTGGAAAAAACCACACCTATACAGATCAACAAGGAAGTGCAAGGAGACAATCTAAGAGTACTAACCAGCACGCTAAGTAATCATTTCAGCACACCAACTTTCTTACAGATGCCAAATTATCCTACAGACATCACGACAAAAAAATAAGTTTGAGAAGAACTGAAGGAGTGATATACAAGTGATTCTGCAGGTCTTAGTGGGGAGCTCCTTCCAAGTGTAAGGCAGAAAACTGGAAAAGACCCACAAATATTCTAATGTCGAAATAAGATCAAGAATGATGTTATTAGGAATGTATAATGGGGCAAATGGAAGCAAAAGGACCAATAGCTGCAGAACCCTGCAAGTAAATCTTGTTACAGTGAAAAACACAAGAAGTGAAAAGCAAAAGCAGAAGACATCAGCACAGAATCAACAGATCCTTGTTCTTGAGATTTTCCTTTTCCCTCCCTCCAACTAATCCTCACACAGACTCATGAAAAGTCCCTTTCATGCCCAGCTATGTGACCTTTGGAAAATAAACTGCGAAGAGGAATAAATCGGAGACTAAAGATGCTGGAACAGCCACAAAAGAAAATTACAGTAGCAGCCAAGGGAGACTGCAGTTTTCACTCATTGCAGCCAACGTGAGATGGGACTAGAAAAGACTTATTATTCAAACTGTTTATCTAATCTAGCTCATTTTTATTGAGGACAAACCACAAAAGCATCTAAGCTAGCAGATCTGAGGGATGGTAACCATCACCAGGGCAAGAAGTGAGAAGCAGCTGTAGCTGGAAGAGGGCTTTTATCTGTGCGCTAATGGTCAGATCCCCAGAATCAAGTCCGCACGCAAAAGAGCTGTAGTCTTACTTGAATTTCTGTGTACTCTTATATGCACATATATAATACTTTACGGATGCACATTAACTCTTTTGTTGATAAGGGGATGGAAAACACAAAAGTTTTATGAGTAGAAAACTCTCTTCCGGATACCAGTTTTGTGTGTGGCAGATTTCATATCAACTTATAAACTCTGTCTTTATTTACCATGACATCAGTTTCTAATTACCTGTGGAAATATAGGTTCCAGGTCCTTAATCAGGTTATAAGCCTCTTGCACATCATCTGAAATAAGAGATGTTAGAATACTTGACAATCCGTAGCACACTGTATTAGAACAAGTCACTCATCCTCCACAACATTCCCCAACAGTCAAAGACCAAAAAATAAAGCATTTGGACAGAGGGAGAAAGGTAACTATAAAACATTTTGAATTTATATCACAAAAGTTGATGGTTTTCTAGGAGTCAAATAACAAACACAGAGTGAGTAACAGCTTCTTTATTACTACTATTTTCCTAGCAGAGATGACTTACCCCCCATGTTCTTAATCCAGTGGCTGCCTTCTCAACAGTACAAGGTCACAATAATAATTCCATCATCTTCCTGCCTTTTCTCATTTACCCCTCAAGAAGGATAGGGTAACATGATTCTGAAGGGAAAGTTCATCTTTCCTTAATCAATATTTCAAAGCCTGTCCAGTAGGTCTTACCTGATACTAATTCTAATAAGCAAAATGCACTACTGGAAGAAGTTTAAATGTAAAATTTGAATTCAATAAGCAACTTTCTTCCCACTGACAAAATACGTAAACCGAAAAGATTCTAAACTCCACCTAAATCAAAAAAAGATCATGGTACTACAGAATCACAGAATCACAGAATAACCAGGTTGGAAGAGACCCACCGGATCACCGAGTCCAACCGTTCCTACCAAACACTAAACCATATCCCTCAGCACCTCGTCCACCCGTGCCTTAAACACCTCCAGGGAAGGTGACTCAACCACCTCCCTGGGCAGCCTGTTCCAGTGCCCAATGACCCTTTCTGTAAAGAATTTTTTCCTAACGTCTAGCCTAAACCTCCCCTGTCGGAGCTTGAGGCCATTCCCTCTTGTCCTGTCCCCTGTCACTTGGGAGAAGAGGCCAGCACCCTCCTCTCTACAACGTCCTTTCAGGTAGTTGTAGAGAGCAATGAGGTCACCCCTCAGCCTCCTCTTCTCCAGGCTAAACAACCCCAGCTCTCTCAGCCGCTCCTCATAAGGCCTGTTCTCCAGCCCTTTCACCAGCTTTGTTGCTCTTCTCTGGACTCGCTCCAGAGCCTCAACATCCTTCTTGTGGTGAGGGGCCCAGAACTGAACACAGGATTCGAGGAGCGGTCTCACCAGTGCCGAGTACAGAGGGAGGATAACCTCCCTGGACCTGCTGGTCACGCCGTTTCTGATACAAGCCAAGATGCCATTGGCCTTCTTGGCCACCTGGGCACACTGCTGGCTCATATTCAGTCGGCTGTCAACCAACACCCCCAGGTCCCTCTCCTCCAGGCAGCTTTCTAGACAGACTTCTCCCAGTCTGTAGCACTGCATAGGGTTGTTGTGCCCCAAGTGCAGGACCCGGCATTTGGCCTTGTTAAACCTCATGCCATTGGACTCTGCCCAGCGGTCCAGCCTGTTCAGATCCCTTTGCAGAGCCTCCCGACCCTCCAGCAGATCGACACTTCCACCCAGCTTAGTGTCGTCCGCAAACTTGCTAAGGGTGCATTCGATGCCTTCATCCAGGTCATTGATGAAGACATTGAACAGGGCTGGACCCAGCACTGAGCCCTGGGGAACCCCACTTGTCACTGGCCTCCAGCTGGATTTCACACCATTTACCACCACTCTCTGGGCCCGGCCATCCAACCAGTTTTCCACCCAGGAGAGTGTGCACCTGTCCAGCCCAGAGGCTGACAGTTTCTCAAGCAGAACGCTGTGAGAAACTGTGTCAAAGGCTTTGCTGAAGTCCAGGAAGACCACATCCACAGCCTTTCCCTCATCCAGTAGCCGGGTCACTTTGTCATAGAAGGCGATCAGGTTAGTCTGGCAAGACCTGCCTTTTGTGAACCCATGTTGACTGGGCCTGATCACCCGGTTCTCTTGCATGTGCTTCATGATAGCACTCAAGATCACCTGTTCCATGACTTTCCCTGGCACTGAGGTCAGACTGACAGGCCTGTAGTTTCCTGGGTCCTCCCTGCGGCCCTTTTTGTAGATGGGCACAACATCAGCCAGCCTCCAGTCCAGTGGGACTTCCCCAGTCTTCCAGGACTGTTGGAAGATGATGGAAAGGGGTTTGGCCAGCACATCCGCCAGCTCCTTCAGTACCCTAGGGTGAATCCCGTCCGGCCCCATAGACTTGTGACTGTCCAGTCGGGCTAGCAAGGCTCTGACCACCTCCTCTTGGATCATGGGAGCCTCATTTTGCTCCTCTAGCTCCTGGGTTTGTACACAGGCGGAACGACCCTCCTTACGACTAAAGACTGAGGCAAAGAAGGCATTAAGTACCTCAGCCTTTTCCTCATCCCCTGTTACTGTTGTCCCTTCTGTGTCCAATAGGGACTGTATGGTCTCCCTAGTCCGCCTTTTATTATTTATATATTTGTAGAAAGATTTTTTGTTATCTTTCACTGACTTGGCCAATCCAATTTCTAGCTGAGCCTTAGCCCTTCTGATTTTTTCCCTACACAATCTCACTTCCCTCCTGTAGTCCACCCAAGAGGCCTGTCCCTTCTTCCAGAGGCCATAAACATTTCTTTTCTTCTTGATATCCCTCAAGATCTCTCTATTCAACCAAGATGGCTTTCTCCCCTGCCGGCTTTTTTTCCGGACCACGGGGATGGCTTTCTCCTGAGCTGCTAGGACCACCCCTTTGAAGAGCTCCCAGCCCTCCTGGGCTCCCTTGCCCTTGAGTACTGTCTCCCATGAGACTTCACCAACCAGCCTGCTGAAGAGATCAAAGTCAGCCCTCTGGAAATTTAATGTTACCGTCTTGCTAACCACCCTCTTCACTTCACCTAGAACAGAAAATTTTATAATCTCATGGTCGCTTAGTCCTAGGCGTCCACCTACCGCCACATCCCCTACAAGGCCTTCTCTGTTCACCAACAGGAGGTCCAGGAGGGCACCTTCCCTGGTTGGTTCATTCACCAACTGTGCAAGGAAGTTATCTCCCACGCACTCCAGGAACCTCCTAGACTGCTTCCTTTCTGCTGTGTTGTACACCCAGCAGATATCAGGCAGATTGAAGTCTCCCACCAGAACGAGAGGCATCGATCTAGAGATTAACCCCAGCTGTTTATAGAAGAGCTCATCAGCTGCTTCTCCTTGGTTGGGTGGTCTGTAACAGACTCCCATCACAAAATCTACCTTCTGGTGGGCTCCTCTGATTTTGACCCACAGGCACTCAACCTCCTCATCTCCACAATCCATCTCAGTGATGTCCAAGTCCTCCCTTACAAAGAGGGCTACCCCACCTCCTCTCCTACCCTTCCTGTCCCGCCTGAAAAGCTTATACCCCACCATAGTCGTACTCCAGTTATATGAGTCGTCCCACCACGTTTCCGTGATGGCAACAACATCATAGGCCCCTTGCCCTACGACAGCTTCCAGCTCTTCCTTCTTATTTCCCATGCTGCGTGCATTGGTGTAAATGCACTTCAGCTGAGCTGCCGAGCCTTCAGCCCTCCTAGAGGGAACAGGGTTCGTTCCCAACTGCCTGGTAACTGGATCAGTTGACACCAGAGTGCCTGCATCTCCCTTAACACCCCGAGGTGTGTTCTCCCCCACTTTTTGTGCGGTGAGGTACTGGTGGTCCTCGCCCGCGCACCCTCTCCCAATCACCAATTCCCCACGTCCAGGCTCATTCCTGTCTAGCCTGGGCTCAACCCCCTCCCCCTTCACATCTAGTTTAAAGCTCGATTTATGAGCTTGGCTAGGTTTCTGGCAAGGGCTTTAGCCCCCCTAGGAGACCCATGTGTCCCGCCCTTAGCGAGAAAGCCTGGGGGTGCATGAGCCCCCCCATGATCAAAAAAACCAAAGCCCCTCTCCTCGCACCAGGCTCGGAGCCAGGTATTAATCGAATTCTTCCTCCTGGCTTCCCCCTCCTCTCTATTTAGCATTGGGATGGAGCAGAATACTACTTGTGCCCCAGAGCCCTCCATCACTTTCCCAATTGCCCTGAAGCCATTCTTGATGGCTTTGGCCTTTTTGTTTGTTAGGTCATCATTACCAGTTTGGACTACTATCAAAGGATAGTAGTCCGTCTCGTGAACCAGGGAAGGAAGTTTTCTAGCTACCTCCTTCCCTGATGCACCTGGCAAGCAGCAGACCTCTCTGTGGAGCGGGTCCGGTCTGCAGATGGGTCCCTCCGTTCCTTTTAGGAGGGAGTCCCCTACAACAATCACCCTCCTCTTCTTCTTGATGGAGGATGTTTTTATCTTTTTCTGAGAATGGTGCAGCCTAGGGAAGGATTCTAGGCTGTGGGAGCCACCATCCTCATCCTCAGGGCTGGATTCCACCTGCAGCACCTGGTACTTGTTCACCAGGGGGATCTGGGGCTTTGCTGTATGGGTGAGGGGAGTAGGTTTCCTTCCTCTGGCAGGAACTTGCTGCCATTCCCCATCTCTTGTAACCCCAACCTTGCAGCTTGCAGGTGGATGATGTTCGGACACTCCAGCCCCAGCAGGCTGCTGAGTTAGTGAGAGGGCCCTGCTCCACTGGTCAATCTCCCTCTCACACTCCCTGATGGTCCTCAGTCTCTTCACCTCCTCTCTTAGCTCCTTCACCATGTGAAGGAGTTCCCCCACTCGAGCGCAGCTTTCACAAGTGGGGCCAGGACCAGAGGCACGAGCCGGTGTGGGAGGGGGGCACTGCCTGCAGCCCAGGGTCTGGGTAGCTGCATGCACCCACTGTGGCTCTGTCTGGGTGGCAGCATCCACCCTGCCTGCTGCAGCACACGGAGCAGCTTTAGCCTTCTGACGGGTGGCCACCATGGTCTTCGGTGTATTCTCTCTAGTCTCTAGGTCCTCTCTGCGCCCTGCCTTCTCGAACTGCCGCTCAAACTGCCCCGCACCTCTTTGCCACGCTCCTCTTCGCCGTGCTCCAGGTCGCGGTGCTCCCAGGGGCGCAGTTTAAATCTCCCGCGGTAGCTGCCGGGACCGCCCCCTCCCGTCAGGCACCGCGCGGGACCGGCGTGTGGGGGCTGTCAGGACCCCCGCCTGGGTTTTTTATTTTTTCTGGGATTTTCCCGGCTCCGGGAAGCTCCCACCGCCTCAAAAAGTCCACCCCACCACAGAACTCACCGTCCTGCTGCTAGATGCTGCCGAAGAAGCAGCACGGCTTCTTCTTCTTCTACGGCTGGCTTTGTAAACCAACCTAGTGAAGATACCATTTTAATGGCAAATTTTTTTAATACAGCATCATACTAGCTGCCCATAAGAACAAGACCTTTCAAACAAAACATTTTATTGCTAGTACATACCATCCAAACACTGTGGGGACAGCACTCCAGGGTGACTTAAAGCAAAATACATTGGAACTGCCAGGCTCCCATCCAGCCCCTAGTGAGCCAGCACAAGGTACTAGAGGAGCCAAAAGTCATCACTTCGCTCTTTTCCTTTTCTTTTTTTTTAATAGAAATAGGTTGCTATTTTAGGCAAGCTCAGCTCACCAACAACTGAAAAAAAAAATTAGAGAGTGTACACCACCATCAATGCAGAACAATGCTCTTCAGGCTCCAACAGAAGCCTCTAGCAAATCTCACTGGAGCAAATCATGACTGGATACCTGATCCCAACCCTAAGAAAAGTTATTACTTAAAGAGTTGAGAAAAACAGGATGCACATCTGTGCTTCAGTCACTCCAGTTCATAGCATGTCTTAACACAAGCCTACGTCTATTAGAGCCCTTTTAAGTTTTGGAAGGACAGCTGTAAGAGTAACCATTTCTCCCATTCTCAGCAGGATGCTACTACACTAGCTAGACTTTATCATAGAATCATCTGGTTGGAAATCATCAGGTTCAACCATACCTGCCCACTGCTGAAGTACATCCTTGAGCATGTCTACCCATCCTTTAAATACCTCCAGCGATGGTGACTCAATCACCTCACTGGGCAGCCCCATTCCGGTGTCTGATAACACTTTCAGTGAAGAACTTTTCCCTGATGTCTAGCCTGAACCACCCCTGGAGTAACTTAAATCCGTTTTCTCTCCTCCTATTGCCTGTCACTTGGGGGAAGAGACCAACATCCACCTTGCTACAACCTCCTGTCAGGTAGTTTCAAATGGAAACATACCCTAACCAGGAAAGAGGTTCAAATCCTCAGTCCTCCTTGGCCTCCTTTGTCAGTGTGCATGTCATTTGTACACCCCAGTGAAGAACAGAATCTAACTAATGAAAATTACTGCAAGGTTGACAGCAAACGAAATCAGCAAACAAGACTGATTTTTAAGTGATGCAGAAGATGTATTTTGCTTCTGCCTAAGTAGAACTTAATTTGAAACACATACTCTTACTAACTGTAACTATTTAAAAGGCAACAAAATACAAGGCTTATAAGATAGCAGTGAATGGTAAATTAGTCATCACATCACCTTATTTTTGATAACTACACTTAACACCTACTCATCACTCAGTCAGTCAACCCTCTGGTGAATAAAGGAAAACAGTGGGAGAACAGCAATAGCTCTGAAACTAAAGTCAGATAAAAATGAAAGGAGGTGGCCAACTAAGGAGAGAAACAAGCAGAAAATACTCTCCAACTGATTCTGGCTACGTACCTTTAAGACTTGTAAAGTAGATTTGGAATGAAATGGCTCATTCACAAACTGTAGCCTTATCATAGAATCACCAGGCTGGAAAAGATCTCTTGGATCATAGTCCAACCATTCCTATCTGCCTCTAAACCACATCCCTGAGCACCTTGTCTACCTGTCTTTTAAACACCTCCAGGGGTGGGGACTCTACCACATCCCTGGGCAGACTCTGTCAATGCCAGATGACCCTTTCTGTGAATTTTTTTTTCCTGATATTCAGTCTGAACCTCTCCTGGCAGAGCTTACGGCCATTCCCCCTTGTCCTATCACCTGTCACTTGGGAGAAGAGGCCAGCTCCCTCCTCTCTATGAGTTCCTTTCAGGTAGTTGTAGAGAGCAATAAGGTCTCCCCTCAGCCTCCAGGCTAAACAACACCAGTTCCCTCAGCTGCTCCTCGTAAGACTTGTTCTCCAGCCCCTTCACCACCTTTGTTGCTCTTCTCTGGACTCACTCCAGGAGCCTCAACATCCTCCTTGTAGTGAGGGGCTCAGAAATGAACACAGGATTCGAGGAGCAGTCTCACCAGTGCTGAGTACAGGGGGAGAATAACCTTCCTGGACCTGCTGGTCACGCCATTTCTGATACAAGCCAAGATGCCATTGGCCTTCTTGGCCACCTGGGCACACTGCTGGCTCATGTTCAGTCAGCTGTCAACCAACACCCCCAGGTCCTTCTCCTCCAGGCAGCTTTCTAGCCACTCTTCCCCTAGTCTGTAGCTCTGCACAGAGTTGTTGTGTCCCAAGTGCAGGACCCGGCATTTGGCCTGGTTAAGCCTCATGCCATTGGTCTCAGCCCAGTGGTCCAGCCTGTTCAGATCCCTTTGCAGAGCCTCCCTGCTCTCCAGCAGATCCATACTTCCTCTTAGCTTAGTGTCATCCACAACTTTGCTAAGGGTGCACGCAATGCCTTCATCCAGGTCATTGATAAAGATATTGAGCAGGGCTGGACTCAGCACTGAGCCCTGGGGACATCACTTGTGACCGGCCTCTAGCTGGAGTTAACCACCACTCTTTTGGCCTGGCCATCCAACTAGTTTTCCACCCAGGAGAGCGTGCATCTGTCCAGGTCAGAGGCTGACAGTTTCCAAAGCAGAATTCTGAGAAACTGTGTCAAAGGCTTTACTGAAGTCCAAGATGACTACATCCACAGCCTTTCCCTCATTCAGTAAGTGGGTCACCTTGTCATAGAAGGCGATCAGGTTAGTCTGGCAGGACCTGCCTTTCATGAACCCGTGTTGACTGGGCCTGATCACCCGGTTCTCTTGCATGTGCTTCATGATAGCACTCAAGACCACCTGTTCCCTGACCTTCCCAGGCACTGAGGTCAGACTGACAGGCCTGTAGTTTCCTGGGTCCTCCCTGCAACCCTTCTTGTAAATGGGCACAACATCAGCCAGCCTCCAGTCCAGTGGAACTTCCCCAGTCAGCCAGGACTACCAGTACATGACAAAGTGGTTTGGCCAGCACATCCGCCAGCTCCTTTAATACCCTCGGGTGGATCCCATCCGGCCCCATAGAGCTGTGAGTGTCTAATTGGCCAAGCAAATCTCTAACCACCTCTTGGATCATGGGAACTTTGTTCTGCTCCTCTAGCTCCTGGGAATGTACACACAGGGAAGAACTTGCCTTACTATTAAGGACTGAGGCAAAGAAGGCATTAAGTACCTCAGCCTGGTCTTCATCCTTTGTCACAGCTGTTCCCTTTGCATCCAGCTGCCTTGTTCACAATCACTTTGGCTCATATTCTATTTGTGCCATACTTACAGAAATAGACCTTCTTGCCTTCACTGGACGCGAGCCTGCCATTCTTGCATATTCAGGCAGAGGACAGGTCCTCTAACTATAAACACAAACACTACCATTCCCAAAGCCATCTCCCACAAGCCAAGAACATTCAGTGCTTTGCTGAAGTAGATTTATTTGACTGCACACAATTAAAACCCTTGTCTGCAAGCCATGGGGATTTCTTACATCACTGTTTTCCAGAAAAACAGAAAATGAAATAAATTAGATTTTACTGCAAAGAAAAAAAGCATCTCATTGAAGAGTCAGTTGGGATCAGATGAATGAATGTCATCCTTGAAGGTATGAAAGAGCCAGAGGAAAATGTACTTACCTTGCTGGAGATAGTAAATCACAAGGTTCAGTCTTGCCTCGGGAATAACATCAACCAACGGAGGCAGGACCTGCAAAGCCCCTTCTCCTCCTCTGAACACGACCTGCAGAGAAAAGCAGGATATGATAACTCTGTATCAAAACGTCTATGATCTCTTAATTCAAGGAAATTAATACTTGAGTTCCAAAATCAACAGTAGGAAAAGGCCAGTGGTACTGGCATTAGTGTAATCCCTGCTTTAATGTAACTATAGAATTACGACATGTGACTATCCTTACTCTGAAAATTATCAAGTATTTAATCCATCAATAAAGATTAGTCTATTTCAGCTTTTAGCAGCTCAGAGCAGTGATATATTATATATGAAAGATTTTAAAGAATAATATGGTCTGAGACAAGAATGAGGAGAACACAAAGAACTAGAATTTGCTTATGATGTATTCATATGAAAAAATAAGGCTGACAACTCTATATTTATTCAGAATGCCACAAGATCCTGACGTGATCAGGAGCAGTTGATTCTTCATACTTCAGTTTCACAGGACAGTTCCTCCAACAAAATCTAACATGCTTATTTAATAAACCATCGGCAAAAAGACCAGCACTCACAACAAAGAACATTAACTGACAGAAGTCCAGTTTGAAAGCAATTTTAACTCCTGGGGGAAAAAGTGTTATCTTATGGTGACTGCTCTTGAAAAAAGAGAAAGCAAGCAACTGTCCATCATTAAATAAGAGAAATCTAATAATTAGCAAACTAATAATACCACTGCAGAGAAAATTAACAGGCAATTGGTGACTGTAATGGCAGAACACACAAGTATTGCTTTTATCAGCATACTTTTCCCTACGAACACCTCGTTAAGTATTTTTTGGATAAAGACCATTTTCCTGAGTTATCTTAATTCCACTCACATTGTTGTTGTACTAAATAAGTGTTCAGGGTCATGCATTCTGACTTATTTCTACAGTATCCTTATTGACTGGGCTCCACAAAGTATCTTGCAAAGGTATTCTTACAGGACATAAATTATTTAATATGCCTCCAGGGGTAAAAGCAACAGCTTTATTATTAGTTTATTGACACAGTCTCAAACTGACAGGGAAAAATTCCAAGGAAAAAAAATACACTTGATGGCAAATTGACTATACAGGTAGGAATTACAGAATGGGACTTACAAGGCAGCAGGGATTCAATTGGGTCTGCAATTCTCGAAACATTCAATTTTATGAACCATTCAAGAAAAGCTCTAGAAATGAATGTAGTCCATACTAAATCTGAGAAGTACATTACTCACCAGATTGTGCTTAATGAGCTCCTTGCCAAACTGAAAAGATGATGAGGCACTGTCCATCAAGTTCCTAAGCTCTGTCTGGAATTACATACACTCCAAAATTTTAACATGCCAACAAAAAAAAAACAACAAAAAACCCCAAAACAAAACAAACAAAAAAAATCAATCACACAAGCATAAAACGGAGCTTCCTCTGAGCCCCTAAGATGACAGAAAGACAACCCCAGCAGTGCTGGGTCACTGCAAGATTTTCCCTTTCTGCTTCTATGTGATAGTTCTAGCAATTGGATAATATTATACATATAGATACAATATCAAAAATGGACTGGGAAAACTGTACGACACATATGTGGATAGATGGGTTAATACCAGGGAAACCGAAATAGGTGACATTCCTAAGAGAAGGACATCATGACAAGATAAAGGCCATCATCGACATTATCAATTAAAACAGATAATGAAGAAAAGAAACCTATAAAGAATCCGTATCTAAAATAAAGGTGAACTGAAGGGCTGTCCAATAGATACCTCCGCAGCCTTCCCATTGAAAAGTCGGAAACAGTTACAAGCCTTAAGGTTAAGAGCGATGGTGCTGTCAGGAAACTCCTGAAGATAAACAGCTAGCACTTCCTGTGATACATCATAGTATTCCAGTTTGTAATAACATAGGGCCACATATACATTCAGAGCCAGGTATTCCCTGCAGGAAAGAGGATTAAAGAGAACATTTAAATCCCACCAGACAGTTATAGTGCAGAACATTAAAATCAGTGATAAAGCTCTGACATGTCTATACATCTTTTACAAGTACATCAAAACTGGGTTTGAAAAATGCTCAGAGCTTTTGGAGCACTAGTTTTTACCTAAGATTGCACAGATCCAGATGCAGATTTGCAATAGTTTTTTCAATGGCAGCTACTGCAGCTTAAAAGAATTACCTACAAAACTTCTGGTTTGCAAATCTGGGAAATGGTGGCAACATTACACTAAGGAAATGCATCGAATAGGAGCACTTTATTTGGCCTGGCAGTATAGGATTTTCTATGCAATACACACAAAGGCATTTAATATGCACATAACACTTTGAAATATTTTAATAGTTCTTAATATCTTACATCAGTTACTGCAAAAAATCCTTGCCATTACAAACTATCAAGCCAGAAGAACCAGAGACAGAAATAAGACAGGCATTTGTGCAAACAGTAAATGAAAGGATAATTGTTATGAAGGTTACTTATTTAACTTTGAGCAATAACTTCTACAGGACTTGGAAGTTAAAACATCTCCTCAAGAATTACACGACACTCTTATATACATTATGATGGACCTCTGTGAATCATTCAAGAGGAGATACTGCAGAAAGATGGCCATGTACCCTGGGACAGCAGTTTCTATTTTATTAGACAATACTTCCAGCCACTCAAGAATTCCTTGTTGAATTCTGAACTAAGAATTCGCAGAATGTGATAGGAAAAAATATCAACAAGCGTCATAGCAGGATAAATAGAAACTGAAGGTATTTCAGACTTTAAGGAATGCAATTTACGTAAAAAACTAAGAGCTGAACCCTTCTTAGAAAGGCTAAGAGAAGTCATCAGTCACAAGCAAGGGTCACCAGACTGGCCATCAGAGGACAAAAATCCCAAAAAATAAAGTAAGTACATGACCATGTATCATTTTAGAAGTAACAAATTAAAAAAAGATCTCACAATGAATTACACAAAAATGTCATTGAAAGAAAGCAACAGAGAGCAGATTTCTTTTTTTAACATGAATTTTTCAATAATGTTTTGCAATGAACAACACTGAGGGTGCTGCAACTTGTGCACATTTTGTGGTGGGAAAGGGATGTAGTAATCGGGGAAAATTCCTGCTTTCAGTAACCAAGCAACTAAAAAGGAATTTGAGTACCAACAGTATCAGAGACATTGCAACAAGGTTTAGAGTAGAGATGCCCACCGATTATCAAGAAGAATGCGTTTGTAGATACCAATAGCTTCTTGGTAGTGGGACCGCAGGTAGTGGATAGATGCCAAGCTGAGCTGATCTTCTGTAATGTCTTCCAGATTCTGGTGAGAGCTCATCAGTTTCTTCTCATCATTGAACTGAAAAGAGTGTGACACATTCTCAGAAGAGTTCAGCGAGAAAAACATGTTAATTAGCTGGATTAGTTTTGTCCTTGCTGGCAAACAGCAGGTGATTCATATTAAACATCTGGAAAAGCTCTGTTACTTTAAAGTTAATTTGACCAGTGGAGAAAGCCAAAGATATTAAAGAGGCAGACTAGTTGAAACTAGATAAATGTGAGGCTAAAACTAACTACATATTTTCCTTTAAGATGTGATTTAGACATAATTACACGTCATGTGCTTTGATGGATAAGAGGAGAAGAGCTGAATTAATTATTTCATAAACAGAATTTTGCAGCACAAGATTTGACTGTTCTTTGAGCCAGCAGAAATTTTGCTGTTTGTAGATCCAAATCTTATTTCTCATGGACGGCAGAAAAAGGCAAGACTTGCCAACACACAAGCACTAATTTTCATGACTCTTTTACAGCATGAACAAATTCTTTTACACCAGACCCTTAAAATTCCAGCTTCTTCAACTAAATGCTTTATTTTTAAAAGTGTTGCTGTGTAGCATATAACATACAAGGATATAAACAAGGAACAGGGTTAAACATACCTGTTGTATTTGTACTAGAATCATTAAGCTGAGGCTATTCACCTATCAGTCTACTCAAATCACTTACTATGGTGCTCCTCTTTGCTGGTTCTGCTGATTCAACAGTAATTATGAATTTCTCTTACCTACAAACTGTATCTGCTCAGTTTTCTGTATATCCTTTCCCCCTGCTCTTGAAGCCAGTAACAAAACTGTACTCCAGTACAAAGGCAAGAGAAGTTGCTTAACAGAACTAAAGGCAAAGGGCTTCATAGTTTCAGAAAACCCTTTATTTCCAAAGACTAACTAGATGAACCAGGAATTATTCAATTCTCTTTATCACAGACATATGTAAGTGCCAGCGCCACTATAAAAATGTTTTAAAATTTCTGTTGTAAACTTAACTCAGAGTCAAGTAAAGAGAATCTGACAACAAAGCTAAAAGAAAGTATAAATCCTGAATGTTGACTCAATCTTTTTAGCAGCACCATACTTCGTAAGCATAACACAGGACGGTACAAGTCCAAATTTAAGGGAAGACAGTTATATGTAGTAAGTGAAATAAGCATTTAAAATTGTCGTTGAAATTAAAGTAAATTTCATGCTATAAACGGCATCATTTCTTGGATACTGAGTGACATAGGTGGATCAGTAATAGCACATAGACCATTTTGGTCAAATTGCTAAGTATAAGACAGCTGCAAGTTAGTAAAACTCTGCATTCTTCAAAGAAAAAGAAAAATAGAGGCTTATACATTTCTGAGTCTATTCAAGTTCCAGGTTCCTTGTGATCAAAAATACCATCAAGTTTCTGCTGTATGACATATATGAAGGGTGTTGGTAAGACTTTCCTTAGATAGACGCTGAGGGCATCTATTCTGAGATCATATTTTCACACTTACTTTCTCCTCTACATTTTAATACAGCAGGGTGGTTATAGAAAACATTTGTTCTCCTGCCATCACAGACAATTTAATTATTTTGCCAGCAGAAATTACACATTACCGAATCAAAAAGAAAACAAACACAGCATGAGTGAAAAAAAGACATCATACCTTTTGTGCCAGGTGAAAGAGCAAACGGTTCTGGAGATGACTCTTAGGTGCTGAAAGGAAAATTCAGTAAGTATCTCCACAAAGAATAACTCAGATTGCCTCTTTTTTATTTTTAACTCTTTCTCAATAGACATGCATGCACTCATATTCCTTCATTACACACTCCAAGTACAGTTCTTTACTGACACAGGCTTTGCAGGTCATGACATAGGGCAGGTTCTACCAATCTTAAGAGTGTTTTAAAGGCCTTCCTGCTTCCTATCTTCATTTCCTGACCATTTCTTTTGAAATCCTTGTTGAAAATAACCTTTCACTTTGCTCTGTCTTCCACAAGCCTTAAGATTTTTACGAATTGCAGCATCACTTCCCTGCAGGGCCTTCTGGATAATTATCTGGGTTTTTTTTTTGTGACACATAGCACAGCATCTTCTACAAAATAAAAAGTAGCAAAAGATAAACTCCTAATCAAGGCTCCTTCTATGATGTATCACATTTCAAGTATGTTGTGATTCATAATTCTAGGCATGTTGTTAACATCCAGTGTATTGCAAAACCCACTGCTGCTACCGTTTTGTAACGTATGCACATTAGATTATACTTCCTTCTAAAATTTCTTCAGTTCTTAGGAACAAAAGGCACACCAAAGGACACTGCAGTCAGACTATGACATGGCAAGAGATTTAAGGGAGAGGTCTCCTTTCTATTGCCATTAAAGTTCATGAAATGTCTTGCTGTAGCAGGATTAGCAATTCCATTTAACCCACTCTACATGACATGAACTGTTAACTGTAGAGCTTTGAGTCACTAGAGTGCCTTTCACTTCACTGATAGTGACAAAGGTCCTCGTCCAACAGAGCTATTAATTCCTTTCACAAGCAATCTTCGAAAAAGCCTTCCCTTGTTTCCTGTATTTTCTTTAGCCTACTCAGTTAATGAGCACTCTCATTCTTGCTCAGACCAACCAGCTGGCAACCTCTGTTCCACAGAAAGGATGTACATGGAATCCTTACAAAAAGCAGAATTACTTACTGTGTTTATGAGGCCACAAAAGTGCAGAGTTAGCAAAGCAACAGCCTGTAACACAAGGCTATAATTCTTCTGACATCCTAAACCATGAAAGAGGGTTCAAACCACCAAAACCTCTTCCCTCCCTGTCTCCAAGAGAGAATTTTCTAGTAATAAGTTAGATTTTTTTTTAAAAACAATTTAGGGAGAGATTTCCAGACTTCTTAATCTTTCTCAATATTGTAAGAAAACTTTCTAACAAAGTGGATAATGCCCAAACCAAGGCCATTCTCATCAAATTGGCAGTGTAAGGCTGCCCACCTACTTCTGATAGGTACAGCAATTATTTCTCCTTGTTCCTCCTTCCCAAGCTGTATTATTTAACCACATACCTAGATAAACAGAGGTTCATGAATTGTATCTTTAAAGAACTGCTAGACCAGAGAAGTCCCAAAAGTTCTCACATAACCACAAGATCTTGTGAGGTACTACTAGCACAAAATCATGTTGTTAAGAAGCTAAGTGGTCTTCAGTCTAGGATATATGTGGGAATTCTCACTGGTTATTTAAGGACGGAAAGTTTTTCTAGTCTACAATCACTATTGTATATAAGCAGCAGCACAAGAACTGCCACCATAGCACAATCTAGAAATGACTTCATCCATCAAGTTAGAAAGTTCAAGCACCTTAACTTAAATGCATGTTCTTCAAAACGTTGTCAGCTATGATACTGTGGTAGCTCCACATGATAGGTTTTAATATCAAAGTTTAGAAGCATACGGACCCCACATGTGCTTTTGTGTGAAACTTAAAGCAACCACAACTATCCTTTACAATTCAAAACACTTGGTCATCAAAGACTCCAAAAATATCAGCAGGACAGATTTTGGGATTTACATTGAAAATAACATATTGTATAATCACAGTACTATGGGTAAGGACACCAAAATTCCTTTTTCTGAGTAGGTTTTTGTTTCTTTGTTTTAGGGTTTTTTTGAGTGGATTTTAGCATTAATTTCACTGTGAAACTTGTGACTTGTAAGCAATATGTCCTCAAGAATCTACACTGAGGAATTCTTGTTTCACTGGTCAACCAATGACTGCAGTGCTGCCCTTGCAAACCTGGCATCTGATCTGGCATAAAAATAACTTTTTATTTCTTGGCAAAAGATGGAGGGTTAATCCACATTATTTTACACCTAAAACACAGCAAAAGACAAAACCTGAGTTCTGATAGTGTGCACGGAGGAGAAAAATGCCTTGCTTCGTAAGACATTATATGATACTACCCATTTGGCGTTTTACTTTATGCCAGCCAGAGGAGGAGAGGAGCAAATGCTCCAGAAATACAGCCTTGTTGATATAGTAAGCAGAACTATGGAAACCTTCAATAAGAGCAGTGTATTATCTCCCAGTGCCAAATGCATTTTTTGAGGAAGACAAGGGACCATTTGAACAAGGTCAGATTGGTTTCCAGAAAAAATTTGGTTATGAATATTGGATAAAACTATTGTCAATCACTGGAGCAGGAAGGGATACTGATACCAAAAATGCTACTTCTTGTATCAATACAACTGCATTATCAGAGATAATGATCTTTTAAGGGGCTTAAAAGGGCTCAGACTTTTATTACTCTCTACTGCTACACAATTTCATTGTCACTGATCTATTAATACCACAAGGAAGCACAATCTTTTCCTGCCCTACTGCTTTTTTTTAATCAGTACTAAGCAATCTAGGGATTATAAACATGAGGACAATGCTGCATGGCAACAAACCTACCCCTGCTTCAGGCCTAGTATTGGCCTTGTGTTGAAGACATCACTGAGGTAGTTGGATAGGATATATCTCTTTCCAGCTAGGAAACACATTGACATTCCTATGCTAGAATTTTTGTCATGATCAGTGCTGATGTTTCAAGCACAAAGCTGACATCGATCTTAAGAGTGTTGTGTGTATTTTTATGTGCTGATGCTGAACAGGCATGTAGCAAAGTATTTGTTAAGATATAATAAACAGCTACAATGAGAGTGAAGACAGTAATCTTCACTAATCATTAAACAAAAAGTTAAACTCACTAGAAATGGCAGCTCAGACTCTTGGTGGGTTCCATACTGCTGCCACAGGCAGTAAGAAGATGATGAAATTCAGTCATGGACAGTCCGGCATTTGTGCAGTCTTGTAAGAGTGCCAGGTAACACTATTGTGCATCCAACATTAAATAATCCCACCCAGCAGACATAATGAACATGCTACAGCAGCACTTTAAATGTATATAGCAGGAGCTGGTAGGAATGGAACAGTGCTGAGGAGACTTAAGCCTGACAGCACGGAAAATATGAGCAGAGGAAACCTCATTCTCCTGTCCCTGAGAAACTACGCCCTGTTCACCTGAGTACAGCAGCTGAAAGAAGCCCTCTGTCCCTCAGAATCGCAGTCTCACTAGTGGAAGGAAAATACAAGGGTATGGGAAGAATGTTCAGAAAAACCATCATCCAACAGTGAGGTTCATACACAGCCTTGAATAGCTCAACTGTTCAGAATTTTCTTGAATGAAATTTAAAGAAGACATTCATTGAAATTTTCCCATTCCCAAAATACCTAAAAGCCAGTTCAACTATGTTCAGTTACTTGCAATATATACACATTATTTCAACCATGCCTAAGCACAGCAAGTAAAAGATGATCAAAGCAAAAAACTACCCATTTTTCCTGTTCTGTAACATCTACTATACTTTAAAAAAACAAACCAAGAAAACAGTATTAGTAGTTCTTAAAAGTTTAAATACATATAAATTGATATTTTCACTTGTGCACTTCGAAAGTTCCATTTATCAAACCCTGCTGATTCAAAATCAGAGCTAATACAATGAAAAATGAACTACTGCTCTCAAGAAACACAGTAAAAGCCTCAAGCAGATACTTTTGCATGTAGGTGAACATGCAGTCTAAAGAAAAAAAAACAAGCAACTTTTCCATGCCTAATTGTAACTGCCCATTTGCACTGGTGACAACTGACAGCTGGCAAACATGAGCACATGCATAAGCAAAACTGGTTTGGAAAATGTCACTGTTCCTACTAACCCATCTCTGTTCCGCTTTTTACAGTAAAGGCTGTGAAATGAGAATTACGTCTGTTCAGTTAAACCACATTCAGATCTGACACACATAGAATTGTGAAGTTAAAGTAATTACAAAGCTTTGCCCGTCAAAATTTAGAAGGGAAGAAAAAAAAAACCTAAGCCAAACCAAAAAAAGAACTTTAATGACCGGTTCAGCAACACAAACTTGTCTGTGCATGAATCTTAAATTTAATTGTAAAATTCCATTGATCCTAAACAGATTTTTTCATAACAGATTTAACTGCAGCCCCACTTGTGTGCACATTTTGTGTTTTAAAAGAACACTGTTAGCTCTTGTGTTTTCCTTAATGCAGTACTAGCCAACAGCTTCTGAGAGCACCATGCAGGCTTCTGAATGCTAGGATCAGTTGCCAGGATTGCTGTGCAACTGTGCCAGGCAGAGTTGCTGATCCTTGTCCTTTGTAAGGCTCAAGAACTAGGAATGCAATATAAAATAATAATAATAATAATAATCATCATCATAATTATTATTATTATTAACAACTAAACCAAGGTGCAGACTTGCAGCCTCATTCTCCCAAGACTAGATAGGGTAGCACACAGCATGGAAAGCATTTGTAGCTAATGCATAACAGCACAGATGCAAAAGGAGTAAACAAAGCGTCACTTGGCAGCTTTGCTATGGGATGATGATGAAACAACAGTAGCTGACTCGAAGTAACTCTACCTTCACTTCAGATCCAGAAACATTAGTAACTGTTATGTAAAGGGACAGCAGGGAAAAAGGAGAAGCCAGAAATATCTGAAAGGAATTTGGAAGAAAGCCCAGAGGAGATAAAGTACAACTGTAATGAAAAACCTTCAAAGAAGGATTTTTCTTGGCTGTCTTTTTGCTCTACTACTTGGTTTATACTTGCAGTAATTCTGGTTTATATGACTTCTGATATATAGATTTATTCATGAGAGAATGCAGTATGAAGTTTGAATTAAGTAACGACATGCTAAGAGAACACTTCACATCTATTATAAAACAAACATAAAACCTTGATCTACAAGAGACTGAGGACTATATATCTTGTATGAAATGCAATAATTACATCATGGCTTTTAATGTTAATTTCCTAACTTTTAAGTATCCTGCACATTTTTCCTCAGACAGTTAACAATAATCTTTATAAGCAGCAGTACATGGTGAGAAAGAACTTCTGACTGATTTCTAGTTATTTACATGTTTGTGTGGAAAATCTGTTCCAGAAAGCTAGCTGACATTTATGTTTCCTTTCACACAGAGATTCCATCACTGTAGAAGTTTAGAATTAGATGTGAAAATAAATTATTTTCCCCTTGTTTGGTTTAGCATTATGCTACTTTAAGGGGCTCAGCACAACTGCAGCAGCAAACAGCAAGCATTATGTAAGAATTTAGGCAAAATAATCCCAAACCAGCAATGGTAAGCAGCCCAACACTAAGACTATCTATAATTTTTTTCAGCAGTATTCAAGATGGTTACTGGATAAACGGTGTTCTTCTAGATACCTCATCTGTTGTGCCTACATCCAAAGAACTATTTTGCTTCTTCAGGATCTTTGCAAAACCATGTAAGACATCACAAGATGTAATGGCCTCAGCTGTCAATGACATATTGCAAACAGCCATCACTGATGCAATCCTAAGATGTTAAAAAAACTTAAAAGAGGATCTCCCTTGAGCAAAAATGTAAGAAAGACCAAAGTGACAGGATTGGAAAGGGTTCCATACAACACTTGGAAGCTTTCAATGGAGAAAGCACAAGTGTTACAAACCTTCAGCTGTCACTGCCTTCCCACCAAGCTTAAGTACCCAGAAATCATCAGTATTGCAGTAGTCACAAAAGTTTTAGCACCTCACTATAAAAAACAGTATGCAACCTCCTTAAGCAATTACATACAATCAGGAACTGATATTACTAGCGTGAGCACTCATTTTTTTCCGTTTCTTCACACAACTACATTCCCTGCTCTTGCACTCCTTTAATATTCCTGCCCTTTCTTTCAGTACCAGAGAATCACTAACCACATGCCCTACCCTGCCATTCACCACGCTACTATGAACTAATCTGAAAGGGCACAAAAAAATTAACCTTCCCTCACTTCCAGCTCACAGTTAATAAAGGTGCAGGCAGGCCCAGCTGTGTATCTGTCATCTCTAGGATGGGTTACTGTAATGATGTGAAATATATGACAATGACTCCAACTGGTACAGGATCCAGCTGCTCTCCTCCTCCATGGTTTAGCTCAAAGCAAGAGCTTAGGATCTACTGCCTAATTATTTTTAGATTCCAGTTCAAATCCTAGATTGTAATCTCCAAAGCCAAATTTGTGGTACATTAAATTATTAGCTGTGAATATTACAAATTCACGCACCTCTTGAACAATACAGATCACAAAGTTCTGCGTGAAACTTTTTACAGCTGGAAAGAAAATATTTCTAGCTGTGCGATTCACGTTCAGCATGATCTCCAGAGGATTTCAAAGGGATATGAGAATCTAATTATTCCTAAATATTACCACAAGCCCATCCTTTTTGAAAGCGCTCCTCCACAGCAGGAGGAAGTACAGAATTATTTAATTCCTACATTGTTTTCAGCCTGTTGTGATTTAACCAAGACTAGGAGACTAAAGAAAGAAAGAAAAGAGAAAAACTATACTTCAATAAGAGTTTTTTCCTAAAAAGGCAAGAGTCAGAGGTCAGCTGAGCACATCACTACTATTATTTCTACTTAGAAATTATTTTCCAGATTTTTTTTCAGTTCCAGCTGCTTCACCTGCCCAAGATATTTTTAGGAATCAAACTGCATCATAACTCTTCTGTTAAATGAAAAAAACCAAACCAAATAAAAAAATCCTGAACCTGAAAAATTTTGCTCAAAAGTTTCCCTTATTTCTACGGAAAAAAAAGGCATGGAATACTTTCTCTGGAAACCCCTTGTAAGTGTTCAAGTCCTTTCCATCAAAGGGGCACATCTCACCTTTCAAGGCCGCTTGTTCAGCTTGCGTATACATTCCCAAAAAGAAGTACGTACAGGCAAGGTTCACCCAAACATCTGGATTGCAAGCTGGTTGTTTGGTTAAGGCCTCGTATTCCTGTACAGAAGAGAAGTCTGATTTTTAAAAAATGCATAAGAGCACAGACTTGTATTAAATATCATTCTTTCCCCCACTATTTTACAATGTATCATTAAATTATTGCGATCACATAGTTTATTCTCAAGTTCACTGGAGTTCTCACAACTAAATGATTACATTTTAACCTAAGGTATATTATCTAACTCTTCTTGTTTACCATAATAGAGCAGAAAACAGGGACGAGCAGCATTACAAATCTCCAGCATAGGAGTATGAACTCCGTCAATATTGAAGTTATAAGTATATAACTGTTATTTAGATTATTATATAGTTATATAGTATTATAAACATAGTATTATTCGTATTTATAAAAGATTAATATGTTAAAATTATAAAGGCATTGACATAACCAACTTGTTCTCAGTTTTTGTCTGCTGCTTTCCTAACTTTTCCTCCAGTCAAAGCCTGGTAGCCATAAACACCAGGGAAATATCTTTGTAACACTTACTGGAGCAAGCATTAAATGTTCTTTTGTAACTCTGTAGGTAATGTCTGAGCATAGATTAAAATAGTGGTATCTAAAGTGGGGTGAGCGCACCCAGCAGCTGTGTAAGACAATATCATTGGGTGCAGGAAGAAAATTTTTTTGGGTACAATTAATAACTATAATATTTTTAAAATAGTGTTTATTTCATCTTTGTCTCATATTTTTTCAATTTATATTTTTGTTTATAATTTATATTTACATAATACATTCGTGCAGTAGTACATGTATATAGAATTGCAGAATGGTTTGGGTTGGAAGAGACCTTAAAGATCATCCAGTTCCAACCCGCCTGTCATGGGCAGTGACACCTCTCACTGGACCAGGCTGTTCAAGGCCCCATCCAACCTGGCCCTGAACACTTCCGGGGAGGGGCATAAATATATATGTGTATGATTGCAAACTGGAGGAGGGTGCTCAAGAATTTTTTACTGATAGGGGTTCATGACCAAAATTGCTTGGAGATGACTGCATTACAATACAAGCCTACAAGTCAGTACTCAAGATTTCCTAATAGATAAAGATATAATTATAGCAAATATTACTACACTGTCCCTAACCACCATTTCCCATTTTAAGACTTACAGCCAACAGCTATAGAAAACAACTAGATACCTTATTCTTACACATCCACATTCATGACATATCCCTTAACAGTGTTACATAAACTGCTTTGTTTCTTTTTATTTGTGCAGTAGTAAGAACTTAACAGATGAATCTTTCAAATAATTAATCAAGAAAAACTGTGCAGCTACCAAACAGCGATATTCCTGAAGATAAACATATTTGTCCTGTGTAACTGTAGGTACTGACAACAGAGGTAGGGAGACATCTCAATGCCATTTTTTTTCCCTGTCAGATGTGTGTTAAATTACAAGGAAGGACCACCCCAGTGGAAGTTTCTTCTGTTGGTGCTCTTGCTCTCCATCCAGCCGTGTCCAACAGGCAGCATAAGGCAAAGCAGGCAGGGTCACGCAAGGTTCTCATAAGACCTGCTGAAAGAATGCCATCCACATACTCCCAGTCACAATAAACTTCTCATCCCTCCCAGCAACACAACTCCTTGCCAGCTCAGTACTCTTCCTCCATGAACTGGAATTTCCCTCTGCCTAGGGAGAGTTCACCAGATTGTGCCACTATGGGTGGAAGACTTCTTAGTTCCAGGGGACAGGCACAGATGTATATACAGCACTAGATAAAAATAGCCATGCCCAAAGGACAGTGAATCCCAGGAACAGAAACAAGCTGACAGCAATAAAGATTATGATTTGCAAGCATGAAATATTTTTTTTTTCTGTTGCCAAGTGGAAGTAAACTGCACTCCCAAGCAGAGAAGTTACTAGCAAGGCATGCCATTAAAAGCCAGCTCAGTTTTGCTACCACTTCAGGGAATGGCTGTCCTTCAAGAAGATTTAAAATAACTAAATAAAAATAAATAAAAATAAATTGCTAAAGAAGAAAACATTTACATATAGGCCAACCTTCCCTACTGAGGCCAGTTCAACCTCGATGTAGGCCTGTTACGCAGCTCTGAGACAGGCCACTGCTGTTTATTGGGACCATCTGGAATCTTTCAAAATCCATTTAGATTAAATGCACCCAAAGGTCTCTTCCAGCTATGGCTTCGGGCAGATTAATTAGTAAAGACAAGGTGCATAAACACAAGCCGTGTTCTGTCTTGGACATTCAAAGCAAGCAATAAATAAAGAGCACTCTAGCAGTACCAGTGTGAATCTATGGAAACACGGTAAATAAAAATGAGGCCTATTAGTGCCCCTTACCCTGTAGTTCTGGGCCACGAGCCCAGACTATGCACTGTTGCCCCTTCCCTCATGAGAAGGCAATCGCTCACTCAAGGGCTACTTCATGAATGCCTTTTCCCCTCCTTTCCAAGAAACCCACAAAACCAAACAAACTAAATACTCCAAAAGCTCTCCCAACAGTCAACCTGTGGCATATTTTTGCCATTCAGGAACATAACTTCTTGCTATTTCACCTTCCTCCACCTCTCACCCCTATCACCAGACACATACATTTTCCTTCCAAAGCAGGCCACCACGTTGATTGTCTGCAACCGTGGACGCCTACTGACAACTCTGAGGCCAGCAGGAATCTGCTAAGTGCCCTTATTACTTGTTTGGGGTCAGGGCAGAAAACTCCAAGCTCATAAACGCTAATCCTGAGGAGCCAATAAACAGGCCAACCTATAGGGCTGCCCCACAAGTTCTCAAAGAAGGTGTGGAGATACTTCATCATCACCTTGCTACAGTCATGACAGAGAAGCCTACAGAACTTCCCTGAGGTAAAAATCCTTTTTTTTACTTTCTAGCTTCAGCTGGCAGGAACTTGAGAGTACTTGTATTCCCACATTTATAACAGAAGTTGTCAAGCAAGACCACATAATGCTCATGGACGAGCCACTACCCTAGTACAGCCCTGTTCCCTCCATGACTTCCTTTTTGTCTGAAGTTATCCTGATCAAAGTGAAGGTAGGCAGGAGGTCCTGTCCAGCGAAAAGGCAGAATGGCTCCCAATTCTCTGCTAGGAGGGAGGCAGCAGACAGAAGAGACTGTCGGAATCGCTGGCTGCGGTTTGTGAGACTTCGACAGGAACAATGCATTGCAGGCTCTGGACTGGGAATCAGGCTTTGTTCTCACTGGTGCAGCTGTTGGGCCTAAGTGGCACTACCACATCTGGCTGCTGTACGGTGCCAGCACCCTGCATGCCTGAGCCTAGTCAGAGGGAGCAGAGGGCAAATGTGAAACCTGTTCCACTCCACCCAGCCTAGCAGTGCCCCTGCCCTTGCCAGCTCCTCTCTTGAATGGTCAATACTCCAAGTGTGTCTTACGCTCCCCCCTTTCTTAGGCCAGATGAGGCAGCTCAGAAGCAGAGCCATGCAACTGATGGTCAGATTGTGGTCCTTGTGTGGCACTGGGAAATTTTTCAGGAAAGGTTTAAGATTAGTGCTACGAACAATCCAGGGCAGAAAGGTAGGTGTTTTTTTCCCCACCAGGGACTGTAGATGTGAAAAACTCCAGAAAACTAATCAGATGCTGCCAGCCACTAGGGGAGTTCTGGTTGCCATATGATGCCTAGAAGACATCAGCCACTCAGTAAAAAATCACTCAGAATCACAGAATCACAGAATAACCAGGTTGGAAGAGACCCACCGGATCACCGAGTCCAACCGTTCCTACCAAACACTAAACCATATCCCTCAGCACCTCGTCCACCCGTGCCTTAAACACCTCCAGGGAAGGTGACTCAACCACCTCCCTGGGCAGCCTGTTCCAGTGCCCAATGACCCTTTCTGTAAAGAATTTTTTCCTAACGTCTAGCCTAAACCTCCCCTGTCGGAGCTTGAGGCCATTCCCTCTTGTCCTGTCCCCTGTCACTTGGGAGAAGAGGCCAGCACCCTCCTCTCTACAACGTCCTTTCAGGTAGTTGTAGAGAGCAATGAGGTCACCCCTCAGCCTCCTCTTCTCCAGGCTAAACAACCCCAGCTCTCTCAGCCGCTCCTCATAAGGCCTGTTCTCCAGCCCTTTCACCAGCTTTGTTGCTCTTCTCATCAATGAAGGAAGCCAGACAGTCCTCAGAAAGGGGCTGCCACTGTGACTGCTGGAGGAGATGAGTCCAGTGCAGTACCCTTTGGAAAATGGTGTACAGCAGCAGGGATGATCCCACCATACCAGTGCTGGTGGCATATCCTTTGAAAAAAACATCTACCTACTAGGAAGGGGAAAGTGTGACTCTCAGGGAAGCCGAGGCTAGCGCTCTACTTGACTGTTGGCATGCCTATGATAAGAGAACGTGAATTCTCTCATGTGAATGTGCCAGATACTTTGCTGTCATTCTCTCTGAAGATATTGTTGGAGCTGGAAGTCTGCACGTTTTTCATTCTTTCCCTGCTTCTCCCAGTAGTGGGTGATGGCCAGCTAACCCATATTCCCAAGCCTCTCCAAAAGTTGCCATGCAACCAGCACACCTTTCTCATTATGAAAGTATCATTATTAACAAAAGCATATTTGAGCAGCAGAATTTCTCAAGAGCCTCCTCAAGTATATGGAATACAAACCGTGAGCTGGGATTGCAGTGACACCAACCACGCATTGTCATTTGCAGGCACTTAGGAGTGCAAATAATTTAGATTGTGTGTAAGGTTACTCTGGAGAATTCTGCAGAATATTCTATCTATAGTATTTTATTTACAGTGCTCTTGGCAGTCCTCATAGAGTGTTCCAAGACCTAGAGGGTATAGATAATCAAGGAATTTGTCCTTGGGAATACAGCAACAATGCCCCTGTAACACACTGGAGAAGATACAGCATTGCACTTCAACCTTGAAGCTGATAACTGAGTGACAATTCAGCCTCAACAATAAGCATTCTTTCCCATGATTATTACAGGCTTGGGAATTAGAACTACAGTGTTCTGTCCCGAAAAGAAAGCAGGTCAAAATGCACAGGGTCATTCCCCATATGCCACCACAAAATGACAAAGTTATCAGGATTCATCACTGTGCCAAAAATCAGTCTTAAATCTGAAAAGATAAGCTCAGTGATGACTCAAAACACACACGTAAGCAGACCAACCACAAACCATGCATACAAACCTTTTATTGTCCCTGCTTGGGCAGAAAAATGCAATGAAGACGGTTATGTTGCCGTTTTAAAAGCTTTAATCAACAGCATCACCTAGTGGTGAATCAAACACCACATGCAAAACCTATATCTTAAAAGAAAATGCTGTTACCGTTTCATAGAGGGAAACATTTACATCTACTCTGGCTATAAAAGCACCAACTGGGTATTCCAAATAGCAGAATTTATTTCAAAGAAATGGCAAGCTATTTTTCATTTATATAGAAACACTCCTCTTTTTTAAAATTTCCACTTGCTATTAACACCTAACATCTCAATATACATTAACCACAGCAACTGTTACATTCATAATCGTTAAATTCCACAACTCTAAACATGAATATTGAGTTACCACTATGTCCTATGCTAATATTCTAAATTCTATACTGTGCATATCGCCAATTTGATTCACTGAGCATTCCCAACGACCCCAACGGATATTTCCTCTTCCAACTTTAAGGGGAAAAAGTGCCTTGTGAACTTACTCTGAAGCTTTAGAAATTCTACTTCTACCTCATGTATGTCCCCTCCCTGAAGGTAGCCAAGGCCATGCTGGATGGGCTTTGAGCAGCCTGGTCTGGTGGGAGGTGTCCCTGACCATGCTGGGGGTGGGTTGGTACTGGATGATCTTTGAGGTCCGTTCCAACTCAAACCATTCCATGATTCCATGATATGGACTCACACACTGAGTCATGCAAAGAGACACAACTGCACTATGTGGTGCAAATATTAGAACCATATGCATATTTGAGTAATGAGCATGTCTTTTAGTGACCTAACCCTTCTGGAGAATAAAAACATCTCATTTTACTACCTAGTACAAGAAAACAAAGAATAACGATAATGTACATGACATGGTCAAGGACCTCAAACTCTAAAGAACGAATGAATAAAGCACACACATTGCAGATAACCTGCACAATGAAAACAAAGACATAATTAAATCTGAAAAACAAAACTGTGGAAAGCGAGCTGCAAGAAGGAATGGAAAACATAGGACATGAACTTGGTTTGCCCCAAACAAATTAGGCTACTGAGCCTAGTATAAAATCAGAGAGTAGATAACATTAAAAAAGGTCTATTTACACAGGCAAATAGCTTTTTTCTTTTATTTCAAAATGTTTTCCACACCATCTGCCTTATTACTGTACAATTGTACCTTAAATGCCTGTCAGAACTGTTCCGTATTTCATAATAATTTCCTCCTGTTGTCATTGCTTTATCCCAACATCCCGATTTCCAAACTTGGGGAGCAGAATTTCTCTACCTTACCTCCAGTGCTCTCTTGTAGTCACCCAAATGAAAGGCAGAGTACCCGATCCAAAGGTCAGCATCCTCCTCCTGCTCCCCAACTTGCCGTTGAAACTTTGCAGAGAAGAAAAGATGTTAGGAATTACTTTTTTCATCAGTTGCCACACAGTTTATAAAGCCCCACAGATAAAAAAAAGTAACGCTAGGTCACCTTATAGAATCATAGAATCGTTTGGTTGGAAAAGACCTTTGAGATCATCGAGTCCAGCCATCTCTCTCCACTGCTAAACCATAACCCTGAGCACCTCATCTACCTGTCTTTTAAATACCTTCAGGGATGGGGACTCTACCACTTCATTGGGCAGCCCGTGCCAGTACCTGACAACCCTTTCAGTGAAATTTTCCCTCATATCCAATCTAAGCCTCCCCTGGCACAACTTCAGGCCATTTCTTCTCATCCTGTCACTTGTTACTTGGGAGAAAAGACCAACACCCACCTCACTACAATCTCCTTTCACGTAGCTGTAGAGAGCAATAAGGTCTCCCCTCAGCCTCCTTTTCTCCAGGCTAAACTACCCCAGCTCCCTCTTGTAAGGCTTGTTCTCCAGCCCCTTGACCAGCTTTGTTGCCCTCCTCTGGACGTGCTCCAGTGCCTCAATGTCCTTCTTGTAGCGAGGGGTCGAAAACTGAACACAAGATTTGAGGTGTGGCCTCACCAATGCTGAGTACAGGGGAAGGACAACCTCCCAAGTCCTGCTGGCATCACTGTCCTGATACAGGCCAGGATGCTGTTGGCCTTCTTGGCCACCTATACACACTACTGGAAGTCACCATGCTGCAGATGGTTTGACACCTGTGGATGAGAGTGGGCTGGGGCTGCTTTCACATTTCTGAGGGGAGCAGCAGGCAATCCTCACATAGAATCATTAAGCTTGGGAAAGACCTCTAAGATCATCCAGTCCAACTATCAGCCCAAATGTGCCTATTAAACTATGTCCCGAGGTGCCACATCTACATGCTTTTTGAACACCTCCTGTTATGGTGACTCCACCACTTCCTCGGGGAGCCTGTTTCAATGCTTCAAACCTCATTCTGCAAAGTGAGGGGAAAAGCTGCTGCAACAGGGCCTAATGGGTGTGGAAGGAGGCGAGGGGGTGCCCTGCAGCTGGATCAGGCACAGGCCTGGCAATGCCAGTACTGCTTTCCTGAGGGGAGTGGGAGAGTTGGGGTGCCAGGGGACCCCTTGAGTTGGGGCCCCCGCCTCGGCTGTTACCTCCAGCAAGGCAATCGCGCCAGTGAAGTCCCTCCGGGCCAGGAGCTCTTCCAGCTGTGGCACTTTCTTTCCTTTCTTCCTTCCCCTTTCTTCTGGCGGTGGGGTACCTGCCACAGCTGGCTTGGCCCGAGAGAGCATCTGGGCAGAGAGCAGAGTGGCACTGGATCAGAGCAGGGCCCTGGCGGGACCTTGCCTGACTGAGGTGGAGGTGACATGCCACAGCCACCACGCCCCTCACCATCCTGCCCCCCTCCCTGGTGCCTCTCACCATCTTGACCCCCTTGCCCCACGCCTCTCACCATCCTAACCCCCTCACCTGGTGCCTCCCACCCTTCACCCCTCACCATCCTGTCCCGTGCCCCCCCCACCGCGCTGCCCCTCAGCTTCTTGCCTCTGCCCCTAGCTATTCTGCCCCACTCCCACCCCACTGTCCCTCATCAACCTGCCCCATACTCCCTGTCCATCACCATCCTGCCCCATGCCCCACCACTCCTCACCCTGGCACCTCTCATCATCTTGCACCAGCCTCCCACCCCTCACCATCCTGATCCTGCCCCTCATGTCACCACCCCGACCATCCTGCCCCCCGCCTCGTGCCCCACCACCCCTCAACCTGGCACCTCTCACCATCCCGCTGCACTGCCCCTCACTATCCTTGCTCCTTGCCCCTGTACTTCACCATCCTGCCCCTTCCTCCACTACCCCTCATCCCCTACACCCCCTCTACTCCCCTCCTCATCCTCCTTGGCCCCACACCCCTCACTCCGGTGCCTGTCACCATCACAGCCCCTGCCCCTCACCATTCTGCCCCACTTCCCACCATCCCTCACCCTGGCACCTCTAACCATCCTGCCCCTCACCCTGCTGCCCCTCACCATCCCTTCCCTCTCGCCCCACTGCCCCTCGCCGTCCCGTCCCTCCACACCCCTCGCGATCCTGTTCCCCTTATCCTCCCTGCCCCTCACCATCCTTTCCCCCACAACCTTGGCCATCCTGCTCCCCTTGTTCTCCCTGCCCCTCACCGTCCTGCCCTTTGCCCCCAAGCCCCTCAGCATCCCGCCACCCTCACATCTAAGCATCCTGCCCCCCTTGCCCACTCACCACCCTGCCCCTTGCCCCCCGCCCTCACCATCCTGCCCTCCTTGTCCCCTCATCACCCTGCCCCTTGCTCTCCCCATCCTGCCACCCCTTGTCCTCGCACCACCCTGCCCCTCGCCCCCAGCCCTCACCATCCTGCCCCCCTTGTCCCCTCACCACCCTGCCCCTCACCCTCACCATCCTGCCCCCCTTGTCCTCTCACCACCCTGCCCCTCGCCCCCCGCCCTCACCATCCTGCCCCCCTTGTCCCCTCACCACCCTGCCCCTCACCCCCCGCCCTCACCATCCTGCCCTCCTTGTCCCCTCACCACCCTGCCCCTCGCCCTCAGCCCTCACCATCCTGCCCCCCTTGTCCCCTCACCACCCTGCCCCTCGCCCTCAGCCCTCACCATCCTGCCCCCCTTGTCCCCTCACCACCCTGCCCCTCGCCCCCCGCCCTCACCATCCTGCCGCCGGGCCCGGGCTCCCCGCCCCGCGGACGGCGCCCGTTGCCAGGGCAGCGGCGGCGCAGCGCCGGGAGCAGCACCGAAAAGACGCCGGGTGGGGATGGGCGCCGCGCACCAGGGTTCCACCCTCGGAGCGGGGGCTAAGGGTGGGTCCGCCTGTCCGCGTGTCCGGGTGCGGGCCCTTTGAATTGGGAAATGTTTGCAGCTGCTGGACCTTCAGTCGTAGGTTCACAGAGTCGTTAGGGTTGGAGAAGAACTCTTAAGATCATCCAGACACACTGTCAGCCTGACACTGCGGTGCCGACTGAACCGTGTCCCAGGGTGCCACACCTGCACGGGTTTTGAACCCCTCCAGCGATGGTGGCTCCACCACCTCCCCAGGCAGCCTGGGGCAGTGTCTGAGGACCCTTTCGGTGAAGAAATTTTTCCTAATGTCCAATCTAAATCTCCCCTAGCACAACTTGAGGCCATTCCCTCTAGTCCTATCACTTCCTGCCTGGGAGAGGAGACCAGCATTTACCTCCTACAACCTCCTTTCAGGCAGTTGTAGAGAGCGATAAGGGCTCCTCTCAGCTTCCTCTCCTCCAGGCTAAACAACCCCAGCTCCCTCAGCTGCTGCTGGTATCCCCTGTGCTCTGGAATGTTCACCAGCTTTGTCTCCCTCCTCTGGACACGCTCCAGCACCTCTACGTCCATCTTGTACTTAGAGGCCCCAAACTGAACATGGTATTTGAGGTGTGGTCCCATCAGCACCGAGTACAAAAGAGCGATCGCTTCCCTGCTCCTGCTGGGCACATCATTTCTGATACAAGGATGCCATTGGCCTTCTTGGCCAACTGAGCACACTGCTGGCTCATATTCAGCCAGCAGAGCACCCCAAATCTCCATTCACACACATACGTACAGATCAGAGAGCTCCCTCACTCAGGAAAATAATTAGAAATTGAGTTTATGAAGACAAGAGATACTGCGCGGATCAGACGCAGGACATAGCCGGAGAAATGCACTGACAAGCAATCAATTTGCACATCACCAGCCTCTTCTATCCCCTTGTTTTGTGTCCCATGCTGATTCCTAACCCTCTGCCTCCATCTTTTCCTTTCTCCTTCTTTAGTCCTTCACCTAAATGTCCCGTAGTAATTCTCGGGCAATCCCAGAATGCTGTTCCCTGGTGGGCTCTACTGAGTCTCACAGCCAACAACCTGCCTCAGTTGGTAAGGAGATCCAGAGAACTGCTTCCACTGACTGGAGAGCTGCCTCCATGGATCCTGGTGGGCTGACCACTCTTCTGTGACAGCCCCATGGAGAGATAAACCCACTGATGTTTATATTTTTCTGGTAAACCCAGCCATTCCATCTGTATTTCTGTAAATATAAAGATGGAGAGTATGATATATAGTGTTAGGTATGTGGCTTGTGTACATTTTAACTGTATCCCATAGCTGATTTCTCTGGCAAACTCCAGGTAATTTTCAAGCATGGCTTATTACCCGTAACTTCTCTGACATTGCAGTTTGCTGAGAATAAAACAGTTCTCACCTGGTTACAGAGGAAAACCAAGTGGTGGAATCCCCCAAACTATTATTTTTGTACTGCCTGAACTGAACCATTAGCAATTGCAGCACAGTGAACCAATACATTACATCACTGCTGACAACTTAACTAGCCATGGCAGGACTAAGGAGGTATTTGTATTCCTGTGTATTTCCTTCCTTGAGAAGAAAATGTTTTGCACTCCATCAGAAAAAGAACAGCCTTTTTTTTGTATAAGTAAATATATCCTGTCACGCTGTAATCATCTGTAACAGTTTAGTAGTAAAGAACTGCATGCTGATTCTTTAGAGTCTGTATTCCACGTTCATCTTCTCCCAATCACTTCACAATAGATTGCTTGATGCAGGGAAAATACACCCTGCTTGCAGCTGTCCCCAAGAGGTTACTTGTGCAGCTAGGGACCACAGGAGCACATCATCACCGTGATGGTGGTGTCTCTTGGTCTGTTCAGCCTGGAGAAGAGGAGACTCAGGGGAGACCTCATCGCAGTCCACAGCTTCCTCACAAAGCGGGGAGGAGAAGCAGGCACTGATTTCTTCTCTCTGACGACCAATGATAGGACCTGAGGGAATGGCAGGAAGATGTACCAGGGAAGGTTTAGGCTGGATATTAGCAAAAGATTCTTCACCCAGAGGATGGTGACACACTGGAACAAGCTTCCAAGGGAAGTAGTCACAGCGCCAAGCCCGACAATATTCAAGAAACGTTTGGACAATCCCCTCAGACACATGGTGTGAATGTTGGGGTTGTTCTGTGCAGGGACAGGAGTTGGACTTTATGATCCTTGTGGGTCCTGTCCCGCTCTTTGATTCTATAAGGCAAATAGTCCACTCTCCCACAGAAGATTTCTCTGCAAGAAATTAATTTTGAGTTAGTCAGTCGAAGTGATAAAGAATATGTGCCAGTGATTTGATCTTTTTGTATAGCTCTGCTCTATTAAGCAAGATTTTATTTCTGTCAGAAGAAAATTAATTTTCCATAAATAATTCTGAAGTTATTTGCTTTTTCAGAGATTTGGTTTTAAGTGATTTTTTTTGGTGTTGTCAAAATTGTATGATTTTGTTGCTTCCAAAATATAATGTGTTTCACGAGAGTTAGCTTCAACTGTGCTTCAACTCACCTGTGAGTTGTGTGGCTTGCAGCCCGGAACGCAAACTGTATCCTGGGCTGCATCAAAAGAAGTGTGGCCAGCAGGTGGAGGGAGGTGATTCTGCCACTCTACTTGGCTCTGGTGAGACATCACCTGGAGTACTGCATCCAGCTCTGGACCCTCAGCACAAGAAAGACATGAAGCTGTTGGAGTGGGTCCAGAGGAAGGCCATGAAGATGATCAGAGGGCTGGACCACCTCTCCTACAAGGACAAGCTGAGAGAGTTGGGATTGTTCAGCCTGGAGAAGGCAAGGCTCGGGGGAGACCTTCTAGCAGCCCTCCATTACTTAAAGGGGGCTACACGACAGTTGGGAAGGGATATTTTAGCAAGGCCTGTTGTGACAGGACAAGGAGCAATGGTTTTAAACTAAGGAAGGATAGATTTAAGGAAGAAATTTTTTACAAGGAGGGTAGCGAAACACTGGCACAGGTTGCCCAGAGAGGTAGTGGAGGATCCATCTCTAGAAACATTTAAGGTCAGGTTGGATGGGGCTCTGAGCAACCTGATTTAGTTAAAGACGTCCCTGCCCCTGCAGGGCGGGTGGACTAGGTGACCTGTGAAGGTCCCTTTGAACCCAAAGCATTCTGTAATTCTATGATTCTGTTCTAACTGGACATAATGGTCTGGCTTCCAATTACAAAATCTGAGACAGACAGGTTATACATAAAGCAGAACTGAAGGCTACATTTAATAGCAAAGAACATTCTTAGCTGCTTCAGCATGACTCAAATGGGGTTCTTCTGGCATGTTCTCAGCAAGCAAAGTTACGACTTTGCCTCCTAGGTCATTCCCTCATAGGTGAGGTCTATAGCAGTGGGAGTGGTGAATTTGGTTGTTAATGTAATCAATCAAAACCATAGACTTCACCATCAGAAGGGCTGCTAATTACAAATTGCAGAACTCAACAGGTGGGCCATAAATTGAACACAGCGTAAAAATTAAGTTATCTCCTAATTTGTAAAGGTGTTACCTGTATGTAGTGTGTGAGCAATATAAGCAGGGGGCAGAATATTAGGATTGGGTATTATGGCAATCAGTGTGGACTCTGTGTACAGGAATGGTCTAAAACCCACTCAGAACAGTAAGAGTCTTCACTTATAAAATCATAGAATAATTAAGGCTGGAAAAGACCTCTGAGATCATCAGGTCCAGCTGTCAGCCCAACACCACCATGCTTACTGAACCATGTCACAAAGTACCACATCTACACGTTTTTGAACACCCCAAAGAAAGAGACTCCACCACCTTGCTACAACCTCCTTTTAGGTAGTTGTAGGCAGCAATAAGGTCTCCCCTTAGCCTCCTTTTCTTCAGACTAAACAATCCCAGTTTCCTCACCTACTCCTCATAAGACTTGTGCTCTAGACCCTTCACCAGCTTCATTGCCATTCATATCTAATGTTCACTGAAGTCAGTTGTGTAGGAGGACACATGTAATTTAATGCTGTATTCTCACCAGTGTCAAATTGACCAAGGTATTTTTAGCATGTGTGGTGTAGAAATTATTATTAAGATGCAGACCAAAGTAGGTAGAGATTTTATAATCTTTTCCTCATAGGAAATGCCAAGATGATACTTTGTAAATTAAAAATAAGTCGAGATGTTCAGCTACTCTATTAATAATGCTGGAAAACTGCTGCAGTTCTTACCTTCACTGTTCTATTAGCCAGTGGCATTATCTTGGAGGCTGTGAGCCGTAAAGTGATTAATGATTATGTTTATACCCATGCAGAATTGCTAGGAGAGAGGGAATTGACTTGCAGTGAGAGCAGCAAAAGGGAAGTCATGCACCTGTGACTGGTGACCAAGATAAGCATCAGAGAGTGTAATGAATGTTTAAATAAAAAATCAGACAGTGGAAAGTGAGGTCTAAGAGGAGGAAATGAAGGGGAAGAAGTTAAAAAAGGAGGGGAGGAATGAAGGAAGGAAAAAAGGGAGAGATAGTGGGAAAAAAAAGGGAGAGAAATATAAAACAAGAAATAGAAAAAGAAAATAATCACAGAACCAAACCAAGAATTTAGGAATTGACCCTTGCACCAGCAACAATCACATATTTCGATTTCCATTAATGTCTGGGTAAGATCATGTTTGTTCGGTCGTGATGCTTCACCATGTTCTGCCTCTTGTAGCTTTGAAAATGCATCTGACAACATCTGAAGATAAATGGTACACAAAAGTGAGAGCAATAAAATGCTCCCCTGCTAAAGCTACAAAGGCAATTCCATGAGATGAGAAAATGGGAAATGATTCTTTTAAAAGCAAGGAATTTGAAAAATATTTCCTTCTTTTATATGGAGTCAGCAACATCTAAGCCTTAATCCACCCTGGACAGGCCACCCATGATGAGAGGTGAACTATGTCAGTTGACAGCAAAGACCAGCCTGCAGAGGTAACATCATGTGTGAGTTTAATGCTCTTGTCAAGTTTCTATTGCCCAGCTCAAGAAAGCAAACCACAGTCATGTCTATTAAAAACCTCCAAAGTGAATAATGCTTATTTTTATTTTAGTAGGGGAAACTCTTTCTCTAGTTCTCACTGGTGTTTATGTCTGTGATTGTAGGAATTCATGGGAACTGCATCTTCAGAATTTTCCTGATAGTTCTAGCACCAAACCTGTCATCATGATTCAGTCAAGTCAATAAAAGTAACTTAAAAGCTGCCCTTATATTGGATTTCATCATAAAGTTCAGGTAAGTTTAGGTAAGGAAGTTTACGTATGTAGAGCCAAGGGAGCAGAGGCAACATAAGCCACTGATTCAGCACAAGTCAGTGAAAGAACTGAAAATGCAGTGCGTGATTAGTTGAATCCACACAAACTTAATCAAGCCAGAAAGCCACATCGCTGCAAGTGCTATGTCTCAGAGAATGCAGTTGTACTGGTCCAGGATGCGTGCTTATGTATTCCACTGCCATATGCATTTACAGGATCAAGCGTGCACTAGTCTGAAGATCTCATAACTCCATCCTATCACGTAGCATAGGTGTGTAGGATATTTAATAAAAACAGTTTAAGAAAAATGAAGTATGTGTCCAAGACATAAATTCTTATAAACTTGAACATTTACCTTCGTAAGAAAAATGAAACAGATGTTTGCATATTATAGATAACTTATATTCATCACTTTACAAAGCTATATCCTGCTGAGTCTAGAACAAAAGCCAATTATTACACTGAAAAGAAAAATATGTCCTGTCACTCTGGAAATGAAGTCCTTTAGAGAAAGAGTTTTAAAATCAGCAGTTAAGAGGAAAGACTTCTTACTATTTATTTCATCAGTATACAAGTTAGGTTGATGAAAAATATTCACTTCAAAGTGTGTATGTGTTGGGAAAGGGTTAAAAGGAGGAAGACTTTCTTAATTGACCTGGATATTTATGATGCATCACATATTTAGCTTCATTGTCTGGTATGTGGCAACAAAGATCAATGGAAAGGCAGGGCACCACCCCAGCTGCTGGTAATATGATGCAATGCCAATTACAGTTTTTCTGTAGATTTCCTCTTACCAGATCGTTAGCTTCTGATGAGAACAGTCAGTGCTTGGCAGTGTAATCCCACTCCAATATGTGGCAGTGGCTATGGTCCCCAAGAACAGACTTAAAATCAACTCTTGATAACCTGTAGGAATGGCAACGTAACAAGGACCTGCTTTATCATGATCTGTAGTGGATCAGGATCATGCTGTTCATCAGGCTCATGCAACTCATGACCCACATATTTGTATGCTGTTTTACAGGCTTGTGGTTATCACTAGAGAGTTTCAGTCCCAAATGGTAATGTTTGTAAGGTCTGTCTTTATGTTCTTGTGTAGTAAATGAGAAAAAAAGGTCAATTCTGAAAAGTCAGCATAGCTGCTATGCAGCTTTTGTTCATGTGTATTATATACTTGTATAGAGCTGCTATATGTTTACGCTATGCAGCTGTTTGTCATCATTTACATTACTGTCTTCTAAACCTGGACAGTAGAAATATTGTGAAATTAATTTAAAAGACAGAAAAAATTGTTTACATGTACTTGGTCTTCTGTGTAATATTGAAAGTTAAAGAAAGCACCTTTATACTGTACAGTCTAGACCTGTAAGCTACTGGCATTAGACAAACACAAATATTACAGTATTGTAATACAGTATTACAATATTGTAATATTACAGTATTGTAATATTTTCTGTCTGTAAACACATCTGTAATTCCAACCTCTAGCAAAACTGGAAAACAAAGAAAACTGAAATATTTCTATTTTCTTTTTCTTCAATGAGATCTTCTAATTCTTCTTCAAGACAGGGTAAAAGCTGTTAAAGCCCCAGAAAATCAAACTAATTTGGAATCAGGCATAGTGTTTAAAACAACATTGTTTGAAGTTTTTCTACATTTATCCTGTTGGGTATGTGTGATCAACTACTACAACATATAATGTCTCATGCAAATTTCGTATTAAAAATTCTGTACTTTATGGAAACAATATTGACAACTTCATTTATTAAAAACCATAGCCATGTCCACTGAAACCAAGGAAGTTTGCTTTTTTAAATGAGAATTAAGTACATAAATGCATCTGCCATTCTTTTTATTTACATATCTTTTCAATTTTTTTTTTTAAGTTTCCTTTCTTCACATTTCCCAATTGTGCAACACCAGTGACTTGCACCATCTCTTGTATTTTAATGGAACCTCAGATTCTTGTGTACTATCAAATTTCCCATCTCTGGAGAAAATAAAAAATAATGTACAGTTGGGAGTCATAAGTTGATCATACCAGTCATAACTAAATTACACTGAGAAAATAATTGTAGCACATATGTAGAAAAAAAATCCATTTTAAAGGACATTGTAAAAATATTTAATTATCCAAAATAAGAAAATTATATCACAATGCATGTTTCTTTATGAACTAGTTGCTTGGAAAAGGTTACATTGGTTGTTTTTGGTACCAAAGAAGCTGAACTTGGGCTGACAATATATCTGCATTTTCTCCCGACTTACCAGGATTATTGGTGCCAACTTCCACAGTAGTAGTTTGACTGACTGGGGGCAACTCATACTTTCATGAAACGCTTTGGCTCTTCTGAGCTTTCTGAAATTTTTCTTCCATATCCTCTCTCTATTTTTCCCTCTCTGAGTGGTCTCAAGTGGAAGTAGTAATTTGTAATTAAGTAAAAGAGATATTAGGCTACATGTTGGTGAAATGATCCTGAAAATGAATGTGGTAAAGGTACTGGCGATTACACAAGCCTCATTCTGAGTACAGTTGCATTTTTACAATGTGGATAGCCACATGGATGCTGTTATGCTCAGGTTGGGTTGGCAAACCATTCCCATTTTCCAGGATTCTAAGACTGTACAAAAAAAAAGAAGCCATTGAAATGAGCAAAGTCCTGTCACATGGACCATTAAAAAAGAACTGGAAAATGTTCTGTAAAACATAGTCTTACATAGGCTGAGAGGCTTACAGGAACAACTGTTTGGGTTTTTTTTTTTAGTCTTCTGGTTTCTTTTTCTCTGTCTGAGTGATTTTGAGTATTGCAGAAGACTGAGAGAACCTCTCAGAGTAGTTTTAGATCAGGAAGTCAGTGCTGATTATTTGTTTCAAATACACCCAGTAATCACTGGTTGTTTATTATCCAATAAAACAGAGGGTATTACAAACAAGCAGTGCTGTAAAGCAGGCTTAGACGAGACCTTATTGCTCTTTACAACTACCCGAAAGGAGGTTGCGAGGCGAGTGTTGGTCTCTTCTCCCAAGTAGTAAGTGATAGGACTAGGGGAAATGGCCTCAAGTTGCACCAGGGGAGGTTTAGACTGCATATTAGAAAATATTACTTCACTGAAAGGGTTGTAAAGCATTGGAACAGACTGCCAAGGGAAGTGCTGCTGTTGCCATCCCTGGAGATATTTAAAAGACATGTAGATGTAGCACTTAGGGACATGGTTCAGTGATGAACTTGGCAGTGTTACGTTTATGGTTGGAGTTGATCTTAAAGATCATTTCCAACTTTAATGGTTCAGTGATTCTGTGATTCTGTAAAATCAATGATGCAGCTCTCCGGTGAGTTAATTTGAGTTGGTATTTCTAATCTAGCACAGGTTAGAAGAATGGTGACAGAGACCTATTACGTTGTTTTGTAGCTTTGCAATGTATGCAAAGGGATTATTGTTGTTGGCAAGGGACTGAATTTTGTCTTCAGACAAACAAATAAAGGGCCTGTCTATCTGAATCCTGATCATCTCTGTTTCTGAAGGCACAATAAATGATAAGCTACAGGGTTGGTATTCATGATTTAAAGAGAGACCTCCATCAGCTGTTCATTATGCTAGGATTGCTAAGGTGATGTACTCAACCTGATGTATGTCCAAGAACTGACTTTTTGAGTAGACACTTGTGCATAGTGAAGATACTTAATGCTGGGATCTTTTTTACTTTGTGTCAAGATGATAACAGTAGCTGATGCCTAGAAGACACAGCTAGAAAAAATGCACTGGGGATGTCAGATGCAGTTTCTTAGTACTTTATTCCTTAGAAGGTGATTAAACCTCAACTCCTTTAAGGGAGAATATGTAATTCTAGAAGACATTTTGGGAATAAATCTTGTGGCTTATCCCGGAGATTCCAGGAGAGGTTACCTTAGGGAGGATATTTCTGGTGTTTGAGTCTCTTGCTCTGCTTCTCCATGTTATCACATTCTTTCAGAGGAAGGTAGAGTCATTTGCAATGCCTTCAGGATGCTTCCATCACTTGTAGTTCTATTATAAAACAGTATTTCTAATTAAAGCTGCAGTTGCCTGTAGGAGTCAAAAAGTTTTTTTTTTCCTCTAACACGTAATTTGACTTCTAGGTTTCTGAACTATATCCCTCCTTGAATAATCTTTGAAGAGTGAAAGCTGGCTCACAGTTGGAGAAGAGTTACTTAGATAGTAAGGGCAGTGCCCTGAGGAGATATGGAAGACTTTTTTTATTATCTGTCTGGTTTGTGTCACTGAAAGGTCTTGGTTTTATAGATTGATGGATTGGGCATTACAAAAAAAAATTAGATGAAGTTGTCTGGGACCCTTAGGACCTGAACTTCGTTCTGCAGCCAGGGCAATATGACTGGATCAGCATTGGTACCTCACTTCTTTTTTTCCCTGAGACTAAAGATCCCTCAGGCACAGGCAGCAACAAGCACGAACATACAATTTTTTCACTTTTGCTTGTGGCAGCCCATCAAATTTTGTGGTTTACACATATGACTCACTCATCCACTTTTTCTGCTCTCCACCCTCATGATCTTCTATAGTATCAGTAACTTTTAGGTTTACAGCACATTGCCAGAGTTTTCTTTTTCTCTTTTACATCATGAAGCAGATATTACTGATCAGTCTACCAGGCAATTCTGTCTGATGTATAAAGCTCTGCAGTACAAGATAGAGTGTGGTGCTCAACTAGAACCAGTTCGAGGGAGCACTTGCTTCACTCCAGCTGCAGCCTCCTGCAGCATTCCCTCTGACTCCATGTCACACGATGCTCAAGGCATGTTCCCAACATGGGACTTTACACTGAGAGACTGTTCACACTGACACTGAAGTTAATGACAAATCTCTTATTGATTTTTATCAAGGCTCCGAGGAGATCTTATAACAACCTTCCAGTACCTGAAAAGGGGCCTACAGGAAAGTTGGAGAGGAACTGTTCATAAAAATTTGTGGTGATAGGACGAGGAGGAACGGATATAAACTGGAGAGAAGCAGATTTAGACTAGACATTAGGAAGAAATTCTTCACCATGAGAGTGGTGAGACACTGAAATAGGTTGCGAAAGGAAGTCGTGGATGCCCCATCCCTGGAGGTGTTCAAGGTCAGGTAGGATGGGATCTTGGGCAGCCTAATCTAGTGAGATCATAGAATCATAGAATCACTAGGTTGAAAGGGCCTCCAGGATCATCGAGTCCAACCATTCCCATCAATCACTAAACCATGCCCCTCAGCACCACATCCACCCATCTTTTAAACACCTCTAGGGAAGGTGACTCAACCACATCCCTGGGCAGCCTCTGCCAGTGCCCAATGACCCTTTCTGTGAAATACCTCTTCCTGATGTCAAGCGTGAACCTCCCCTGGCAGAGCTTGAGGCCGTTCCCTCTTGTCCTGTCATCCCACCATGTTTCTGTGACAGCAACTACATCATGGTCTCCTTGCCCTACAATAAATTCCAATTCCTCCTGCTTATTGCCCATGCTGGGTGCATTCCCATATAGAATCACAGAATTGTAGAATCATAGAATAGCTTGGATTGGAAGGGACTTTAAAGATCATCTAGTTCCAACCCCCCTGCCATGGTCAGGTACATGCCTGGAGGAGAAGGACCTGGGGGTGTTGGTTGACAGCCGACTGAACATGAGCCAGCAGTGTGCCCAGGTGGCCAAGAAGGCCAATGGCATCTTGGCTTGTATCAGAAACGGCGTGACCAGCAGGTCCAGGGAGGTTATTCTCCCTCTGTACTCGGCACTGGTGAGACCACTCCTCAAATACTGTGTTCAGTTCTGGGCCCCTCACCACAAGAAGGATGTTGAGGCTCTGGAGCGAGTCCAGAGAAGAGCAATGACAGTGGTGAAGGGGCTGGAGAATAAGTCTTACGAGGAGTGGCTGAGAGAGCTGGGGTTGTTTAGCCTGGAGAAGAAGAGGCTGAGGGGAGACCTTATTGCTCTCTACAACTACCAGAAAGGAGGTTGTAGCGAGGAGGGTGCTGGCTTCTTCTCCCAAGTGACACGGGACAGGACAAGAGGGAATGGCCTCAAGCTCTGCCAGGGAAGGTTCCGGCTGGATATTAGAAAAAAATTTCTCACAGAAAGGGTCATTGGGCACTGACAGAGGCTGCCCAGGGATGTGGTTGAGTCACTGTCCCTGGAGGTATGTAAAAGATGGGTGGATGAGGTACTGAGGGACGTGGTTTAGTGATTGATGGGAATGGTTGGACTCGATGATCCTGGAGGCCCTTTCAACCTAGTGATTCTATGATTCTATGATCTCACTAGATTAGGCTGCCCAAGATCCCATCCAAGATTCCATTGATAGGAATGGTTGGACTCGATGATCCTGTGGGTCTTTTCCAACCTAGTGATTCTGTGATAAGTTTCAAGGACCTGTAAAATGAGGCAGTGATGAGCAGATGATCCCAGCATGAAAAACTGTGTTCCATCCTCAGTCTATGGCTCTAGTCAGCCATACTTGTCCAGATGCTTACATGACAGACTTAATTTAGAACTATTATATTACTAATTACAAATGCTAGATTAGATACACTGAGTTGTTCAAGGTCTGTTCTTAAATTCTGTCTCATGGTCTCCTCTATTGTTGGGTGTGAGAAAGATTCAAGTAATAGTCATTTGGTAGTAAAACAGGATCATGTGAAAATTCTGGGCAAATACATCTTAAGTGTGTTCAACACCTTTTAATCTCAGGCTTTGAAAGAACTAGAAAACTGCATTTCTAATGCATATCAAAAGCACTGTTACTTACACTGTTGCTGATTATTTTCCTTGTTTGTCTTGAAATTATTTAATGAAGGTAATAAAAGTAAAATGACTCATTATCTGATAGCCTCAGTCTAGGTTTCAGTAGAAAACCAGGAGCTGCTGTTGATGTGCACAAATACCTGTAATTCAGACTAACCATACTTCTTTTAAATTTGCTGGTTGATTCCTTTTTGTCTTCTCTTTTATGACCAGACTTACCCATAAGGCTCAGGAAAAATATGCAGGAAAGCCCAAGAGCCCTAGCTGGGAGCAATACTGTGGTGTCCTTTAGTATGTGCCTTTTGGTGATGCCATTTACAATACGGCTTTGGTCCCACAGGTCTGCAATGTGGTTTTCAGCTTTGGTAATCTTTACCTGATGCAAGAGGTTCCGTCGCATGAAGTAGGAATAGTTCACCCTCCATTTAAGCAGACATCAGACAATGTGAGAATGGGCAATGAGACTTGTACTGCCTGGGAGCAATGTGTCTGGAGCAGACCTGGGGTGTTTTGGTGTGCAATGAGGGGATTAAAATATCTCCACAGTGCAATGCTGGGCACAAGCTTTGTGCCGAGTCTGCTCTGTAAGTAGAAACGAAGGCTTTGGTCTGCAGAACTGCAAGTCAGACATTTTTGCAAACACAAAAACTGCTTTGATGGTAAAAACTAAAGGAATGAAAATGGTAACTTGTCACAGAAGAAAATATACCTTTGAATTATGAGCCCAGAGAGCAGAGATGGTGTGGCAAAATAACCAGAAGTGTAGAGCAATGCAAACATGAAGTAACCATCTGTTTTTCTCTAGGCTTTAATGGACCTTGTATTTTATTTCCATTTTAAAGAGTCATCTTTACAGGCCATTTGTCCTTTCCTCTTTATTCTCTCAACTCATCCCTATGATGAAAAGTTAGTGCTCTTATCAGGCAAGGTTTCAGGTAATGCTTCAGTTTTATAGCCTCAGCCTTTCCATGAGCAAACATTCACAGCAACCTTTAGCCTCTCTTCTTTCCTGAATTTTGCTGTTGTTAGTTTTTCACAAAGAGAAGTGCCACCTAGTACACTGGAGGAACGGGCGGAGGTGAAGGCAAGGAATGGGACAGGGAAGTGCCTGAGAGAAGGATTATAGGGCTTGTCTTGGAATCTACAGTGGGGAGATCTTTTTATTCCTGTCCAGGAGCAAAACCAATAGAGAGTATCTGAAAAAAAAGAGGGTTGGAAGAGATTAAGAAAAGAGAGAGTGCACACAATGGGTCTAAACTGAGCAACAATGGAGCAATGGATGTTGTGTCTGGCCGTTTGGCCTTTCTTTTTCTCACTCCAGCAACAAGTTAATTCAAATGAGTGTAGCGACAACAATTATGTGATCAATGTGATGCTTATGAATTACTCGGACCTCCCATCATCTACTGATAATTTGGAATTAGCTGTGAAGCAAGCCTTGAAAAGGGTGCAAAATGAATTCCAGGAGACAGGTAAGGCAATTGGTGTTTGCTATCCCTTTCCTGCTGTGGTTTGTTGTCAGACTTTGTGCCACAACTTTCTACTCATCTGTTCTTTGGCAAATTGCTTCTCAGACAGGCTCTTTGCCTGACCATTCACCTCATGTAGGTCTTAAAGAAATAAAGACCTCTCTCTTTAAAATCATGAGTCCTCTACAGATGGTCAGAACCATGTTTGCTTTCATGGTGTCTGGGTAGACTCTTTCTGCACACTTATCTGGAGAGGTTCAGTTGGGATTGGGAACATGGGAATTGCTGAGCTGGATCAGACAAGACCAGTGATGCATCTAGTGCTGTAACTGGGATGCCTTTGCTTCCTATCCAGACTGGGGATTAGCCTCAACTTTCTGAAATTAATTTTCCTCTCGACCTCATCTGTTGATCACACTATGACTTGCAGTTTGAAGAATTTGCAGCCCCTCATTTAGTGTCACTGCAAGAGATACTTCTATTTATTTTGATAGCTTAACACCTTGTTTCAATGTCACCAAGCTACTCTCTGTAGAATATCATGGGGAAAAGAGGTTCCAAAAAAATTATGCTTATTCCCTTTCTGCCCTCCAGCTGAAGCGGTTTTGTCCAATTTTATTTGCAAATAGTCTCTCACTTACTTTCTACGGAGCCTTAAAAAATGGCCAACACTAAAAGTGCTTTGTAATAAAAGCATTAATACTCAGCAGAAGTCAGCAGTCCATGCTGGAGCAAAATTTCGGTCTTATTCTAAGTAGTAGAGGTCAGGTGGTAGGTGCACTTTCTAGCAGCTTTTTGGTGGGAGACATCCAAGCGTAAGACTGATCAGACCTGTGTCAGAAGAGGAGGAATACAGCATTCATGATGCTCTTCACTTTTACATTTGCATTACAGGAGAAAATGTTACAGTCAGTGCCACGTTCCACAGCTATACCTCATCATTCTATGTCTCACAAGGCTGTCGTACCAGCACATGTGAAGGCGTAGAGCTCATCAGGGAAATTTATGTGAGTAGTAAGCTTCTTTAGGTTGATTTCCTAAGAAGACGAAACTTTTTTTCTTTCTGTGCTTGAATGTATATGTGCCTCTCTGTCTTTCCTTTTAAACTTTTTGTCATGTTCTCTTCCAAACAAATTTGACAGAGAAGCGGAGTTTTGTGAAGACAAGCAGGCAAATACTGAAGAAAGATTCTGTGAATTCTTCCCAGAGGCTGTCATTAGACATTTGGTGGCAGTGCTGGCTTAAGCAGCCTCCCACTTGAGGCTGTTTTTCCCTTGCTTAAGTTGTCCTCTTTTTCATACCTGCATAGCTCTTCATGTGGCCACATAGTCAAAGCAATCTATTGATGAAAACAAACAAAAAAAACGCAACAAAAATACCCCCTCAAACCTAAACACTCACACAGCCCAAGCAGGGCAAAAATAGGTCAATTTCCAACTGGATTAGACCCTGACCTGGTTCACTACCAGTTTACACAAATGCACAAAGGAGAGCACTGTGTGAGAATGGGGACATGTGGGCAGAGAGGTTATTAGACTAGCACTGATACCAAAGAAACGCGTATGGAACTATGCCCAGAGGGCAAAGATGAAGTGCTCACTTCTCACTAGAAATCACAGAAGTCACATGGGAGGAACTACATGAATACCTTAATAGTGGGACAAGCTTCAGTTAGAATTGATATCTTAGAAGAAGCTGTATTTCAGTGTGTTTTTCTCACGTCTAATAACTGTCACTTCCGATTGAGGCTTTATCAATCCAATATGAATTCTCAAATCTACAAATGTATGAGCACATACCGTACTACTTGTTAAGTAATCATTCCTCATGACACACAAATCTGCTGATCAGGCCCCATTTGGTGGTAGTGGAAGGATTTTTTTCATACAAACTTCATATACACATTACTTCATTGTTCTGATACACAATATCTTGTAATTCAAATCCCTCTGTCTTCTGCAACTGCAAGCACTGGTGGGGTGTATAATTTCACACCTGCAATTATAACAACTGCAACTTTTTAATCCTATTTTGCTGTTGTCTCCTAACGAAAGTCATACAGTCACGATACTGTCCTCAGCCTTTTTTTAGCTTTCTGTAATTCTTCTCTTCTTCACTCTACGTTGGTTCTTTTAACCTTTCTGTAGCTCCATTTCTATTCTGTTGTTGCTTTTGTTGGGTAAATTCTGTGATTCCTTATCAAATGCTAACGTTTTCTTCATTCTTGCACCCTCCTCTCTCTACCAATCCTCTGCACTGCCCCCACTACTGACTCTTTCTGATCCTTTGCAGAAAAAGGATGCACTCGGCTGCGTCGTCATAGGACCTGCTTGCACTTATGCTACCTACCAAATGGTCTCGTAAGTAGCACCTCTCCTTCTAACTTTGTGTTGATAGAGATGTCAACTGCTGGACAAAGTTGTCTTATGTACAAGCCAGCAGAGACGTTGAGGTTTAGGATATGTCAGACACTGTAAGGTCTGCAGCTGAGACAGTAAGACTCTTACACATATTTTTGGTAGGGGGAATAAAATCCCCTTCCAAAGCTGGTTGATGAAACCTCACTACTAGCAGGGAAACTTCTCTAATTGCTGACAGCAAGTTGATTGATTGATTGATTAAGGGCTCAAAAGACCTAGCTCTTCAGCAACTGCAGCAGGAAAGAGATGTTGACTTGAGGCATATAGACATCGCAGTATTGCAGCAACAAGGGTCCAGTCATTGAGAGTGGCCTGAGTTATGTGTGTCAAGGGAAGGTCCAAAATCCCCAACCATTTTCAGTAAAAAGTGTTTAGATATGGATCAGCCAGTTTCGTCCTAATTCTTCTGCCTGAGGAAACATTCCTCAAGGATTACTCTCTCTAGTATTGTATTATACAGGAGCCTGTAGAATTCTTTTCTGTATTATATTGCACATTAATATGTTCATTCACAGATATTAGGAAAAGTGTGAGTTGAATGTGCAGACTTCTATCATAAATAAGTTAAAAATTCCCATCAGTCGTGATGTACAAATCCATATTGTTACTTATGTGAATCATTGCCCTTTTTAAATTTCAGTAGCCTTTTGATTTCACTGAAAGATATTGAGAAGATTAATACACTTTCACCTCAAGCCTTATGTGCTTTTAGTTCTATACTTTTCTTTTAGTGGCATGACCAGGAGTGAATACTGGTGAATACATGTGACTGATTTAGAAAAGAATTAAAAGAGTAAGTCTTACATATGTATAGCACCATGATAAAATATTATGCAATATACCCCATTTTATTCATTATGCCTCCCAAGTCCATGTTTGCTTTTCTGTCTGCTGGATATGGAGGTGCCTAGAACGGTGCTAAATCTTTTCCTTGGACTCTGACATGGTGGAATCAGTAAAAATTATGAATAGCGGAAGTTTATGCAAAGCAATGAAGAACACCAACAAACAGGCAGCTGGCTTTTTGCCAGTGGTGCTATAGCTTTGCAAATCAGAACAAGTGCCTTTCTTTAGAGCACTTTAAGTGATGGGGAAGGTGCTGTGGGCTGGGTGCTCCATGGGCAGCTGGACAGGAGTGTGCAGGGCTTGTGGGAACCTGGCTGCTGCCTGCGGTCAGTTGCTGCTCTGTGGCTTGTCTAACGGACATTAAGCAACACCAAGTGTTAACTGCAAGAGCTCAACAAGCACAGCAGCTGCAGGGATATTGCAAGAGAATGGTGGAAGTAACAAGCTTAATTTGGGATTAGCCCAACTGTCTACCTCCAACTTCTTCACTATCTCTAATTGAAGAAATCATTGGGCAATGATTAGTGGGATGAAATTTATGAAGTCCAAATGCTGGATTTTGCACCTAGAACAGAGTAACAGTTGGCATGAGTAGAAACTGGGAGAGGAGAGGCTGAAGAGCAGCTCTGCAGAAAAAGATCTTGGGGTGATGGTTCACATCAGACTTGGTATGAGTCAGCAGTGTGCTCTGGTAGCCCAGAGGGCAAACCGGGCATCAAAGACAGCATCATCAACCAGTCAGAAGAGGTGACCATCCCGCTATATTCAGTGTTAGTGCAGCCTCACCTAGAGTACTCTGTGCAGTTATGGGCCCCACAGTTTCAGAAGAGTGTTAAGGTACTCGAATGCATCCAATGAAGGGCAACAGAGCTGGTGAAAGGGCTGGAAAGAATGTCCTATACCTAACAGCTAGGGACCTTGGGCTTATCTAGTTTGGAGAAAAAAATGCTCTCTATATCTTTCTGAGGAAGGGAAGTGGAGAGGGAGGTGCTGATCCTTTCCCCCTGGTATCGAGTGATAGAACACATAGGAATGGTTCAAAGCCACTCCAGGGGAGGTTTAAACTGGACATTAGGAAGCATTTCCTAACTGAGAGGGTGATCAAGCACTGGAACAGGCTTCCTAGAGAGGTGGTTGATGCTCCAAGCCTATCAGTGTTCAAGAGGCATTTAGACAAAGGTCTTAATACCATGCTTTAGGTTTTGGTCAGCCCTGAACAAGTCAGGCAGTTGGAGTGGATGATCGTTGGAGATCCCTTCCAACTGAAATGGTCTATTCTGTTCTATTCTATTCTAAGCCAGACATAAAAAAGTATTTTTCATTAGTGAAACACTCTCCCTGACATTACTCATTATATCATTTCTATCTGTTCCTATTGCAACTAAGTATAAACCCTCTAATTTGGTAAGTGGTCTTTGCCTGGGAAATAAAATTTTGTCACAATAATGCAAACAATTCTAATGACCATGTTTTTTCAGGTAAAATTCTCTATCATAAAAAACCCCCCGACACTTACCATACAAGAACTAAAATATTTTAAGCCAAATCTAATAAGATTGCTGCATCTAGGAAAATACTTTTATACTTTTAAAATACTTTAAAAACATATTGTGTCTGTAGATTAAAAAAATATCTTTTACAAATTCCCTGCCAGCAGAAGGTTGCCTTGGTTTTTCTCCCTAACTGCTGCAGTTGCACAGTTCCTAAAATATGCCATAGTGAAACTAAAAGACCTCCTTTGATTTGTATGAGTAAACCTTTTCTGATGGCAAAAAGCTGTCACCTTCCAGCCCTGTCCCAATAAAGAGGTCGATTCCATCCTATTTTAATGGCAACTGGGGAGCAGAAACGTGTGGTTCCTTGAGGAGTCACAGCCCTTGGGCTGAAATGGTGTGTGATACCCAAAAGGGCACAGAGACCTGGGGCCACTGAGATGAGTTGCCTCAATCAGTTCAACAGGGCTTTTCAGTGCTAATGCTGACTTGAAATCTGCCTGGTTTCTGAGGAGCTTTCTGTTTCAGGTTCAAATTGCCTTTAAACTAAGGCAGGGCACAAGGGGAGAGGAAGCTGAGGATGGAAGTCATCTGGTCGCTGCTTTGGTGTGACAGCAATCTGTTCAGACTTGTCTTTTTGTCTCTCCCTTCAGAGTTGACACAATACTGAGCCTGCCTCTGATCTCTGTAGGGAGTTTTGGACTGTCCTGTGACTACAAAGTAAACCTAACTCGCCTTCTGACCCCAGCCAGGAAAGTGAATGATTTCTTCTATTATTTTTGGAAAGAATCTCGGCTGCCATTCAAAACCACAACCTGGGAAACTACCTACATTTACAAGAGGAACAATAGCTTGGAGGCATGCCTCTGGTGAGATTCAGACACACCTCTGACCCACTCGTTGATAAACTACCTCCATCCTCAGACAGGTGTGGAGGTGCCTTGAGAGGCGCCTTACGGCAACCAAGGAAAAAGAGAAGGAAGAGATGAAGTATACCCTTTAGCTGCACTGCATATCTTGATGTTTCTCTCAGTCTGCACATAAGTGTTCTCAAGCCTTGACTTTTCCTGTAGACAGCATGGCCCACATGTTATCTCTGCTGGAAATACCTGCTTATTGTAACCTTGATGTAAATAGTGTGACTACGAAAGTCTCCTCTGCTGGGCTCTCCATAGATGCCTTTTCAGGTCAGGGGTCTTGCCAAGATCTTGCGATGTTTCTCCACATTAATGGCTTCAATCTTTGAGCACTACTGTTACTCCAAAGCATTTCCAAAGTTCATGCTGTATCTTTCTTTAAACAAAATACCCGCAGTGACTGCAGAACTCAAGCTGCACTCTTGTCAGTTTGAAGCAAGGCGACAGTTTTCGCTTTGTGACTTGAAATATCAGCCTGATTCTCAAGAATGCTGTGTTTTCTTCTTGTCTAAAATCAAAGGCTATATTCAGTCACATAGCCTCTCTAATATACTGATGTATTTCATTACTCTTCTATTATTGACTCCTACTTAATCTTCAGCCCATGTGAGTGTTTCCATGCTCCTTTGAATTTCTTTTTCCAGTTTTGGGACATTAAATGCTGATTAATTAAATAAAAATAACCTAATTTCTTCTCATAATTTTACAAATATAACTCAAAGAAAGTCAAGTATTATGGAAACAAATACATCTTTCCAATTAATAACCAGAGGAACTTGCTGAATTTTAAGCAAAATTTATGACTGTGTTGGCTTCAGAGTGATATAAGCAGGTACTTATAGAGTATTTTGTAGACAGAACTTCTATTTTTTTGTTCTGAATCAAGGGGCCTAAACTCGATCTCCAATTCACCATTGTTTGTGACTTCAGAATTGTTCAAGGACCTTTTGTTTATGTTGAATTAACAAAAAAAATAAATTAAGCTTTTATCTGTGCCCATTTTTAATCCTAACATAGTTGTAAAAATGCATCTCATTCTGCTGTCAGCTTAAAGGTTTTTGAACTGTCTAATTTTAAAAATTCATTTTTGCTAAAGCACAATTTCTGCCTCATGGGCTAATTGTTTTTCCATATGTGTCTAAAAATAGGCAAATACCCACAGTAATAGCAAAACCAGGTTATCTCTCAAATATACATATGTTTCTGTAAATTAATAGCCAATTATTCTGTCCCTGAAAATAAAATGGGAAGCAAAAGATATTTAGTAGTTAAAAGGACTGTCATCTCAATGTTTCTAGATCAAAAGTTAAGTAGTTTCAAAACAAAGATATTTCTTTTGGTTTTTCCTTTGCCTTAACTTGTTTCAGACAAAATGTCTTTTCTTAAACACAACATGTTAAGGCAAGAATAGGATTTAGGAGTTGGCTGGTTTTGCTTAATCTTATAGCTGGATTTTACTCACTTAGTTGGGTTATTTTGCTGTCCTCATTTTTTTCCCCCTCACGTTTTAACTGATTCAATATAGTTGTTTTGGTTTTATTTCCTTACTGTTTCTCCTCTCCTCTCCTCTCCTCTCCTCTCCTCTCCTCTCCTCTCCTCTCCTCTCCTCTCCTCTCCTCTCCTCTCCTCTCCTCTCCTCTCCTCTCCTCTCCTCTCCTCTCCTCTCCTCTCCTCTCCTCTCCTCTCCTCTCCTCTCCTCTCCTCTCCTCTCCTCTCCTCTCCTCTCCTCTCCTCTCCTCTCCTCTCCTCTCCGTTCTTTCTGCAGCTCCCATTTACACCCTTGAACCTTCACATGTGTCTTCTAAGGTTACTACTGATGCCTTAAAACAGCAGAGCTTACTTGCTCTGCCTCCCAGTTAGTCTCACTTACTGTAATTTCCCCATATCCCTGATTTATTTTCTTAATTGTTAATGTCTTATTACATCATTGCATTTTCCAAACACATCCTTTGTACAACCAGGCTCAAATACCTCTGAGTGACTTTCAAAACACTTATAAGTCTTTCATGCCCTATATTGATTTTCTTTCTTTTATTGCTGCATAAAAAAACCCCCATTCCATACTGCCATACAAACACTCTTGTGTGCTGTAAGCAGCCCATCTCACATTTTGGCTTATTTAGGAGAATGTGAGGAGTTAGAAATTTTCTGACGGTATCTGTGCTCCCTTGTGTCAGGTACATGAATGCACTAGATGCTGGAGTCACACACTTTTCTGAAGAACTGAAGTTCAAGGAGATTTTAAGGACTCCGGAGCAGCTTAAAAATATTGTGAAAGATCCAAACCGGAAAAGCAATGGTAAGGTGGGGGCTGAGGGTGCACTCTTGCCTGCAGGTAAGTTGCTTTTCCCAGGAAATCAGACCTGCCCCTTAGCTACATTTTAGGGACAGTCTTTCCACAGAAATGGTGGAGAAATGCAGATGTACCATTTCACCTGCATACAAACATAAAATAGCACAAAATTCCTAGATTCCTCTCTCCATCTCCATAAAATATGGAGGAACATTCTGGTTCCAGAGAGGTTTCAGGGTGAATTATCTCATCTAGGCATGAGCTCCTTTTGGTGATAAATTCAGGAATCGATAAATCACAGTTCCTCCTAAAAAGGGCCTTTGGTACTACATGAATGCTTATCTCTCTTTTTCAGCTGGTACATATATTGGCCTCATTTGTGCCATCAAGGAGCACTTCTTCTGGAAGCGATCCATTTAAACTAGAAAAAAGGATGAGTAGATAGCTCATCTCCTTCTAAGATTAGGCACCTGGCATCAGTGGGCCAAGTGAGGGCAAAAGAATTCATAAGCCAATGAAATTATTATTTGAATGCCATTGAACTTAGAAATATTCATATTCAATAGGCTGTATTGCATCAGGACTGCTAATGCTTGTTTGAGTGTGGTAATGTTGCTGGTATGGCACAATCAGACAGAAAATGATGCACGTGTTGAGGCACCTTTTACCACTTCCCCTCAGATTTCCTGGTCTTACTGCAGAGAGGCTGTAGCTTTGAGTTGGGGTCCCTGCATAGTGCAAGTAATGTGCCTCAGTGCAACCTTGCTTTGCTGCTTGCTAGTAAAGCGCAAGGACTAGGCAGATGTCCTCTTGTCTGTACCTTTCACCAATGTCTCCATTTTTGCCCAATCTGCAGTGATCATCATGTGTGGCTCTCCAGATGATGTCAGCTCAGACCTAGGGACGGGGGAAGTGGATAAGGACATTGTTATCATCCTGATAGATCTCTTCAAGTAAAGTATCACCTTTGCTTTTCCGCTTTTCTCTGCAGTTCGCTGAAGGATAGAGATAATGGAAATAGCCTGAGTAGAACTGTATTGTTGAAGAAATGCTTTCTCACAAGGTGTTTTCCATTGCTGTCTTTCCTCACATCTTGCCCATTTATCTAAGCTGTTTAGTGTTAATTCAAGGCACATCCTCTACAACATCCCCTTTAGTTCACCTAATATTTTTCTAAGACAATGACAGAGTAGGTAGGGTTAATGTTGTCCTGTGGATTCCTTAGTGCTGGAAGACATGAGAGGACCAGAGTCCAAAGTCAGAATGGTCATGAGCTGATCATATGAGATATTGTACATTTGTAAAATACTCTGTCCAACCAGACAATTATGTGAATGTGGTTCACAGTATAGTTTTCTAAATTCCATTTATTCTATTTTTTTAGTGATTTCAGAGTGGTACAACCATCTCTTCTGCTTTATAACTCTTCCACTCTATAACGGTCTCTTCAACTTTTTTATAACAAAATTAATCTAACTTTTCAGACACGCTTCTTAGTATACAACCTAAGTTTTGTGTTGTCCAATTTCATTTTTATATTATTAATAACAAAATCTTTATACGCGAAGACTGGTAAGAATTGGTCTTATAAATGGTAGCCTCAAAAGCTTTGTCTGTATACGAGGACTGAGAGCTGATCTCTGGCCCTAAACCTAAGTGATACAGCAGAGCTCACACACATATGGCTAAGCGTAGATGCCCAAACTGCATTTTGGGTATGGTTCTGAACACCATAGCAAGTCACAGTCTGGAAGAGAGCTAGTTGCCCTAGACCAAACACATGCCCAGGACTATGCTGGCATGGATGATCACAAGGCAAATGTATGTGCCATGTTTCAATGTTACTTATTTCATTGTTGATGAAGAAAAAAATTCCATGAACTTCCAGGGCCTGTGGGACTTTCCAGCCCTCATGTTTAAGGTGACCTTGACAGGATAAGAAGGAGACTCTTTGGATTTATGACTTCAGTCATTTAACCTCTGAGTCCAAGATGGAGCCTGCGGTTCAAGTTCTAACAGGATCTTCTCTGTCCTGTACATTTTCAAGTTCACCATCCATATTTTTCACAACTGCCCCTAAAAGCTTTGGACTTTCCACTACTGTATCCAGGCACTAGAAATCCCCAGTTGCTTTTCCTGAAGCAATTTCCTGAAGGGATTCCTAATGCCTGGATACAGTAGTGGAAGTTGCTTTTCCTGAAGCAACTGTCCGTAACTGCTGTTCTTTGCAAATGCACGGTGGGAACTACATACGTGATTGCTTTTACTTACTGGTGTTGCACGTACAATCGTTGCCTCACAATGAGTGAGGGTGATTAGGGGCTTCTTTGCTGTGATGTGCATCCTCCTGATACCCAGCTGCCTCAGCTCATTTTATATGCTGACTTCCTTACATTTGTTATACCCCCTCCCCCCGATTTTGCTGAATATCTCAAATGGTTTTGTTAAAATAGAAACAAAACAAAGACATGTGTGTTAGATCCAAACTCAAACTGTAGGAAAAGACAGTAGGCAAGGACCCGTGCTTCTCCAAGAGTCAAGTCCCTCAGACAAGCTGATGGATTTAAATTTTGTTCAGCTCTGAGCCCTCTGGCAGCCAGGACACAAACATAGTGTTGAAGCCTCCTTCAGGGATGCTGCAGATTACTCAGTCCGGTGGAGTCTAATGTACTTTTCTTTTCACCTGGCTAGTTCAGTCCAAGCCTGGATGAAAACAACTTTGAAATTCTTCAGGGTGAAACGTATAATGTGAAAGTCAGAAGCTTCAGGTAAAGGCAGGGTCAGGGTTCTGGTGTCAGGATGGCCATCTGATAGCCATGAAACAGAGCCTGTGGTCTCCAAAAATTCTTAGTATTGTAATGACTGAAAAATAAAAGAGTGATCAAACATGAAGAATGAGAGAAGGCTCATACCATTTTTTTATCAATCTAGCTGTAGCAATGACAGATGCTGCCACTTGACACTAATATCTGTTACAGAATTCCTCTGTAACATGTGAATCCAGGGGTTGTCAGTCAGCAAAGCACTTCCAGATGGTCTGTCAGAGTGATGAAACCAAAGATACTTGAATGCTACAACCTTTTCTGCTTGTTTTAGCATCGTTTTCAAGTTCACATAGTTTCCTCTGATTTTCTTATCTCACTGAAATAAACAAATAAATAAGTAAACTGCTCTCTGCACCCCTCTGATTGTTTCATGCCCTCCTCTCCCCCATTAAATGCATTTAGTGCAAATACTGCTTTGATAAATTCTAGCAGGATATATCAAAAGTAGAGAACATGCAAAAAACTGCAGAAGTCAGAAACACACACAAGAACATGGAGAAGCTGCAAGCTGCAGTACTGCATTTTCCAGGAAGAATCTTAGTTTTAAACTCCTGCTTGACAGAAAAGGAAATAAACAGGACAGAAGTGAAACAGTTACAATAATAACAATAACTCACTCTAGCCTTTGAGTTTCAAATTGTCAGATCTCTTTGTTATTACCTTTTATTGTGGTTAAGAAGCTGGAATCAGGGGATGAACAACAGAGAGAGTTTTGTTCATGATGTAATTTTGGTTTTAGAACTACTCTTTTAACCTGTTAAATAACAGTGCTGCTGGTGAGAGGAGGATGATTCTGTCATGGTCACCACTGCCCACTGCTGATTGTTCATGGGGTTCTTGTGCTTTGCTTTGCAGTAACACGTACTTCAGGAACAACAATTCAGCCAGTTACATGCAGAATGTACTTGTCCTGACTCTGCTACCAGACGATTACAGGTTGAATATTGCAAGGACTGAGGATGCCACTCTGGTAACCACACTATTTTATATTTGATTATTGAATTCAGTTCATTCATGTTCATGCACTTGGAAATTAAAACTAAAAATACAGCTGTAATCATCCCCCGTCTTGTGTCTATGCTGATATTTTCTTACATTATGGTGGCATGACATTTTGTCATGCTGTAATGATGTAAAAATATAATATTATAAGGCAAATGTGCAGGTTGCCGTATTCCTGCTTTGTGAAGTTAAACTCAAGCTTTTAATTTGGTCTGCAAGTTCATGGAGTGCGAGGGAGACTTACAGGTACATGGCTTTCTGATTCCACTTCTGAGTGACTGATAATCTTGTGTGTAGCTGCAATGCATCACTGAAGGACGATCAATAAATGTAATCAAGATGTGAGCATGGAAAGTTCAGAAATAATAATTGTTGACTGATTTTTTGGTGCAGGTATGTTCCAGCAGTAGAAAACATTGCTGTTTCTGTCCAGGGGCTTTCCAGTTAAACTTCAAAACCAGGAGCTTTATTTTCTGTAGGCAGCATGTATTTGTTTCATTTCCTGAAAAGCAGAAACTATGCAAACCCTGTATCTGCTGAGTGAAACTGGTACTCTGCAGTCTGCCTAGGAACCAGACTCTATAAGTAGTGTTCCTCCCAGGACCTATGGCCTTGAGTTCCAGCTTCCCCGCAGGCAGCCCAAAGCTTCTGGCTGGATTTGCAGTGTCCTGGTTTCCCCCAGCCTGGGCTCCATGTTTTTTGGGTGCCAAATCTATGGCAGGCTGCTGGAGATTCTGGCACAGCTCCTTGCCCCTAAGCTGTGGCCATCTGGAAGCCCAGACTTGCTGGAATCACATCGCACAGAAAGTCTAATCTACAGCCAGCAGCCATGGGTCCTGTTGAACAGACCTGCCCAGAACCTACAGTGTAAGATTTCTTGAATCCTTTGCACAAGGATCACCATGCCAGAACTTCACATTGGCCTCTTATAAGTGTTCACTACCCCGCTGTCTTCGTACACCAAAAATATATTCATTTATCTTTATTTTTCCAAGTGAGAATTGTGATACGGCATTGCCCATCAACTCGGATTCTGGTCTTCAATGCTGGAACTTTTGCCAAATGGAGGCCACGAAAGATATTGTAGCTTTAGGCAGAAACATGAACTATCGTTTTTCTTTTTCTCTTTCTCCTGTTCTAGATGAACGATGACTTTGTTGTTGGCTATTTTAATGCAGTCTTGCTGTTTGGACATATTCTGAAGAAATTTGTCTCCTCGCAGAGGCCAGTATCACCTCTCAGTTTCATCAATGAATTCCGAAATACCACTTTTGAAGGTAAAAAAGTGCATAATCCATTGCAGGGTTCACTAAATTGGTGTGTGTGGAAATTTGTTTTTAAATACTCTTAGGATAAGTCACTTCTACACTAAACAAGTCCAAGCATGCCACTGAGTTTTATTACCACTCTTTTTCTTCTTTTTCTGTTATTTTTCCAAAGATATTATCTTCAGTATTAGCAGATGCATTACATAGCAGTGCTCAGAATGACCTGTGCATGCAACACAGAAGAGATATAAAGTCAAAATAATGATAATTTGAAACATTGCAATTAACAACAGACTGAGGACCAGACTCCTTTCTGTGCTGTAGCATCTTTCCTGTTGCTTTGAAGTATAAAGCACATTTTAATAGTATTGCTGCCCAAAAAGGGGTAGGGGAAGAAGGAGAGGCGGAGCTTCCCAGCCAGCAGAGTTGGAGAACGGGGATGAGGAATCAAAGCTGGTGACATTCTTTTGACAAAGAGCTGAACTCTCTGTAGGGAGACTATTTGGAGAATGAGAAAGGAGCAGGAAGAGTGAAGCATAGAGGTGGATTTCAGAGTCCATGCTTCCTCAAGAGGCAACCTGGCATTCAGGTTGTTAATTTGTGACAGCGGCATTTCTAAGCTTTCCCCCAAAGTCTGGTCTTGACTTGAAGCCAGTAGGTAAGAAATACAACTGATGTTCAAAATGACTCTGAAGTCCACTTAGCTAAACTTTAGTGCAGTAGTTTCAATTTTTGTCTAATTTACAAAGCCATCGTAGGCCTGGGTGCTTGCAGTGCAAGCATGAGGCAGCTGGCAACAGGTCGGCTCTTCTTAGACATCTTCTTGCTCCTCTCTCAGGTTGGCTAGCACCAATGGGCTTTTGTAGGCCATGCGCTTAAAATCACAGAATCCAATCATTAGGAAAATACAGAGGCAAGACTTACACAAAGAAGTGACATTACCTCTCTGGGAGCAAAGTGTCACCTGCAACTTCACATCAGAAATCTGTACTAAAATTAGGATTCAAATCTTTGTGTTTATGTCCCACCTACTTTCAGCACACAAGTGTAGAAGTTTTCCAGATTTTCCTAGTATGGCCTAACATATTTTGGGCTTTTCTTTCCTTCAACCATGGTATCCCAAACCTAGCAAAATATTGTTATCTAATTCCTCCAGAGATAGCATCTGTTTTGAATATCAGTAAACTCTTGAATATCAGTAGACTCTTAAGTTTCACTCTAAATTTGAAAGCATAAGTTGCAAAAATGTTTTTACTTATCTGAAATAAATTTTTCACTGTAATACTCTATGTTAGTTATAGGTTTAGCTTTAAAAAAAATATCCTAGAAGTGAAAGATGTTGAACCAACTCAAGAGTCACATAATCATATAATGATTTGTGTCAGAAAAGAGCTTTAAGATCATCCAGTTCCAACCCTTCTGCCACGGCCAGGGACACCTTCCACTGGATCATGTTGCTCAAAGCCTCATCCAGCCTGGCCTTGAACATCTCCATTCCTCTGATCATCTTTGTGGCCTCCTCTGGGCTCGCTCCAACTTCGTCCTTTCTTGTGCTGGAGATTGGTAGAGTAGGGAGTTCATACAATAATTATTTTTATATTGAGAAGGTAGACTGAAACCGATCAAGAAAAAGGAAGGGAAAAAATGAAGGTGAGACTTTCAGGAGTAGTGGGGATTGGCTATGTTTGTGCTCTTGTTAAAATGACTGACTTCATGAGGGCAAAGTCAAGCCATGCTGAAGGACTTAGGAAGTTCCACCTTAAAATCCTTGGAATGTGCTACATAGGCAATTTCTCAATCTGCATATCTGCTGACGTGCAGAGGCAAGATGTTAAAGGGAAAAAGAACCTGGTTAAAATAACATCATTAGAGCCAAGCAGGTAGCTCTCAAGAGAACAAAGGGAACGAAAATATCCCTATATTTCCATTCTTGCTAATAGATTCAAACTGCAGGTGGAAAAAGGCAATTTCCCTTCCCACTTCTGAAATAGCCTCTTCAAAGGATGTTATTCTGACTTTCTTGGTAGGCTGAAGAAACTTGACAAGTATGTTTTTCTATAGCCAGAGGGAGATTTTCCTCTTCGGTGCAGTCAGTTCAACACCTTTTATTGGATTTTGTAGAGAAAATGTAGCATGCTATTAAGGGAGCAGGAACACTACGCTGAACTGATGTGTATTCTAGCACGTACATGGAGAAGAAAAATACCCTGAGCATCAGAAATCCTTCTATTTATCCCATCCTTCCTGCCATATATTTACGTTTCTGAGAACGCAAGCCCTCTGACTAATTTCTTGTGTCCACAGGTGTCCTGGGTCCTGTGTCTCTAGATGAATTTGGAGACATTGATACCAACTTGACCCTGCTGTACACACCACCAACTGCAAATCACGTACGTAAGACCAGTGAGCAACTGATTGACTTTTTATATGAAAGGAGAAATAAAATGCCCTGTACTATTGCGTAAGAATGATGAAAATAACTACAGCAGAAGTGGTGGCGTGCCAAGGCATACTGTGCATGCCAGGAGGGGGTCATGAGAGGCGTGCTGGAGGCTGACAGGATTGATGTCATCTGGTGATTAAGTGAAGTACAGCTGGTGTTTTGTGGGACTGATACATTTCTTTTCAGAGAGAGGGGAGGAATGAGAGAAAATATGGCAGCTAACATATGGCTAAGGTGAGGAATGCACCACTAGAGCAGAAAGAGCAAGAATTACTTTGAGTTGGGGCAATGTATTTATTAAGGGTAGTTTGAAGCAAGGGGTCAAAGAATGAGATTGCAGCTGCTGACTGAATTTCTTCCCTCCTACACCCGTAGTTCAGAACCCTTCTGTATTTCAACACTCAGAAGAACGAGACTCACAGGGAGATGACCAGTCCAGATTTTGTCTGGAAGAACCACAAGCTGCCCAGTGATATTCCAGGCACTGGTGAGACACCCATTAAACCTATCTCTTCTTCGAAGACGAGTCACACAGCCCTAAGATCCACCTGCTATCCAATCCAGCACACTGCCTTCACTCTGCCCCCAGCCAGTTACACCAGAATTTGGGGCAGAACAATATCTTTCCTTCTCCTGCACCCAGCCCAGTTGTAAACTTAGGCTTCTATTTAAGCACTACTGAGTCTTTCACAGACTCCATACTGTGCCAGTGATTGTGAGGCATGGTGTGTTTTGGAAGAGGTCAGCTCTGAGCATAAAATCTTCACTAGAAGATGGTGGTGTAAATTGTTTGAAAAACTGTTCAGGAAAGGCAGTAGAATTAAGATTATGCTGAGCTATGTGACTCTGCTTTTCTGTAATGCTGATGTAACAAGGTGGCTTCTGCTTGCCCCTTTATACTTGTTACAGTGAGCTGAGAGAAGGACTCAGCACTGTGCAAGTTCAGGGTGCTTCTCTGGAGGGGGTCTTTTAAGCTGACTCCCTGAAATAAAAACAATGGGAAAATAGGTTACTGGTCTATCTCCACTCAAATTTTATGTCTGAAATCCCAGAAATCACCACTTCCTTTTGAGTTTTTAGTGATTCCTGTATAAAACAGTTGAATCTCATTGTAATTCAGCATGGCAGAGTACAGCTTTGTTAGTCTGAGCAGACTGGAATTGTTTCACCATGTAGACCGCTGCCACATGGTGATTGGCAATGGAAAGGTATATTCTTCAGAGTAGGTAGGATAAAAATTATTGCAGTGGCAGTGGTTGCAAGAATTAGTGCACAGTGGGTTAGTTTTCACCTGAGGCATTCCCATCAGTGAGTGTCCGGAGCTGCTGCTGTTAAATGTCTCTTCTAAAGGCCTCTATCAGTTTGTTGTACTGCTTACCTCCACTGGGGAATAGCACAGTGCAGAGCAATAAGCAGAGGAACAAACATCTTCTGATAACTATAAATTCACAGCAGTGTGGTACATGGATTCAAACACTTTTATTCCTCAGTAAAGTAAATCAGATGGCTTCAAATCATAGAATCACTAGGTTGGAAAAGACCCACTGCATCATTGAGTCCAACCATTCCAAACCATGCCCCTCAGTGCCTCGTCCACTTGTCCTTTAAACACCTCCAGGGAAGATGACTCAATCACCTCCCTGGGCAGCCTGTGCCAGTGCCCAAAGACCCTTTCCGTGAAAGATTTTTTCCTAATGTCCAACCTGAACCTCCCCTGGCAGAGCTTGAGGCCATTCCCTCTTGTCCTGTCAAATCAGAGCTTGCTGCTTGGCCCCAGCCTTTTCAGTGTTGCTCCAGTCCTGTTCTCATTCATCCCTTGGTTCCCACAACATGCAGTGTTGTCAGAGGAACTCTTTCTTTAAAACATTCCCCTGAGTACATCCTCATTTGAAACTGCTGTACAAGGGCAAAATAAAACTTGCAAAAACCCAAAAAATTGCAAAAATCCAGCATCACAAACTAACAGCTTAAAGCTCTGAGCTTAATGAAGTCCTGACTTTGTGGCCAACCTATAGTAAATCAGAGTAAAACCACCTCCAACAAGCACTTGGTTATTTTGTTTTAATATTTTGAAAAAATAAATCTAACTTCAGTGTGATTCTAAAAAAAATATATTCTCTCAAAGGGCAGATTTTCATTGCCAAAGTTGAAGTAAGTTTAAGTCCAGCTAAAGCCAGTCAAAACTTTCCAACTGGAACAAACACAGCAACCAAAGCCCTGCTTTTTCCTAAGCTGTAATAGATGACAGCTGACCTAGTTCTGCTACCCTCCTTCCTTCTGTTATCCCTTCTTCCACATTTAGCCATTATTCAGAAACTTTGAACTTTCACTCTAATAATGGACAAGGTCAAACTTCGAGATACAAACGTTTCTAGTTCCAGAGAACATGAAAGTAGTCGATTTCTGTTGCACTCTGCCTTTGTGTCTTGTTATACTAAGAACCAGGAGGTGGTAGCAGAGCCTCGGGAATGGGAAATTATGGCCCCAGAGTCCTTGCATGCACAGTGCTTCCAATTTCAGCCTGCTGATTATTAAGCTACAAGCCACTATTCACAAAGCTTAAGTTTTACAGAATTAATAGGAAATGCTTTGCACATCTTCATTTATATATCAATTTATAGTGGTAGCTTAATGCCCTTCCTTGGTAAACAGTAGTACTGAGAGTTTTCAATAGAGAACATCAAATTAATACTAAGTTGATAGGATGCATTGAGGCTGATGCTGGGATAATCACACAGGAAAAAGGTGGAGAGACATGATACACGGAACAAAAAAAATATCAAAGCCAGAAAGCTGGGTCCAAAATCCAGAGTTCCTAAACCAAATTTTATGTCAGATACAGACCTTTATATTTGTAGGTTCAAAATCCCTGCCCAGCTGATGTTTGATTCTGGAGGCAGCTAGTATCTTTCTTGTTGCTTTTTGTTTATTCCTTAATTTTTATATTTTACCATTTTCCCATGTGCCTCTATTTCTGTTTCTTGGCATGCACAAAAGTGCATTAGCCTCAGTAAGGCCAAGAAGCTCAGATCTTCTACCATCTGTAACCAACACATCAACATGGGATGCTAGATTCTCCTCTGCCTTCTTTGCCTGAGACAGTTGCTCAGTAGAGCAGGTATACTCTACATGTGGGGCCACCAGATGAAGCTAAGCTCTGTGCTGATGGCCTCTCGCTTTTCAAAGGAAATTAGTGGCCACAACTTTCGTTCCCAGTACCCTGGAGCTGCAAGAACTGGCCCAAGACAGGCTTCAGTTCACTTTTCCACATTAAGACAACCAAAATGACTACCTTAAAAAAAATCAGTTCCTGCTCTTGTCAGTTCTGCCTGCCTGCTCAGGACTGGGACCCTTGTGTGCTCTGTGATTTTGAGTCTCAGGTGCCTGAACAGCCTGATTTTCAAATCATTTGGCACCTGTCAACTTCCAAGGGCACTAATCTGGCATCTTTGCACTCCAACAGATTAATTTCCCTCTACACCATGCAAATTTCACATTGGAGAGTCCATTCAGTACCACCTGTGGTCTCAACACAGTGTATACAGATGTGTGCAGAAATGAGTTCACAGTCTCCAAAGCTCTATCTATAACAACTACAGAATCACTCTGAACAACTAGGCTAGCAGGGAGAGCCCATGTACAAAATGTTGAAAAGCTTGCATAAGTTAAAAGCTGTGACATGGTTTTTATCTTTACCTGCTCTTGGATAACAAGTTATTGCAAGAAACGCCTTTCAAGTCCACAAGTGGCTGTTCTCTGTATCTGGTCTTTAGATGTATCCCGTCCTGAAGCAAATCGTATCAGTAAAGATTCTGAGTGACAAAGGTATGGGTAGTTCACTGTCACAGAGGCACCTCATTCTCACTGGGCAGGTACCCAGGAGGACTAAAAAGCAAAAGGCACATGTTATAAAGCCTGAATCATAAATTCATCACTTGTGTTTAATGATAAAAACTGTAGGGATCAAACCTTTGTTCCCCAGTTCAAAGAAATTCTTATCCAAAGGAGTCAATGAAGAACCTATTTTCCATTAAGCTCCAGGTATGCTGAGGAAAAAGAACATTTCCTGCCTGTCAGTGACTGATTTCAAATGATCAACTGTTTACCCCATCTACATCCCCATCCTACAGGGAGTTTTACTCAAGTTTTGCCTCCACCATTCCACTCTAAAGAAGTTATTGAAAGGAGAAATTTGGCTGCTTCATCTTTTAAAATGTGGGTACTGAGATAAGTCAGCTTTATTCTTGGACTGTCCTAGTTTGTTTTTAAAGAGGAGAACACCTGGAAACTCTGCTACCCACTTGGGTGTCCCTGCAGAGGTCCCATGCCTCAGATGAGGATGTAAGACTGCATTGCTCTGGGTCATGCTTCATCCCATAGTGAAAGAGGCAGGCATGTGTTATCTCTAGGCAGTGCTGGACTTTAGTAAAGCCTCTCAATTTGGATGTGACCAAAGAATATCCCTGCTCAGCTTGTGTGACTTGCACATATGTGGGTGAGAGTAGTTTCTTAAATATAATATTGTTTTGCAGTGTACTGTGTCGAGTTGTTTATTTTTCAGTTTTTCTTTTCTGCAGGCCCACACATCTTGACCATTGCTGTCTTTACACTCACAGGAATTGTGATTCTGGTTCTGGTCATCTCTTTGCTGATTTTAAGGTACCAATTCCTCTGGCCCTCGAACAGTTTTCCTCCTAGGGTAATGCCTTTGATCTCTCTTTGAAGCCATTTATTTGCTTGCCTTACATACCTGGGTAGTTGTCCTCAGCGTGTGAAATGTCTAGTATATGAAAATGTGGTTGCATCCATAGCATTGTATGTCAGGTTAATAATCAAGGGAGAAGATCATAGAATCATAGAATGGTTTGGGTTGGAAGGGACCTTAAAGATCATTCAGTTCCAACCCCCCTGCCCTGGGCAGGGACACTTCCCACCCGACCAGGCTGCCCAAGGCCCCATCCAACCTGGCCTTGGACACTTACAGGGAGGGGGCGTCCACAGCTTCCCTGGGCAACCTGTGCCAGTGGTTCACCACCCTCAAGATGCAGCAATACTCAGGGATTTTGGATCTGCTAAAAAGCTCTGATTCCTATACATACACAGAAACATATGTCTCAGACCAATCTACAGACTTTTTCCACTGCCCATCTTCAGCTTACTTGGGGTTTGCTTATGTTTCTTTAACCTAATGGTGGCATAAAAATTCAATCTAGAAGGAAGTGTTTGTCTTAAGTTAAAACACCATGAGGTTTTGGTGTTTTCATTGCATAGATCCATCCTATCTTTCGGTTTCCTATGACTCAGTCCAATTCCTTGTATATCAACATTTCTAACCACTAGAATTTCATAAATGTTAGACAATTTACCTTTTTCATGATGGAGAAAGGAGAAGGAGAATCAATGATGTCTCCTTTTACTGGAAGAAATGCCACCTCATTTCCAAAGTATATGGTTTTCTTTAATATTTTAAAATAATTGTCTAACCTGTGCATCTGTACTCAGTAGCTCAATATCCTTCTTTGCTATCTACCAGAGAACTTCAGAAAAAGTGAGAAAGTCAGGTCTTAAGAAAACGTGTTTAGACACAGATACTCCCCAGGCACTCTTATTTTGAGTGGACCAAACTGCCTCTCTAACTAAAGCTTTTCAAAGGAGAAAAAACAAAGATGAAGGTATACAACTCTTATACATCCAGTTCTACTCAAGAAACAGAAGAGCTGATCATTGTCACATCTAAGCACTAACATGGAAACAGACAGGAAAAGTTTGTAACAGCTATGAAAATAGATAAAAAATTTTCTGGAGACAATTTGGACTTGTAAAAGGTTCTGCACTCTTCCATATTTGCAGTCAGCAGGGTGTTGGGATTCCCCTGCAATCTCTCCTGTTAGTCTTGGGTTTTTTTTTTAATAGAGGAAGGATTTGCACAGGTAAGCGGGTAGTTTGAAGAGTGCTAGTCTCCTTGCAGCTTTTCTTTTAAGAGATTATAGTGTCTGCTCTGACGTTCTGCAAGGGAGACAGTAGTTTCCTTCTCCCTGTTCTGAGGGCTCTTCTCTCACTTTTATGAATTGTGTAGAATGCAAGGGACATGCACAAACAAACATTTAATCTCAACACTGTTGTTACCTCCTTTCCTGCCATTGTATTCACACCAGTTCTTACCATCCAGCATTGATGCCAGGAGTTCTTTTGGCTTGCATTTGTTTGTGGGACCTCCCTTCAGAATACAGTCAATAACAGGGAGGAGAAGGAGCAGACAGCCCTTTCTGCGTTAAATTGTTCTAAACTCCCTTGAGACTCTGGCAACTGCCTAGCTAAATCTGTTCTGTTCTTCTGCTGTGTCTATGGAATTGAATGAGCATTTAGGCTTTCCCAAAGCTAGAGGAATTAGAGCAGCCTTAGACTGGAAAACTCTATGAAAGCCACAGAGCTTGTGCTCAAACCTTCTCCACCTTACATTCCAACCATGTGTCATCCTGACACTGGAAGCTTCCCTGTCCTAATCTCATGTTGTGGGTTTCGGTTCACTGGGAGGATATTCTGAATGCGTTTGCTGGTTTTGCAGGAAGTACAGGAGAGATAATGAGCGTCGGTGGAAGAAATGGTCCCACATACCGCCTGAGGAAATCTTGCCTCTGGAGACCAGTGAGACAAGTCATGTTAGTTTGAAGGTAAGAGAAGCATGATGCCTGAAGCTGGGTCTTGGATTCTGTCTTTTAAAGGCCATTGATGCTGGAGTGTCATCATGTTCCAGCTACAATGTAGGCTATAACTCTGGTAGAACTAGACGTTTCCTATCTATCACTCCCTAATAGAACAGATCTGTTTCCCAACAGTAAAGATAATTTTGTGATGGGGGAATGGGCTGGGTATTGATTTTCAGTCTCTTCCACGCCACTACTGTTAAAAATTACTTTCCTGTGTTTTGTGATGACTCTGTACTGTCCAAGACCATGAAAGCAGCAGGTGGAGTCCCCAGCAGCCTTGGATATGGATATCCCACACTGTGTATGCTATGCAGTGGCACTCCTTAGAAAGTCTTATGCTTCTTCATGTGGCACATACTGATATAACTTATCTCTCTGGACCTGCTAAGTGGGGAGTAGGTGATAATTGTAAGTTAATTGTTCTTGTTTGTTCTCAGATTGATGAAGATAAGAGACGTGACACCACTCAGAGACTGCGCCAAGGCAAATATGACAAGAAGGTAACCTGACTGAACTGCCCACACTCCCTTCCTCTGTTTGGGAGGTCTTCTTCTGGGAGGAGGTTGTTTCTCCTCAGAGAAAATTCCACCTCTTCCAACCCTGCAGAATGGCTTGATCTTATGGAAGGAATAAGTCCTTATTCCCTATCAGGTGCTTTGCATTTTGCTTACTCATGAGGGGCAAAATATTGAACTTCATGAACCCCTGGCCTAGTCCAGAAGTGCAGAAGCTGAAGCAGAGGGGCCAGAAATCTAATACATTTTAGTACTGAGAAGATTGATGGATTAATGGAGGACAGGCCATTTACATGGCAATTCTTGTATATTCAGCAGAGCTATCTGTCTGGCTGAGATATATTCATGTTGAGTTAAAATTTGCATCATTGACAGTTCTAAATAGATCCTATCTACCTGTTACATCTTTTGAAGGAAATATAACTCTGTTGCTTATTACCTCAATAATCGAAACTCCAACAGAGAAGCAGTAGGCAGGTGTTTCTGAAGTATTTTTTTGTATGGAGATTTCTTGGAAAGGAAGGATGGCTTGCCATTGTACTATACCTCTGTGTTTTTCCCCACTGTTATTTTTTCTTCAGGTGGTGATCCTAAAGGATCTCAAAAACAATGATGGTAATTTCTCAGAGAAGCAAAAAATAGAACTGAACAAGGTAATTGTTGCACATAGCAATTGGACACTGCAGGGTGGGATGGAGCTTATGAGTGAAGTCATGGCTTTCTACTGTCAACTCCAACAACCATATGCTGGTGCAAGATTGTGAGGTGAATGGGTAATGAGTTCCTCGAAGGATAATGCTTGATGAACTTTCTCTTTGTATGTGTGATCTCATCACCATCTCAGAGTCTGAATTGTATGGCAGTGAAACTGAGGATGAATGAATAAATTCATGCTCTGTCATATGGCCTTGCTAAATACATTTTTATAGCTGATGCTAAAAGGCAATGCACTCTTTTTGCTCATATCATGCTAATTCATTACTAGTGAAATGCTGTAGTTACATCTTATTATTGAATGCCAAGTGCAGATCTTTAAATATAAGTAACTCTGCTGACTTGTGCGTACAGACTTCCAACATGAGAGATTAATTTGGCTGCAGTACTGCATCTTTTCTGAATTAATAGTTTTCCTTTTTATACAACACAGCTATACTATGAATTCAATAAGCTCTAAATATACCTCAAGGTAAACTAGAGTTGTCTACATAAATGGACAAAGTACGTAATACCATGCAGCAGCATTAAATTTTTATTACTTGCTCATTTACTGATTGATTCACAGTGTTCTGTCACTCATAACAGATATTCTGGTCAACTGGGAGGTTTGAGAAGAGAAGCAGTCATGGAGACTATAGTGGGCTCTGGAGTTAACTTGAAGTATCCAACTGCAGCCACGCTTATCTCCCTAATCCAGAAGGCTCTGGAATGACAAATGTCTTAAGTACTTTACTCACTGCCTTAGTACACACTGGTTTAAAGGAAAATCATAAATCTTATCAGGGCCTGAGATAAAAAGCCACATCACACAAGTGTCCTTGACCTGTTTTTCTGTATTAACAATAATTGTTTCTAAAAATAGATGAAATGTTTCTGCTCTAGCTCCTGCAGATTGATTATTACAACCTGACCAAGTTCTATGGCACTGTGAAGCTAGACGCCATGATCTTTGGGGTGATCGAGTACTGCGAAAGAGGTTCCCTGCGGGTAAAGAATTTTGCAGGTCTCCTTCAACCCCCAAATTATCCAATTTAAAAGTAAGAGAAAAAATATCCCCATCTCTATGTCTCTGGCTCTCATGAAGCAGCCATGGGCTGAGTAAGCGGTGGCAGGTTTCTGACCCCAAGTTCCCTCTCCATTGCTTGGCTCTCTCCAGGCTTCCCCAGGTGCTGCAAAGGCTGCTATCAGTTTGACAGTTCTCAACAGCCAGAGGATGGGAGAGGTGCAAGCAAGGAAAAGTACAGATAGAGCTCTGTCCAGGCAACAGCAAGAGCCAATATTTGTATTGTGTCCCCTATTAGGAGCATGCAGGATAAAACTACTTCTTTATTTTCCAAGCTGTAGGTGTTGTCTGTGCTGATGCCCTTGTGGACCCCACTTTGGGACACTCCCAGAGTGTGAAAGGGTAGAGAAAAGGATGATTCCATTTTAATCATAGAATAATAGAATGGTTTGGGTTGGAATGGATCTCAAAGATCATCCAGTTCCAACCCCCCTGCCGTGGGCAGGGACATTTTCCACTAGAACAGGTTGCTCAAAGCCCCATCCAAGCTGGCCTTGAACCCCTCCAGCAACGGGGCTTCTACAGCTTCTCTGGGCAACCTGTCCCTGTGCCTCACTTCCCTCACAGTTAAAAAATATCTAACCTGTATCTCCCCTCTTTCAGTTTAAAACCATGACCCCTTGTCCTGTTCCTGCAGTCCCTGATAAAGAGCCCCTCCCCATCTTTCCTCTAGACCCCTTTAATAAGGGACAAACAGTTTGAGGCTGAAATGTGGCAAATCCTCTGTGGTACAAAACAACAGCCTTTCATTTCTGTTTGTAAAAAGAAATGGTAAATTGATGACTGGCAGGAGTTCTGGAAAGACTTAGAGTTTATTGCCACCAATATAATTTCAGCACTAATCATGAAGTAATGGTAGCATCAGATTTTCCGCAGGCACACATTGTTTCTGCTTCTGAGTTCATGCCAAGGCTCTCATCAGTACCAGCGATCTCTGGAACAAACTCATAGCGAGGCAGCAAAATAACAGCCTTGTCTCTAGTTCTTTTCTTCAAAACTGGTGTACTCATGAAGGTTTACTTTTAGTAACGGAAATCACAGTGGATGCAAGAACTGTAAATGACTGGCTCTTTCTGGTAAAGGAACAGTCTACTTTGAAATTCTAAGGCCATGAGTAAATTGGTAGGAAATGGATTGTGAGCATAAACCACAGAAATCCATTCCCATTCCTCTTGCACACCTTACCCATTTCTGTCTCAGCTATTTTTCTTTACTAAAGGCTCAGCCTTAAAGCAACTTCACTACTTACCTTTAATTGAACAAACCCCTCTTTTTTTGGAGTCTTCAGTTTTATAGCACTGTGTAAACCTAAAACATATTTCATATTCCCTGTTTTTTGAGTCAAGTCCTGCTCTAATGCATGTACTCCCTATAAAAAAAAATGAAGGGCTACCTCTTTCAGTCACTGATTGACAGGCTGTGTAATTTAGATACTTATACCTCATATTCACCTTTTTCCCCAACACAGTTTAGAACCACTCTTTTCTTCTCTTCACAGGATGTTTTAAATGATAAAATCTCCTACCCGGATGGCACATTCATGGACTGGGAATTTAAAATCTCTGTCATGTATGATATTGCCAAGGTAAGTGGGCTGCTGACAGTGCAATGTTAATCAACCTGTCCTGTCATGCAAAATGGATCCTCTGGATTAGGGCAGCCCTTGGAGTTTTCTCCTTTCCTTGCTAGAAGGTGTATGCTCTTTCCTTCTCTGAGGACAGCATCTGAGGCAGGATGAGCCTGTGGCTCTCAAACTGAAGAAGGAAATGGGAGCCAAAGCTGGCTTTGGGCTATTTCTAAATAAGCAAATAAATTATGCCCCAAAGAAATGCAACTCAAAGATCAGATTGTAATCTGTTGACCTGTGGCTCTGATTAGCAGTCACAAGACCTGCAAAACAGCCTGCTCTCTGGCCTCAGGTACAGCATGTAAAGGGAAACTCTTTTTTCAAAATGATGGAATCATTCCAGTTTGTATCCAGAGACAGAAAATACTTTTTCTAAATAAACTGTTCATTTTGCGTCCCGATTTTCTTACTCACTAGAGTGAGAAACTAAAAACTAGAGCTCTCCATTTCAGGCAGTTTGAGAGGGAAGAAATTAATCCTAAACAGAAACTAAGACTGGCTTTCAGTAGCTTTCAACAGATCTTTACATTTTACGTCCTTATGGTAGAAAGGCTCAATAAGGATAGTAAAGGAAATTCTATTCTACATTAGATATTTGTATCTGTTTCGCTGGTAGTTAAGCAACCTTTATAATTCACAGGTATAATAATTAGTTATACCTCTGCAGGTAATGTAGAGAATTACATCTGCCTATTTGCTGGTGCTCAGCTGCTCTCCTCTTCCCATCGCTGGTTTGTAGTTGGATAGTCCTCCCATTTCCCTACATGCATCAATTCAGATTTGGTCTCCACAATGAATAACTTCACTGTGTCTGTTCTAAAGAGATATTGAAAATCTTGCTCTTTATTAAAGCCCCCTTAATCCAAATTGTCACAGTTTGTTGGCCTTGTTAATGACTTTCAAGTTCAGTTAATGTTCAACATTAAGTTTCATTTTGAATAGTAGCGGTGGTGTTTCCTTTCCTCCTTAGAGCATATCAAAAAACACAGTATTTTTTAACCCTTTGCAGTTCACTTTCCAATGTTGCCTAAGAAAACAGAGTTTAGTACTGGCTCTGTTTACTAGAAGGAGAGAGAAATCCCAGCCCCTCTGAAAGGAGCAACTAAATGCCCAGTGACCGCAGTGGGACTGGAACTTCACAATCAGTTGTTCACTGCACTCTTGATAATGGGGACAGGACATGAAGTCTGAGGATGGGTGTGCACCGCATCCATTCTCTGGAATGACTCCTGAGGATTAGCCATGTTAGTAGTGATGGTTCACAAAATCTTCCTGAAAACTTCTATGTACCTGGGAATATCAGGAAACTTACTGGATGATCTGCCAGTCTCTGCTATTCCTTGACCTGATGCTGTGGTAGATCCTCTGGCACCTAGACACTTCCATGAACTCCTTGTATTGCTTTTCTCAAACCACAGCTTCCCTACCTCCAGGCAGCCTATCTATTTTTGCTTGAATGGCTTCTTACCTTACATAAGTCATTTCATAGCCTTTCAGCCCCAGTTCCTGTTATTGTAGCTGCTGCCCTTTTCAAGACCAGACTCAGCCCTCCAGGCTGTTAAAACCCCTATAACCAGCCCATGCAGCTCCTTTGCCTTCCTTTTGATATACTGCTCCCTTTCAACACCATCATTTTCCTTCACCTCACTTTTACCATTGCCCAAACAGCCCATGTACTTTGCCTACTCTTCATCTGGCACAGAAACTGCTGCATCAATGTTTCTGAACACGGGATGTTGTATAACTTCTATTCCCTAGTACAGCTAGCCAAGCAGTGGCTATTCCTAGAGCATCCCCTACTCCACTAGAGGAGGTGGGCTAGGCAAAAGAGGAAGCCCTAAATCTGCTCCTTTTTACTTTTCCCCACCCTTTTTTGTTTGTTTGTTTTTTTCTTTTCTACCTTTGCTGGCTCTAGTTCTGATGGCACCATCTGTAGCTACATGGATTTGGTTGCATGTGACCGAAGAGCTCTGATGAAAGCCCTGCTAAGAAGAAATTGCAGTAATCAAGCCTTGCAGTTATTAGTGCATGCACTGTCATTCCAACACTGTTTATTAAATAAAGGGCTGCTGCAGGATATTGTGCAAGGGCTTGTAATATTCTTGCGTAGTGTCAGGAAAAGGGTTCTCAGTCAGAGCTAAAGCTTCAGAGCTTCAGAGCAGAGGCTACAAGAACACCTTAAGGATTTATGAGTACTGCACTGAAAGTCATCAGAAATTTTGAAAATCACATCGTGGGTCCTTAATAGGTTGTGTGTTTTCAGGTAGGTGCATAGGATAGTTGGAATGAAAGAGGAAAATTTTATCAGGCACATCTATAAGACTTCTGCCTCCAGAAATTGTTAATAAGAAAGCCCTAGTATAAGGAAATCAAAATTACCTTTGCCTGCCAATTGATCCTGAAACTACTTAGGAATTCTGCTGTAGCAATGAGTATATTTCCTGGCTGATGAAAGCAGGTGCTGGAAGGAGTTGCAGCTGGAGGAAATAGAACAAAAAGCAGGCAAAACATCCTTCATAGATTCATCAGGGCTGCATGATAAAAGCTGTTTAATC